>NW_012267290.1:520182-525824 GCF_000151885.1 Dipodomys ordii | reverse complement strand
AAAAAAAGAACCTGGGGAAGGGAGGGAGGGAGGGGATGGTAGGGGGAAAACAATGGAGGGGGTAACAATGTTCAAGAGGAAGTGTACTCATTACCTCACTCATGTAACTGTAACCCTCTGTATAATATCTTTACAATAAAAAAAATTTAAAAAAAAATTAAAAAAGCATTAAAAGTAAAAAAAAACTGAGCTTTGTTCACAAATAAACACACATCATACACACACACACATATACAATGTACATCTATACATACACACATATACATATATATACATATATATATATAAATTTTCTTTACTCCTCGCTCTTATTTTGGGTAAAACAATTATAAATGATTCTTACAAAGAGAACATTCAAATCTTGAGCTTAAGCAAGATCAATTAGTTAAGCCTTACTATTTTTTGGTTGGGTTTTTTTTGTTGTTGTTGTTCGGTCCTGGGGCTTGAACTCTGGGCTTGGGCACTGTCCCTCAGCTTTTCGGCTCAAGGCTAGCACTATACCACATGAGCCACAGCACCACTTCAGGCTTTTTTTGTTTATGTGGTGCTGAGGAATACCCAGAGCCTCATGCATGCAAGGCAAGCACTCTACCTCTGAGCCACTTTCCCAGCCCTTTGTACACAGGTTTAACTTAAAAGCTCCTTCTTTCCTGATTTTCAAAATGTTCTGCATTGCTTTACCACAATATTGGTTACTAAAAAATGGGTAATAAAAATTGGATCCAGAAACTATTATTGCATATGAATTTCATATACAAACATACTAAGCATTATTACAAGTAGCTAAACTCCTATGAGAAATTTTACTTACTTGTCTTGTTTTCAACAGAATTCTCTGAAGGAAAATTGTTATCTTTATCAAGTTTATATTCCTTTGAAGAAACTACTGCACCAGATGAATCCTAAAAACAACGATGAAGTTAAAAAAAATGTAAAGGAAATCTGTAATTCTTAGTCTTCTATTTAGTGAATTTTTTTTTTTTTGGTCATGGGGCTCGAACTCTGGGCCTGGGCTCTATCCCTCAGATCTTTAGCTCAAGGCTAGTGCTCTACCACTTAAGCCACAGCATCACTTCCAGCTTTTTATGGAAGGGCCTCATGTATGCAAGGCAAGCACTCTACCATTGAGCCACCTTCCCAGCCCTAAGTGAGTGAATCTTAATAGGTCAGGTTCCAAAACATAGTTCATTATAATTCGGAAGATATCTTCTGTATTAATTAATGTAAATTGCCTTTTAGAAGTCAAGGGTATTGGACACTTCCAAGTAGTGGAACGCTAGCCTTGAGCTGAAGAGCTCAGGGACTGTGCCCAGGCCCAGAGTTCAAGCCCAATGACAGACCAAAAAGAAAAAAAGTTGAGTACTTATTAATACTGTAGTTTGTGTTGTCAATTTATAGACCAAGATAACGACAATTTGCCTTGTGAAGATTAAAATGTGTCAGTGTCATTTCTCTGGGCTCCACAGTGTCCCTTTACCCTTTCTGATTCATCCTTAGAGAGAAGAGCCTATTTGTACAAATTTAAAATGCACAAGTCCAGCTTCTCAGGAAATAAGACAGAACTGAATAAATATCTAGCTAAATAATCAGCTCTTTAAAGCCCAGAAAACATTTATACATTTATTTTGGTGCCAGGACTGAGGCTTGAACTCAGGGCCTAGGGCACTGTCCCTTAGCTTTTTGGCTCCAGACTGGGCACTCTACCACTTGACCTACAAGCTCCACTTCTGGCTTTTAACTGGTAATTGGAAGTAAGAGTTTCATGGACTTTCTGCCCCAGCTGGCTTTGTGATCTTCAGATCTCACCCTCCTGAGTAGACAGGATTACTGGTGGGAACTATCAGTGCTTGGCTAGAAATGGTGTTAACAGAGACTTAGTTATTTGTTTGCTGTATGGTGACAGGAATAACAATTGGGAGATGGACAAGGAAATTGCACTGTATCTCAATTTTTCTTAAACTGAGATAGATTCATATACAGTGAACTTGTTCACTATATGTTATTTAGATTGAAGACTTACTAGCCAGCTCTTTTTGAAGTGATATACTTAGATTTCCTTACCTTTATTAATTCTTCTTTGTTTCTACTTCTTGAATGTTGTAGTTCAACATTCTTTTCTAGTAATAAGTATTTTGACATTTGATTCTTCACAAAAGTTTTTCTCTTACATATAACCTCTGAATCAGAATCTCCAGTTGTTTCTGGTTTATTTTTGTATGTGACTCCTAGTGACGGTCTATCTTCTGGTGACAATTTTTTAAGAGACATTTTTTTCCTAGTAATAAAAAATGCGGCTCCACCTTGGAGTGTAACCTGTGGTTTTACCTTTTGGCTTAGAACCCGAGGAGTATTTGGATTACTTTCAGCTAGGTAACAATTATATTCTTTCTTTACAACAGGTTTATTTGACATTTGATTTTGCTTGGAATTTCTAGAATCTGTTGACACTTCCTTGATGTGCGTAAAACGGCGTTGACACTTAACAGTTAAACTCTTTCGTGTTTTTTTGGTCTTCTTTTTGATAGAGACTTTTTCAGTCATAATGGGAATAGGTTTATCTTCACCATTAGTCTGCAGACAAGATCTACTATCTCTTATCAGCTTTCTCTCCAGTGGATTGAGGTACAATTTATCTTTGTTGTAAAAAGATATAGTAGACACAGCAGATTTAAATGGTGAGCTGTGATCTACAGATGACAATCTGTATTTTGTAGTTGTTTTGTGTGGACTTGAAATCAAATGGTCTTGAGGAAAGCAATGTTCTCTGTCTTCTTTTTTATCACTGTTCTGACAAGCATACTTTTTTGTAGGTGATGGAAATAGACTTTCAGTGAGGTTCAAAATTAATTCCTGTGATGATATTTCTGATAACAGGCTATGAAAAGAAAGGAAGTCCATTGATAGGTTCATTATTTTATTATAAAACTTATGGAGACCTACTACTACACAAATTCCCTTTATATCAAAAACAATACATATTGAAAACAAACATATAGAAAATCATACCAAAACAATACATCCCTCTTCATCAAACAGCTATTTAATAACAAATTATCTTTAACAAAGCATAGAAAATATCTTTCTACAGGAAGATAACAGTATTTACAAGAAGGCTTTGATATGTGTATGTGTTAATAAGCTATGAAAGCCAGGCTCTTTTCTTTTTTATTTTTGTGCCAGTATTGGGGTTTGAACAAGGCCAAGGTGCTGTTCCTTAGGTTTTTTGCTCAAGGGTGGTGCTTTACCACTTGAGTCACTGCTCCACTTCCAGTTTTTGGTAGCTAACTGGAGATAAAGAATTACACGGGCTTTCTTGCCCTGGCTGGCTTTGAACCTTGATTCTCAGATCTTAGTTTCCTGGGTAGCTAGGATTACAGGTATGAGCCACCGGTGCCCAGCTTAAAAGCTAATTTATCTCTGGTATCACATGTAGTAATGCTGTAGTACAATAGTCCCCTCATCCCCCTTATCCACAAGGGGATACATTCAAAGACTTTTGGTGGATGCCTGAAAATACAGACAGAACCCAACCATACATATACTACACTTTCTATACATACCTATGCAAAGATTTAATTTATAAAGTAGACACAGTAGGAGATTAACAACACCAGGACACCAATTAAATGAATGCAGTTTCTCTCAAAAAAAAATCTTACTAAGGCTGGGAAGGTGGCTCAGTGGTAGAGCGCTTGCCTTGCATGCCTGAGGCCCTGGGTTCGATTCCTCAGCACCACATAAGCAAAAAGAAAAAAGCTGGAAGTGGCGCTGTGGCTCAAGTGGTAGAGTGCTAGCCTTGAGCTGAAGAGCTGAGGGACAGAGCCCAGGCCCAGAGTTCAGGCCTCATGACCGGACCCAAAAAAAAAATGTCAAAAAATCTTACTATATGATCACTGTCTTTTCTAATATTTTCAGATCCAGTTGACTGTAGGTAATGAAAACTTCAGACACTTCTGTGCACAAAACTTTGCTTACAGGTAAGCATTAATTCTATATTGGATATTACCTTAAATATTACAGAAATGAGTGGAAGGAACAAGGAAATAAAAGATTGCTTATGTCCTAGCCATAAAAAAAAACTGACTCTCCCAAAAGACTACATAATTTGTTATATAAGCTTTTGTGTTTCCAAACTAGCACTAGAAAATAGAATAATACGATAGCCACTAAGAGCAGACCTCAGATAAATGGAAATTTTAGGAGAAAAACAAGATAGCTTTTTTTTTTCTTTTTTGAAGTGTATGTGTACAGGATGACACTCACCTGTCACAGTTCAAAAAATTCTGCTTCCTCTTTCTTGGGGTGAACACTGCCATCTTCTTAACTGAACTCCTAAAAGCAACGGGTAGGTAAAAATAAACAAACTCATCAAATGGGCATAAAAATCACTAGGTCAATTTGTTTCAGATTCAAGAAAAAAGGACTTTCATTTTCTAACCCTTTCGGGTGTGTACCTATCGGATGCACACACACTCGTTTCACGCTGGAAAGCTGTCCTGAGGCACTCATGTCAAGTGCACGGTTTTCTGGAGAACTCCATGAAGCCGCTCCCTGCTCCCTCCCATGGCTGCTCTCCGCGGCACCCCAATTCCTGGACGCCCCACGCAACCGCCTCCGCAGCCTCCCCGCTCCACCAGAGCAGAGACCCCATTCGAGGGAGGGTGGAGACGCGCACGGCCACCCTGCCGCCGTCCCGGCCGGGCCCGGTCACGCGCGCAAAGCTCACCCCCAACCTCAAAGCCACCCGCAGGACGGGCCGGGTCTGCGGGACCCCGCCGGGCTGGGCGAGGACGGCGCCGCCGCCGGCACCCAGGGGAAACCCGGGGCTCGCGACGGCGGGGAGCCCACCCGCGGCTTCGGCCTCCAGCCCGCCGACCTGCCGGGCTGGGAGTAAACGCACTCTCCGCTTGACATTCACCTCGGGTCAGAGACTGTGGTTCCCCGCGGCTTCTACTTGTAACCCGGGCCCGGCAGCGGCTCCGTGCAGCCCGGACCCCTCAGACCTCTCCTCAGCCCAGCCAGACGCTCCAAGAGCATATTCAAATTAGCGCGCGCCAGGCCACACAGACGCTGCCGCGTTCTGATTCGTCACCGCTCAGAGACTGGCCCTCTGATTGGTCACTCCTTGCGTTTGCTGCGTTTGCCCCGCCCTTCCGAGCGGGCCGGCTTCGAGGTTCTCCCGCCCTTAGGAGGCAGAAAAGATTTCTCTGGAGGGGGTGGGGGGAGGGGGAAGCTCACCTCTGTCAATCTCCCGCAGCTTGGCCCGCAGACTCCACTTCCCCCAGGCCTTTTAAGGTGCATTCTGGGAATTGTAGTTTTTGGAACGGATGGACGTTCTCGGGTCAGGGGGTGTATGAAGCTTTTTGTAATCTCTCTGAGATTCTTGAGGCACTTCTTTCTGCACATTGGATGTTCGACGGTACTTTTTTTTTTAATGAGTGATACTTCAGGTTCCTATTTCCATGTATCTTTTACGTTGTAAAAATTAGGTCAGGGCATGAGTGTCTGCTATGATCCGAGCATTCTCAGCTGTTTCATATAGTTTATTTAGTCCTCCTCACGGTGAGGTATATAGTATCATTCCCATTTCGCAGAGCATAAAGCTGAAAACAATGATTATTTATGAAACATCGTTTCTTATG
>NW_012267290.1:518172-520077 GCF_000151885.1 Dipodomys ordii | reverse complement strand
GAGCCACAGCGCCACTTCCAGCTTTTTTCTTTTTGCTTATGTGGTGCTGAGGAATCGAACCCAGGGCCTCAGGCATGCAAGGCAAGCGCTCTACCACTGAACCACCTTCCCAGCCCCAACATGACTGTTCTTAAACTATGACCCCCTCGGTTTTTTAATTACTGTTTTGGTTGGTCAGACTGAAGTGTCAAAAGACAAAATTGCACAAAAAATTAAAGATCTTACTGGCTTTTATTAAGGACTTAATAGAGGAAGCTTAAGAAAAGCTTCTGTTGGGCTCGAACACAATGGTGGATTTTGTGATAAGAAAGAACGGGAACAATAGGAAAAGCACAGGTTGATAGCAGTTTACCTCAAGGGACTTTTTTGGTAAGAGTTAAAATGTGAAAGACTTCTCTATTGTGCAAATTCAACTAGACTGAAATACCCCATCTTTAGAAAAGACTGGTATGTTTTAGAACCTATTGTTTCTTTAAAGCTTCAGTCTGATTAAATGGTATTTAGCATGAGTGACTCCATTTTGGCTTGATCCGGTCTATTGGGGCCTACTGGAAGAACTCTGTCCAAAATTATGGCACCAGAAGTAAGAAAAGTAACCAAGTCAAAACTTAGTGCTGGAAGTTTGTAATGAATTTTATACATATTCTACTTTATAGCAAGAGGGCCTTTGAGGTTCATGATTTACCCAACTTTATAGGTAAGAGATGTGTACTTTAAAGGTAGAACAGTTTAACAACAAACTCTTCAGACCAGCATTTTACTGGCTAGCAACTCAGTTAACTGCAATCTTCTAAATTTTTGATACCTATTAACTTACTTAACCTTAGCAAAATACTCGGAGTTTAGTATTCCATTTTTATTGTTTGGCAGATGAAATTAATATACCTAACATACACCTTGAAGGATCCTTCACATCCATCCCAGGGAACCACGCAGAGGCAGGCAGGCACAGGAGAAAAATGATTATAAGGGTTATTAGACATATATGGAAGAAGTAGAGTGGTATGTTCCAGAAAAAAATTATTAAATAGGTTGGAGGAGTGACTCCGCAGTTAAGTGTCTGCCTAGCAAGTGTAGGGCCCTGAGTTCGAATCAAAACAAATAACCAAAAAACCTCTGAAACAATTTTGCTTATTGAAACATGTTAAGAATAACGTATTCAGCACCACTGAAGCAGGGCGGATCGATCCAAGTTGTTCACTGGAGGAGAGGCCTAGCGCACGGGCAAGGCCCCGTCCGTTATTACTGAGCACAGCCCCCACGGCACAGCAGGACGGGCTCGGCTCGCAGGAGGTGGTGGAGGGCTCCGGCCGTCCCCACTCGGCCGACATCTTTTCTACGCAGGAGCTGACTAGCAAATGCCCGGGCGGATTAAAGTCTGACGAAGCAAACAAAAAGGCTTTGTCACCGCGCGGAGGAACGTGGGCTCATTTAAAACTCAATGGACTCCTACGAAGTGCTCGTCCAGGGCTCGGCACGGGGACTTCCGGCGGCGAAGACAGTCTGGCGAAGTGAACGGCTCCCTCTCCCAACAAGATGGCGCCGGCGGCAGTTCCCCGCGGCGGCATTACGGGGTTTGAACTCAGGGCCGCGTGCTCGCAGGCAGGCGTTCTACCGCCGGAGCCGCGGCCCCTGCCGGCCACCAGCTTCCCCCGCAACAGCTCGCTCTCCCCCTTCAAATCCTCTTGTTCCCGCCCCAGGATTAAAGATGGCAGCGCCGGACGGCGTTGTGACGCGACCCGACGTAACCCGGAAGTGCACGCGCGGCTTCCGGCGAGCGGCCGTCGCGGCGCTTCTGGCACCCGGAGCTTCAGGATCCGAGGCCGGCTGTTGGCGCGGGGTGGCGGAGCGGCCGCCGGGACCATGGTGTTCTACTTCACCAGCAGCGGCGGTGAGTGCGCGCCG
>NW_012267290.1:508408-517952 GCF_000151885.1 Dipodomys ordii | reverse complement strand
CCCCTCTTCCCGCCGCCGGTCGGTCCGTCCTGCGGCGCGTCGGTCCCTCGGCCGCCGGCGGCGCGGGCTGTGGCGCGGGATCAACTCCGAACCCCCTGATTTGCGAGACCCTCCCCCCCCACACACCCCTCAGGGAGGGTCCCCCAGGTCCCGCGGCCTCCTCCGGCTGCACCCGCGGTGTTCCCCGGCTGAGACGCGGGCCACCCGGGCACGGCCTCGGAGGAGGCCCGCCCCGCCTGCCCTGCCACGCGCCGGACACCCGCTCGCCGGGTGGAGTGAAAAGCGACCGGCCTGGGGGACAGGCAAGCAGCGCTGCGTTTGAATGACCGGGAAACGCGGCCACGCCGGCCGGTCCCGAAGCCCCTTCCCGTTAACCCTTTCCCCCCTGACCTAGCTCTGGCCTAGCCTTCCTGACCGAGCGCCAGGCCAAGGTAGTGTAGGTGCACACCTGTGACGCCCCAGGGGCCCTCGAGGCCGCAGTTGGTGTCAGCCACACGGGGGCAGGGACTCCTGTTGTCTGTTCTAGCAGAATTCCGTTTTTATGACTGCCACTTCCGTGTGCATGGAGTCAGAGGTTTTTTGCATGAGCTAGTTTTCAACCTTGGTCCTCCGGTCTCAGCCTCCTGAGTTACAGGCATGAGTTACTGGTACCTTATTAATTGATGGATTGATTCTTAATGGCAGTACTAGGGCTTGATCTCAGGGACCTTGCATTTTGCTTAACGTTCTTGCTCACTGCTGGTGTTCTACCATTTAAACCATGTATTCAGGCTGGAAAGATAGCTCAGTGGTAGAGGGCTTGACTCTCATGCATGAGGCCCTGGGTTCGATTCCTAAGCACCACATAAGCCGAAAAGCCGGACATGGTACTGTGGCTCGAGTGGTAGAGGGCTCTTGAGCTGAAGAGCTGAGGGACAGCACCCAGACCCAGAGTTCAAGCCCCACCACTGACCAAAAAACAAACATGTATTCAGTCTAGCATTTTACTGGTTAGTTGGAGTCTTGAAGTCTTTTCTGCCCTGGCTGACTTTGAACCACAATGAGTAGCTAAAATGGCAGGCTGGTGCCACTGACATATCCTAGCTATTTTAATTATTTTTTAAATCCCTTTTGCTCCAATTGCAAACCTTTCTGTGTACTTTATAAGCAAGTGACCTAATGTAACTTGATGCCCATACATGCAAACAAAGTTGTGCATATAAACATGTAAATGTGCATGCACACCGTGGCATACTAATTCAGTTGTTATAAGCTGAATCTTAATATATTTAGATGCACAAAAATGCCATTTTTCATACAATGGGTGTGTAGTATGTTATTTATAGCTGTTTTACAGTCCTCTGTAAAAATGTTTTTATTTTAAAGGTGATGTATAGACAGGTTGCAGGTACATAAGTCAGGTAAAAAGTACATTTCTTGGGCTGGGAAGGTGGCTCAGTGGTAGAGCGCTTGCCTTGCATGCATGAGGCCCTGGGTTTGATTCCTCAGCACCACATAAGCAAAAAGAAAAAAAGCCAGACATGGCGCTGTGGCTCAAGTGGTAGAGTGCTAGCCTTGAGCTGAAGATTGAGGGATAGCACCCGGGCCCAGAGTTCAGGCCCCACGACCAGACCCCCCCCACAAAAAAATACATTTCTTTTTGGACAATGTCACCCCTTCCCTTTGTAAATGATCCTTAGGTTGTAAGATGAACATCATTGTTTGGGGGAATATTCAATAAAACATTTCAAAATTGTAGAATTGCAGTAGAATTAGAGATTGATAGATGTAATTAATTAATAATAGAATTATATAAAAAGACGTGCACATGAAGAATTTACAGTGGACTAGACTGTGCTTACAGAACCTGAAACACTTATTTTATTCCTACCCTTTGGCATTCATTCTCACTATTCAACGGCCTTTTCAGCCTTCTTGTGAAACTGTGTTGAAGCTAAGTATCCTTGTCAATGAGTCAACCCACATCTCCTTTCAAGTTAGGTCTCTCAACTTCCAAGGAATTATGGACTTCAGTCATTGTCTTACCCTGAGGGAATCAAGAATCTCCCGCCCCAAAGAAGGCCAGGAGAATAGAGAAATAGAGAAGTTTCTCTTTACTGAAGGTGCAAGCATGCCTTTATTTAAGCATTTATATGAAAATGCTGCTCTCTGGTGTTCGGACCACATATGTACTAGTATGTTCTGTTGAGTGGCGCAGACTTTATACCACCACCAGGGGTTGTGCTTTATAGACTGAAGACCCATTCACAGGTTTAGTTTCCATTGGGGCAGAACAACTTTTGGTAGACTAGCTTGGCAACCTAGCACCTAATTTACACTTTAAACTCCTAATCCTAACTTTGCATTAGAAACATCTAGAAAGCTTTGAGAAAACCCAAAGGCTTTCTGCCTCACCCTAGACTTTTGAGATTAGTTGTCTATGGTAGAGCTGGGCACAATCAGGTTGTTCTGACTTTCTTTTTTTTTTTTTTTAAGAAGTTGGGAGGTGAGGTTTAGGAAGTAGAAGAGGATTTCCATTAAGTGAAGCACACTGAACTATTAACTGATAACAACTAATGAGATTAGGCAAAATAGAAGTTGACTAATCATAGGAACCTCTTTTAAACTGTTAGGGTGTAGTCTGTTTTTAACTCTTGAAGAAAGCAGAGGTAGATTGACCTAGAATTGCCATGGGCTGAATCCTAAGGAAGCCAGAGAGGAGGGACTGGGAAGGTGGCTCAGTGGTGGAGTGCTTGCCTTGCATGCATGAGGCTGTGGTTCAAGTGGTAGAGCACTAGCCTTGAACTGAAGAGCTGAGGGACAGTGCCCAGACCCAGAGTTCAGGCCCCACAAATGACATGAAAAAACAGGAGAGGAGTCATATTTAGCAACAAATGGGAAACTTCTCTGGGGGTTGGAGTAGGGGTTAGAAGTGAACGATTAGGCTCTATGGGCTGTGTGGCTTAATCTTCGCTTTTATCTGCCTTTAAAAAATGTAAAAGGTAAAAAGTATTGAGGGTTTATACCTATAATCTTAGCTATTCAAGAAGCTAAGACCTGAGACTCTCATTCTCAAATCCAATTAACCACCAGATGCTGGAAATGGTGCTGTGGCTCAAGTGGTAGAACATTAGCGTTGAACAAAACAGCTCAAATACAGCAGGCCCCAAACCCCAGTACCAGCACCAAAAAAAAAAAAAAAAAAAGGAAGTTATTCTTGACTTGAAAGCTGTCCAGAAATAGGTTGTGTTTGGCTGAGTTTGGCCCGGTAGGCTGTGGTTTGCCAATCTCAAATCCCATAGTTTGTTTCTTGTTTTTCCCATGAAACAATATTTTGGTAATGAAGTTAACTTTTGTTTTCTTTTTGTTTTGTCTTAGTTAATTCATCTGCTTACACTATATACATGGGAAAGGATAAATATGAAAGTAAGTTTTCAAAAGCATTTGATTTTGAGATTTCCAACAGGTAAGTGCTGCCTCCCACAATTGTTGGGTGAGTTTAATTTTTAATTCTTAAAATTTACTTGACCAATAACTGCACATATGTTTTAATACATACATACATTGTATATTGATCAGATATGTGTATCTGGCATGTTTACCATCTCAGACATCATTGTTTTGTAGTAAGAACATTCAAAAATCCTCCCTTGTAGCTGTTTTGAGTTACACATTATTTTTTGGGGGGGGGAGTCCAGTCGTGGGGTCTGAACTCTGGGCTTGGGCGCTGTCCCTCAGCTCTTCAGCTCAAGGCTAGCACTCTACCACTTGAACCACAGCGTCACTTCTGGCTTTTTTTTCTGCTTGTGTGGTGCTGAGGAATCAAACCCAGGGCCTCAAGCATGCACGGCAAGCGCTCTACCACTGAGCCACTTTCCCAGCCCAAGTTATACATTGTTAAGCGTATTCACTCTGCTGTACAGTAGAACACCAGAACTTAGTTTTCCTGCACTATTATAATTGTCCTAATTGCCCACCCTCTCCCATCCCCTCTCCATACTTCCCCAGCCTCTGGTAACCTCCACAAGTTCCGGAGTTTTTTTTTTTTTTTTTCATTAAAGAAAAAAACAAAACAAAACCTTTATTGTCAAATTGTCACATGTTTGAGAGTAAAAGAAGGAATTATTGGTAACTCCAAGAGCACATCTAAACAATATACAAGCTGTCTTAACAGTAAGTAGTGTATAGGATTCTCTCTTTCTCTCGCTGTCTCTCTCAGTCTCTCTTTCTCTTTCTCTCTTTTTTTTTTTTTTTTGGTTGGGCATGGGCCTTGAACTCAGGGCCTCGAGCACTGTCCCTGAGCTCCTTTTGCTCAAAGCTAATGTTCTACCACTTTGAGCCACAGCTCCAGTTTTCTGATAGTTAATTGGAAATAGTGTCTTATGGCCTTTCCTGCATGGGCTGGCTTCAAACTGATCCTTAGATCTCAGCCTCCTGAGCAGCCAGAATTACAGGTGTGAGACATGGGCACCTGGCTGACTAAAGAATTTATGACATTGACTTTTGGTATCACCTAATGGTGAAACACTCCATGGTTTATTAATGCTTGAATTTTAGGTTTCTCCTGGTAATGTTCACTTGTTCTCTGGTTATCCTCCTGATGTGGAGGAAGCGGCTGTCTCCCTGAGGTCCACAGAGCAGTAAGCCACTGCAGCAAGAGTCCTGGATAAGCTGCACTAGAAATCAGTGCACAGCTGCAGTATGCACAGTGCAAGACCCCCCATGCTTCCTCCTGCGACATCAGGGGTGGGGATCTGAGCCTTCAGCAACAGAAGTGCCTACAGCCACGCTGCCACATACAGTTGTTTAGATTTTACACTGTGCAGCTTGGGGGATATGGTTTTACATCTTATAGTGAAAGGTTGGCCTGTTTCTGGTTTACACTGGTGGCTAGCAATGGTGTGAGTGACATTCCTACCATTCCTCTTTTCCTTCTGCATAGTATGCTGTTTCCTGGCTTCTCTTTGTGGGAGTGTGTGCCAGCTGTGAGCTCTCTGGACTTTCAGGGTATTTAGGTTTGACTCATACAAAAAGAAGTTTGTGTCAATTTTATTGTGAACCTAACACTTTAGAAGCAAAAAAATTTTGCTTCTAAAATGTATAAATATTTTGTTTGTACTACAGAGATTTTTTTTTCTTGTGGCCAACAGTACTATTAGTATTTTTCCTTAAAGTGACAGGCATAGTTCATTTTTTTTTAATGTTGGCAAAATTTCAATCATTGTGTTCTCTCAAAGACATTCTTTGATGTTAAAATGGTGTTCCGTGAAAAAAAGCAAAATGTATGGACAAGATTAAGTTAATAGGCGCTGTAGAAGGAGAGGGTCAAGAGGTAATTGATGAGGGCGCTGAGCTGAGGAGGCTTTTGCCAGATGCGGGGCTGGGTCAGCAATTGTGGGGATTGGTACTGTGGAGACACATGTGGCCATGGGGTTGTCAGCAGGGGTAAGTCTGCATGGTACCTCTAGGGCTAAACTTTGCTGTCATGATTGTAGGTGGGTATAGAACTTAACTTTAGAAGTCTCCATTGTTATCTGAGCTGTCTGTCTTTCCTATCCCCCTGTTGGAATGGGCCCTGCAGTCTCCAAACTTCTTGCTGGGAGCACTTGTGCATCAGAAATCGTTCTGACTTTCAAGAGTGGATTGAATGTAAATGCATTTTAAGAGGAAACCATTCACATAGCTCAACAGCCAGCAAGTCTGTTCTTTTCATAGCCAGTAGGTGTCACCAGAGAGCCACACATTGCACATTGAGATGTTCCTGTTTTGACATTTCTTTTTCTGTTACCTGTTGTGTTGCTTGTTTGCTCAGCTTCCCAGTCAAGCTAGTTGAAAGCCCCCAGAAAATTCATGTCTACATCTGCTGACACTGCTTTTACCCAAGACTGGTATGCAAACACCCCATTCAGGTTATATAGACTATACTTTCTTGGGTGCATTGATGTGTGTGTGTGTGTGTGTGTGTCTCAGGCTAGCCTTGAACTCACAATCCCTCTTCCTTATCCTTGCTAGTACTGGAATTAGAGGAATATATCACCATGCCCAGCCCTTCATTACATTTTAAAACAGAACATATAAATATTTTACAAATTCTGTTTACGATTCTTTTTTTTTTTTGGTTGGTCCTAGAGCTTACACTCGGCCTGGGCATAGTCCCTCAGCTCTTCAATTCAAAGCTAGCACTCTACCACTTGAGCCACAGCGCCACTTCCAGTTTTCTGGTGGTTAATTGGAAATAAGAGTCTCATAAACTTTCCTGCCTGGGCTGGCTCTGAACCAAGATCCTAAAATCTCAGCCTCCTGAGATTCCAACTTATAAATCCATCTTCATCTGATGACTTGCCTTTCCTCCCTCACTCTTTCCCTCTCTCCCTCCTTTCTTCTTTAGATTTTTATTTAAATAGTTTTAAATTTATGAACAAAATACCTTGTGATCACAAAAGCTTTCCCTGACTTTGCTCTCTTGTATCTCACTGTAGACGAAGATCTGATAAAGTATGGCTGGCCAGAAGATATTTGGTAAGTAACAATTTTGGTTCTGCTTTCTATGAATCTTCATTTACTTTCTTAAATTTGGCCAACCACCTGTCTCCTAATGATGCAAACTAGAACATGTGAATGCTAATTATGTGTATGGGTGTCCAGTGGCAGGTAGTGGCTATTTTCCTGCCTTTATATTTACTGGGTACATTGACAAGATTGTCTTGGGGTTTGATCTCAGGTTGAAGATAGAGGGCTTCACAGGGAGCGGTGAACCAACTAGACCAGGCAGCCATGTAAATGGGCTGGTCTGACTAGACCTCTATTTGAAAGACACTCATGCTGCCTTCCCTTTGTCTTCTAAACCCTTTGTGAGTTTAGCCCTGTATTGATCTGCTCCACCCCTTTTTCCCAAAATAACTTGAAATTGTTGTAACAGTTTTCTTCCACAGTAATTTATTTTGCTGTTCACTAAACCCAATACAGAAGAAAATAAAAGAACAAAAAGACTTCTTCATTTTAGTTGAATTATTTCTCTTTCTAGTTGTCTTAGAAACTTGTATTTCCTACTTTGCAGACCAAGGCCCTTTGATGCATGCATGGGCTTCTGGTACTTTCTGTCACCTAATCCACTCTCATTAAGTTGCTCTCTTTCTGTTATCATTACCATTTTACTCTGACCTGTGTGTTTAGTGGTGCTTGGTCTTCTCAACTTGAAACACTCTCCACCCAAGTTTAGCCATGCAGATAAATCCTCAGATTCTGTTGCTTGGCTATGACAATACTAATGACCATTTTTCAAACATTGAACTATCTGCCAGATATTATCAAGTGTTTACCTCTGTTCATACATTAAATTTCTCCACAAGCCTGTGAAGTAAGTATGGATACTATGCCTTTTTTTTCAGGTGAGGAACTGAGTGAGTCTGCTGTCTGCTTGTCCCTGGCCCCCGCTCTGGTTCTGCATTACTGCTTTTCTCTTTTGCCTGCAGATCACTTCCTTTTCCCCTTGGCTGTTGTAGCAAGTGCCAGCCAATACATGTGCTGACTTTCTGACTAGCTCTCTGCCTTCTTCCAAAGGATCCATTGAACAGTTCTATGTAGCAGTTGTTTTCTGGTTATCTCCCAACTGAAACATTTGTACTTGTCTTAAAGTTCCAAAGATCTCCAGACTCCATAAAGTCTCAATGACTGCATATTAAATCATTATCTGGCTGTGCATTTTGACATAGCAGATTTGAAGTATAAACACCTGCATAGGAAAGGTTATGACATGAAATCAGCTCATCACAACTTTTTACCTTGTTTTCAAATTAAATACATGGAGCTGAAATTTCTAATTTGCAACCTGTGTTCAATAAATTTTTACTTGAATTTTAAATTTCATTAAGCTTAGAACTCACAAAATGGCTGTCTACCGATAGCCACAGACCTGTCTTGATACTTATGGTCTCAAGCTTAATGACTGGTTTAGATGCAATCAATTTTTTCTTTCAGAAGTTATTTGAGACCTGATTGAGCTGGAATAGGTCCAAGCCTCCAGGCAATGTGGTTCCTGGACTAGCAGTGCTGGCAGTCTTCCAGCTAGTGCTGAGAAAGGCTGTGAGTTGATCCGCATTCTGGGGTAGATTTTTAACCTGGGTCACTGACAGAATTTCTGGGACTTTCTTTACCTCTTTGACTGCCAGCATCTGAGCTTATCTTAAAAAGCCTGCTGAGGCTCCTTTGAGTGAGGAAAAATAGAATTAGTGGGCCTTCAGAGCCTCCATGCTTCCTAGTGAGTAGCACTTTCCCAGAGCCCCCTGAGGAATTAAGCCACCAACTTCTGGGGCCCTGCACCTGCGTGCTCAGCCATGCTGCTCTAGTGGAGCAGGGAAATGGATGAGGCAGAGACAGGAACACAGGAACTAGGCATAATCTTTGAATAAATTTTTGGAAAATTTGGGAAGGAATTTTCAAGGAGATTTGCTTGAAATAGTTTGTTTTTTAAAAATACATTCCAATTAAAACACCATATATGAGTCATCCCTCCATCTTTTGTGAAGGTTTACTTACTGTGAACATGTAAGTGGTGTGTGTGTGAGAGAGTCAGACAGTGTTTGTGTGTTTGTGCTGGGATACTCCTGTGTTTTGGTACTTTGACAATACATTTATTATATATGTATATATAGTGTTCCGGCTATTCTAGTGACATAATTCTACATCAGAGACTTTGGTAACATTTGAGTATAGTTTAGCTGCTATTGGTATGTGGAAAATAGTTGTAAAACAGAAGTGGAAGAAAGAAATAAAAGTGAAATGGCATTCATTGCTTCTCAGTTGAGCTTGGCTCATAATGTATGTTTCTTAAGATTTTGAGGAGATAATTTCTAGATTTACAAAAACTACAGTTATTTTGGGGTAGAACAATACCCAGCTGGAGGTGTAGTTATTAATCTTTTGGACGAAAATACAAATGAGTAAGTGAGCAACTTGTAGAACAGGAATCAGATATAATGTAATGATTAAGATTAAAACTTAGAGTCACCGTAGACTGTTTGCCAAAAACCCTAATCGTGTTCTATATACAATGTAAATATCAAATATTACCTCTTTGAGAAAAACATTAGAAATAGCATAATTTTAACCTCTACTGTGAATCACACATGTCTATATCTTGTACTATTATTCTGTGATCATTTTCATGTCTGAAAAATAAATTGGAACAAAATGTTCATCAATTGATCAAGGACCCCAAGACTTAGTATTGCAGAGAGAAGGCCAACTTCATTTAACTTCATTTGGTAAATGGAAACCTGAAACATTTACCCAAATAGCACATATGTTTTAAAATATTTGGGGGGCTGGGAAGGTGGCTCAGTGGTAGAGTGCTTACCTTGCATGCATGAGGCCCTGAGTTCAATTCCTCAGCACACATAAGCAGAAAAAGCTGGAAATGGCGCTGTGGCTCAAGTGGTAGAGTGCTAGCCTTGAGCTGAAGAGCTCAGGGACAACGCCTAAGCCCAGAGTTCAGGCCCCATGATTTGTAAATGGCAGTCCGTGTGTGTGTGTGTGTGTGTGTGTGTGTGTGTGTGTGTGTGTGTGT
>NW_012267290.1:439321-508358 GCF_000151885.1 Dipodomys ordii | reverse complement strand
GTGTTCTACTACTGGGGTTTGAACTCAGATAACTAAGATATTGCGGGCAGCCTGTCACCAGTGTCTCATGCCTGTAATCCTTGTTGAGTTCTGAGGAGTGGGGTTTGAAGCCATCCTGGGCAGGAAAGTCCATGAGACTGTTACCTTCAGTTAAAAATGGTAGAAGTGGAGCTGTGGCTCAAATGGTAGACCACTAGCTTTGAGCAAAAGAAGCTCAGGGACAGTGCCTAGGCCTTGAGTTCAATCAATCCCCAGGACTGGAAGAAAAAAGAAAAGGAGATACTGGGGCAGCCTTGCACTCTTTGCTCACACTTGTAATCCTAGCTTCTCAGGAGGCTGTATCTGAGGATCATACTTCAAAGCCAGCCCTAGCTGGCTCTTTGGTTCTGATCTCCAAAAAAAGCCAGAAGTGGGGGCATGGGTCACATGATACAGCATTAGCCTTAAATGAAAAAGCCAAGTCTAGAGCATGAGACCCTGAGTTCAGGCCCAGTACTAGTTTAAGGGAACTGAGTGGGGGCCTTCTTAATGTTTTTAGATAAGGTAACATAAAGGGTGTTGCTCATCTAGGGGATAGAATATAGGGATGGTTAGTGTCATCAGAATTTAGGGTTGAGTTTTTACTCTGGCTAAGGGTTGTATTCTGCTTTGTGACGTTAGACCTCACCTAGCTTTTTCAAGTATGAAACTGACATTTGCTTTTGGTTAACTTGCCATTGCTTTAAACGTGGGATGTCCCAAGCCAAACCCTCTTCTCTCCAAACCATGGGCCATCAATTCTCCCAGACTGGCAGCATTGGCATTTCTGACCTCTTACTCCCTTCTCTTCTCACCAGGAATTTCTTTCTGTGTCTGTCCTTTCAGCTACATGCTTCAGTTTATTGCCAGCAAAATCTTAGTTCTTCCGAGAACCTTTGGTTACTTTATTTAATCACTTGAAAAATCCCCTTTCTCAGAGTACTTAATATTTATTATCTTACTCATCTTGGCACTTAACCCCAGCTGCATAACTCAGTGTTTGTTTTGCCTCTCCAGGTTGCTGGCGGGCCCGGTGGGGAGGGTGACTTTCCGCTCCCCCTGGTGCTGGCGTGGTAGGCCCCCAGTGACCACTTCTTGGAATGGGATGGTTAGAATGCAGTCAGCCGATGAGCTGGCTATCTGTACCTCTTGCTAAAAGTGGTTTTCATTCTTTGTAGGTTTCATGTGGACAAAATCTCTTCAGCTCATGTATACCTTCGATTACATAAGGTAATAATTCAAACATGGATTCATGATTTTCTTTAATGATGAGAACAATATCTTGATTTTTTTTTCTTCAATTAAGTTGCTTAAAATAATAAGTATACTCAGAAATTTAAAAGCGAGTAAGTAAAAGAGATGTATTCCTTTCCCATCTTCTGCTTCAGAAAGTCATTGGAAAATTCTGGGTGATTTCTGGGACTTAGAAAGGGCCACAGTACACATTAGCCACATAGCAGCTCTGCCTTGTCCTGCTTGTTCAGGTGTATCATTTATCTCCTCTACTTTTTCTCCCAATTCAGACTTCTCTTATGGTTCCTTTTTCTCAGGCTCATGCTATTCTCCTACTCACCGAGGGCAGATGTTTCCAGTTATCAGGGCCTTTGTTGAGCAGCATGACAATAATAAAGATTGAGTGTTCCCTCTAATACAGTACTGCTGTTCTTCCAATTTGACTGTAGTCATCTGTTTTATATAGTTAAATCACAGGACATTTATACTTGTATACTTGTTATATGTACTTTTTTCTTTTTAGAAACTTTATTTTGGAATAATTTTAGATTTGCAGGAAAGTTATAAAAAGAACATTAACTGTTAACATGTTATGTTACTATGGTAGCTTTGTCAAAACTAAGAAGCCAATTGTAATACATTACTATTAGCTTCACTCTGGACTTTATTTGAACTTCAGCAGTTTTCCCATGAATGTCCTTCTCTTCCAAGATCCATACTGTGTTTAGTTGTATCTGCCCTTGCCTCCTGTGGTCTATTACTTCTGGAGTCTGGGGCATACATACTCCCGAATGCATCTGGAAGGAAGCGTGTGTCTATCTCCCACTCACTTGCATGAGTATGGATTCATCTCTGCTTTCTGCTTTGGGCACTATGCTGTATTTTTGCTCCTGTTACCCCAGCTTTGGTTGGAATTTGTTCAGCCCTTTCAGCTTGGCTCCTGTCTTCCTCTGGTACATGTCCATTTGTTTGTTTTTTGAGCACTTTCTTACTTTCTGACCCTATAAGGTACTTATGTCATCCTTGCCCCAGCCAGAGAATCTTGTTTTCCAAAGAATCTAGTTGATCTTTTTGGTAGGAAGGTAATTGAAAGTCAGAATCTGGATTCTGGATATACCTGCGGCCATTGGAGTATCAATATGTGTAAGCCCTCTCAGCTCAGCTAGGAAATCCCTAACCAAGCGGAACGTCCCTAACCTGAAAATGCAAAATCTGAAATGCTCCAGATTCTGAAACTATTTCAGCCTTGATGTGACATGATGTGGAATGTTCCACGCCTGAGTGCACGTGACAGATCACAGTCAAAACACAGTACATGAAACATACTGTATAACAATGCCAGCAGGTATTATATGTATAACATGTATGAAGTAGTAAATGAATTTCGTGTTTAGACCCGATTCCCAACCCAAAATAGTGTATAAACAGATCTTCCAGATCTCCCCCCAGTACCCCAAGAATAATCTGGTATCTAAGACACCTTTCAGTTAAGGGTTATTCAACTTGTACTATTTTATGGATACTGATCCATGTATGTGCACATACCTATATTTGTTTTTGTGTTTCTCCATCTTGATTTCATCATGTAGAACTTGAGTACTGGTATCTCTGCATGAGGCCCATTCTGCCTTTCTCTTGTCTCTTCCTCTGCCACTGGGAAAAGCTTACTATTATTATTTCTTACTCCTAGTTTCTTGCTCCATTCCAGCTTATGTGTAGCTGGTGTTAGAATTATTATCTGAGATCGCCATTAGAGCTCTAGAGAGCTAGAGTGCCGTGATGGTATACAGGCATTTTTGTCTTTTACTCTGTGGCTGTTAGAACATTACTTTCCAAAATTAACCATAAGCTGCCTTCTCTTCCCCCCTTTGGTGATAGGATGTCCTGCATTTTTGTATCACAGTGAGATTATTTTATGTCAGTCTGCATCCATCTTATCGTCACCTGGTTGATTGTCTCACTTTTTTGAAATGTCCATGTCTATACTTTTTTGTGGTACAAGATTATTTTTGTATTTATCCTTTTACTTACTACATTATGCTGATAAGATACTACAATGACTATGGAAACTCCTTTATCAGGAGGTTGTTTATAGTTTTTTAGCATTATAAATTCCAACAAAACAGTTTGTTTGAGACAAGGTCATTATATTGTCCAGGCTGCTCTTGAACGCCCAGGCTCTTCTTACCTCAGCTTCCAAGTGGGCTATATGTGGCACTGTACCCAGTTTGGGATTCCTTTCCTTCCCCTTCCTTCCCCTCCCCTTCCCATCTTTTTCCTTTTCTGCCACTACTACTAGGGCTTGAACTCAGGGTCCTGTGCTCTTGTTGGGCTTTTTTGCTCAAGGCTGTACTGGTACTCTGCCACTTTAGCTACACCTCCAGTTCTGGCTTGTTGTTAGTTAATTGGCGATAACACTACTTAGGCTTCATCTGCTGGGTCTGACCTCAAGCCAAGATCATCAAATCTCAGCCTCTTGAGTAGCAAGGATTATAGGCAGAAGCCATTGTTACACAGCTGGATTGTTTTCTTCCAGTAATACTTAGAAATGCTATTATCTATGTTTTTAAAGTTTTTTGTATGATTTAAAAATACATGGTGTTACTTAATATGGCTAAACCATGCATCCCATCCTTACTTGTATTATGGATAGATCAGTGAAGAAGTGGTGGATATGAATTCCATGTTTGGAGCTAACTCCTAAGTTCTGAGCAACCTTTTGCCATTTTGGAGAGAATATAGAGAAAATCAAGTATGGACTAAGTTTCCTTTTGGTATTCTTTCTTTTCCTCTGGAATCTACTGTGTCATGGTGGAAATAATGGTGCCCATCCTGACTTCCAGTTACTATTACATACTTTGAGTAGAAGTTCAGTTTCTTTTATAAGTACAATTTGTACTCAGTTTTGAATTGTGCTTTGTGTGAGACTTTCATCCAGCATTACAGGATTATCCTTTTGTACTTGGTAAGTACCAAATGAGTTGAGCTGCATGCAGCAAAACCAAACATTTCAGACCCATTCTGGGCCAGCTGCTGGGTTTGAATCCTGGCTCTGCTGCTTACTAGCTGCTGACCTTGAGCACATTACTCTGCATATTTCACCTCTGTGGAAGAGGCCAACTACATGTCTTGGTGGGCCATTGTGAGGACCGAAGGAGCAAGCTCAGGTTTAACTAGAATAATGCTTGGAATGTGCTGCCCACTATGTGCGCTCATGTGTTTTGAAATGTTTTTGGTGTTTTGGAGTCATTTCTGTTATTCGTCTTCAATTTGATAGATTTCTACAGAGAAAAAGGATCAAGATTATCTCTTGATATTTCTCTTTTACACTGGAAGGATGAGGTCTAACATAAGAAGAGCATTGCTTCTGATCATAGTTGAGGGTAGATAACTTGTCAGATGTTTGAGACTCAGAATAACTGAATTGTCCGTGTTTATCTGTTTGTTTGTTGGGGAGCTGGGGATTGAACTTAAGCCTTGCACATGCTAGGCACATGCTTTTCCACCCAGCTACACTCCAGTCCCCTACCAAGTTTCCTCTCAGTCAGGGAGACTTTGAGTTTTTAAAAGTAGGTATGTGCCATTTCCTCACAAAGTTTCTAAAA
The DNA here is from genome assembly GCF_000151885.1 of Dipodomys ordii. NCBI lineage: Eukaryota > Metazoa > Chordata > Mammalia > Rodentia > Heteromyidae > Dipodomys > Dipodomys ordii. The sequence goes on along the minus strand of NW_012267290.1, from coordinate 503,502 downwards.
ACAAGAATAAGAAAGCGCTGGTGGCTCATACCTTGCTGCTCAGAAGGCTGAGATCAGAGGATTGCAGTTCGAACCTAGCCTAGGCAGGAAACTCCCAATTAACCACCAAAAAACAAAAACAAAAAAAACCCTGGAAATGGAGCTGTGGCTTAGGTGGTAGAGTGCTAGCCTTGAGCAAAAAAGCCCAGGGACCGGCTTAATTACAGGTGATAGTTCTGGTATAATTATAGTTAGCCTTTTTTCACTTTTTATCAGTGTTTTCTATGTTACTGCCTTCTCATAGCTTAAATAACGTCTCCATGATAGACACAGTACATTTATCTCATTTTTCAGTGTTCTGTAATAGAACTGAAGAGCCCTGCTTGTTATACCCTCGTGCCAGCAGGTAAGGCAGCAAGTGCCCTTTGCTACTGAGTGTTTCAGTGTCAGGCAGTAGCAAGATTGTGGACCCTCTGATTTATTTGTGTGTTTCAGGGGGAGAATATAGAAGATATTCCAAAGGAGGTGCTAATGGACTGTGCCCACCTTGTGAAGGCCAACAGCATTCAAGGTCAGTTTCTTCCAGATTTTCACGATCGGCAGACTGCCTGCATCCTTCCCTCCCTCCCTCCCTCCCTCCCTTCTTCCCTCCCTTCCCTCCTTCCCTCTCTCTTCCTCTCTCCCTCCCTTTCTCCCTTTTTTTCCCCTTTCTCCCTTGGTCCCTACATCCCTCTTTCCCCTCCTTCCCTTCCTTCCTGCCTATCTTTTTATCTTTTTTGGTTAAAATGTAACTGATTCCTAAAAAGCTGGAGATTGGATTTAAGTGTTGATTATGATTTCTAAGGGTTATCCTAACTTCAGTCCATTAAACCACGTGGATAACAAGTACTGACTTTTTTTTTTTTTTTCTCCAGGCTAGCACTCTACCACTTTGAGCCACAACTCCATTTTGGGTGTTTAATTAGAGATAAGAGTCTCACAGAGACTTTTCTGCCTGGGCTGGCTTCAATCCTCAGATCTCAGCCTTCACAGTAGCTAGGATTACAGTGTGAGCCACCAGTGCAACCTGACTCTCTTTATTCTGAAATGAATCACATTTTAGTAGACTTGTTGGCTTTGGCTTGAATCAAAGGAATTGTAGCTAATATCTTTAAGGTGGATGGCAGTTTTGCTATCTGTCAAAAAAACAAAAATTCTCCCCTCTCTCTAATTATTATGGTATTTCTTTTCCTTAACTTGAATGGAAGGTTGTCTAGATTTGCCTACACTTAAGGTTATTTGTAAACAGTCTTAGAAATTTGTCAGTGTTGCCGGGCGCTGGTGGCTCACGCCTGTAATCCTAGCTACTCAGGAGGCTGAGATCTGAGGATTGCGGTTCAAAGCCAGCCCGGGCAGGAAAGACCGTGAGACTCCTATCTCCAATAAACCACCAGAAAACCGGAAGTGGCGCTGTAGCTCAAGTGGTAGAGCGCTCGCCTTGAGCTGAAGAGCTGAGGGACAGCGCCCAGGCCCAGAGTTCAAGCCCCACGACCGAAAAAAAAAAAAAGAAATTTGTCAGTGTTGATAGCTAAAGAGAGATGACTTTATTTTTAATGTTGATGTCTTTTTGGTTTGTTTGGGACAGATTCTCTCAACCTATTCCAGGCTTACCTTGAACTTGTCTTACATATTCTCTTGAGTGCTAGAATAACAAGTGTGTACCACCACACTCCCTTCTTGCTAATGTCTTTATTTCTGCAGTTTACTATTGGACTCTAGAATTAGAGTGTTGAAATTATGATTTCCTAGTTTTTCCTTTCCTCTTCTTTTCATATACTGCTTTTTCCCTTTAAGTTGTAAGGTCATCAAGTAATCTTTTTTTTGCGGGGGGAGGTCCGGTCATGGGACTTGAACTCTGGGCCTGAGCGCTGTCCCTCAGCTCTTCAGCTCAAGGCTAGCGCTCTACCACTTGAGCCACAGTGCCACTTCCAGCTTTTTTTCTTTTTGCTTATGTGATGCTGAGGAATGGAACTCAGGGCCTCAGGCATGCAAGGCAAGTGCTCTACCACTGAGCCACCTTCCCATCCCCTTCCCTGAGAATCTTATTTAGTTGATTGTGTGTTGGTCTGTGAATATCACTAGTTTCAGAAAGTTTTCCAGGTGATTCTCAAGTGCAGTGTGGGCTGAGAATAGTTAGCCTAAATGTCTTAGGCAGTACCTGGAGTACTATTTGGTGCTTGTCATTTCTGCTGTGTAAGATTTAGTCTACCAGTGAAGGCCAAAAGAGATGAGGGGAGTTTGGAAGTGATGGTCTGCTACGCTAGATGGAGCTAATAGGTCAGTGTTAGAGGTTGGACCTAGACTTGCATAGGGTCGAGATCATTTTGGTTTGATGCGAAGTTGAAGGATGATTTGAGGGTTGACAAAAAGTAGAAAATAAACATGGGGCAGACACAGACCTGGTACCCAGTTGGAGGTTGCAGGGTAAGAGCTGGCAGCTCTTCTTCCTTCTTCCTTGTCTCTTAAAGACACTGGTTCCTTAATCTTCACTCAGGAAGTCTTAGGAACGAGTCAGGTTCAAGGCCAGGAAGGCAGAGGTCTTGCCTTATGGAGCCACCCATTTTCCACTCCATAAATCGGCAGGTTGTAATGAGGTTGGTGTCATTCTCTTTTATAAGTAGGCTAAGTTCTCTTAGCTCTTCAGTTATTGACATAAAAATTGAGATAATCATTATCCTTTTGCCACTGTGTTCCAGCCTCCTCCACATAGCTTTGTTCCTCCCTGTGTCCAAAGAACTTTGGGCTCTTCATCCTGTGCCCTGTGTCCTCTTAATCTCTTCACAGTTTACTAGTTCTAGAGAAAACAAGCTGGGGGAAGAGTCTTAAATCTGAATTGCCCCCGCTGTCCTCTTCAGCCGTTGCACAGCACAAGGAGTGGAGCCTGGCCTTCAGCTCTCCGACTCTGATGCGGAGCCTGCTGGGGACGCAGGACAGCAGTCTCTGCTGTGAGGACTACAGAGGGCAGTCCATGCCTTGTACTTAGAAAAATTCCCTCCTGCTTAACACCAAGAGAGCGGAGATTAAATTTGTTTGTTGTCATGGAATTAACCTGTTCCTGGTCTTAAGTGTAGAATTGTAGGTTAGCCTGATGTATATCAGCTGAGGAACATTGCCAGACAGAACTAACTCCCTGAACGTTGAGAAGACTCTGTATCACCCTTCCCTGCAGAGTGCACAGATTTTAAGCTAGCACCTAAGCATCTCTAGCCTGACTCAAAACTTGTGTCCCTTCTCATAAGTTCATTCTGGCCAAAGCAAGTCGTTGCTGTTTCTGATTGTGTGCCCTTGCTTACATTGTTCCTTGTGCTTTCAATTCTGTCCTCCTCAGTCATTACTTGAGCTAATCAGAGATAAGGGTCATAAGACAGAATAGAATAGTAATCGATAACACTGGAGTATTAGTAGTTACCTGCCTGGTCCTTCATAAACTCTTGAGTTAATATTATTTTCATTTGATGGATGAGAAAACTGAGCTTAAGGATTAAGGAACTTGCCCTAGGCCTCAGAGCTGTGGAATTGTTGTCCAGGCCAGATCTGAGGTGAAGCCATCTGACTGTGAAGTCTTCTGTTTTCACCCGGAGCTCTATGCACCTCTCCAGGGATGCTTCCCCTTCCCCGAACTTCCTCAGTGCCTGGCCTGTACCATCCCAACAGTCGTTGATGCCTTCCTTTTCATAAACCGGTTATTATTTGTGTATTTACCACAGTGCCTTGAACATGGAGATTATTTTTTAAAGAACTGTTCATTTTAACTTAAACTTTTTAAGCCTACAGAAAAAAAATGTAGCTTTCACTTAATATTAGCAATTTAAATTTTTTCATATTTGTTTTTTGTCCATGTCACTGTTAACTGTTTTAGTTGAATCATCTGTAGGAAGTGGATACTGAGCCTTCAGCATCTGTCTCCTAAGAACACTTCTTGTTTCTATTTCTTGGAGGTCTTTTTTTTCTTTCTGCCAGTTGTGGGCCTTGAACTCAGGGCCTGGGCACTGCCCCTGAGCTTCTTTTGCTCAAGGTTAGAACGCTACCACTTGAGCCACAGCACCACATCAGGTGCTGTTTATGTGGTACTGAGGAATCATACCCAGGGCTTCATGCATGCTAGATAAGCACTCTACACTAAGCTACAGTCCCAGCCCTCCTTGGAGTTCATTTTGATAAACATCATTTTATATGATCATATGCACATAGCTATTGAGCCTTTGTGATCCTCTCCTAAGGATATTCTCCTTTGGTCTTACTGTATGAATGTTAGTCTTGTTTACTTTATCATGTCCAAGTGTAATTTTTTTGTCTTTTACCACCCAGTGTATTTTACTTGTGGATTTATAGGCACATGTTCTAAACCAGGATGGGTGAATTTTGGTTTTTGTGACATAGGGTCTTACTGTGTAGTTCAGATCACCCCCACACTCATGACCCTCCTTCATGTGTGTTTTTCCTTGTCATAGCTCTTTGGTATCTGATCTGGATGTGCTGCTTTATAAATATCAGGACATTAATTTTTAAAGGGTACAGGTCAGGAGAGGAGTATCCACAGTCTGGGTTTGTCTGCACCTTTTCTTCTTGACTAGAGTCGCTATGCATTTTTCAGCAGAAAACTGCAGAAGTGAGGTTTTCGTCACTCCAGTTAGGCAGCACAGGACATGACTGAGGTGGAGTGCTCTGGCTTCTCCAGGATATGGGGACCATAGCTGTTTCACGTGGAAATGGCGGTGCAGCACATCAGACTAGCAATACACCTGTTATTCTCAGCTGCTGGGAGGCTGTTAGGAGTGGAGGGAAAACCGCGCGGTGAACTTGTTACAGTGACAGGAGAGGACACAGCAGGTGAACAGTGTGCCTGGCAACCTCTCGTCTAGCCTGTGAGAGCTGTGATGACCTTTTTTTTCTTTTTTATTGTGATTAAGTAATTGCATAATTTCCCAAATTTCACAATATTGTGGGATAGTGATGCTCATTTAAAGTCACAAACTCATTCTAACTTTCCTGGAGCAAATTGTCTATCACGGTCTATAAGATATAACGGTGTACACATATATACCATACATGTGATCAGCAGCATGGGGTTATTTAGTAGTGGTTCAACCAGATGAGTGGGAGTTCTTTGTTTCTTAAGTCCTGTTAATTTTGTCGTATCACCTAACATTTTGGATTTAACATCCACTTATCAGGGAGACCATGTACCGTTTGTGTCTTTGTTCTTGGCTTACCTCGTTCAACATGATTTCTTCTAGCTCCATCCATTTCCCTGCAAATGCCATTATTTTGTCATTTCTAATGGCTGCATAATATTCCATTGTGTATAGATACCACAATTTTTGGATCCATTCATCTGTGGTGGGGCATCTGGGTTGTTTCCATATCCTAGTTATTGTGAACAGTGCTGCAATAAACATGGAGGTGCATGTGTCCTTGTATATTGGTTCCTGTTGTTCAGGGTAGATGCCTAGAAGTGGTATGACTGGGTCATAAGGGAGGTCAATATTTAGCTTTCTGAGGACCCTCCAGACTGCTTTCCAAAGTGGTTGTATAAGTGTACATTCCCACCAGCAGTGTAATAGGGTTCCTCTTTCTCCACATCCTCTTCAGCGTTTGTCGTTGGCTCACTTGTGGATGTGGGCCATTCTGACTGGGGTAAGGTGGTATCTCAGAGTTGTCTTTATTTGCATTTTCTTCACAACCAGGGATGATGAACATTTCCTCATGTGTTTCTTTGCCATTTTATTTCTTCATCTGAGAAGTCTCTCTTTAGTTCCCTTGTTCATTTAGTAATTGGTTTCTTAGGTTTGGGAGGGATTAGTTTCTTGAGTTCCCTGTATATACTGGATAGTAACCCCTTGCTGGTAAATATTTTTTCCCAATTAGTTGGTTGCCTTTCTAGCTTGGTTGCGATAGCTTTAGCTGTGCAGAAGCTTAGCTGTGCAGAAGCTTTTTATTTTAAGGTAGTCAGTCCCATTTGTTGAGTCTCTCCAATTTGTTGTGCCCCTGGGACTCTGTTCAGGAAGTTCCTTCCTGTGCCTATTAGTTCAAGTGTTTCTCCTACTCTGTCCTGCAGTAGTTTCAGAGATTCAGGTTTGTTAAGGTATTTAATCCATTTTGAGTTGATGTTGGTGCATGGTGATAGGCTGGGGTCCACTTTTAGTCTTCTTCATGTGGCCGCCCAGTTTTCTCAGCACCAGTGGTTGAAGAGGCTGTGTTTCTTCCATTGTATGTCTTTGGCTCCTTTGTCAAATATCAGCTGACTGTAGGCCTGTGGATTTACTTCTGGATCTTCTATTCTATTCCATTGGTCTTCAGGTTTGTTTTTGTGCCAGTACCATTCTGTCTTTGTTATAGCTCTATAGTAGAGATTGAGGTTCGGCATGGATATCCCTCCCATGTTGTCTTTATTCCCTAGAGTTGTTTTGGCTATTCTAGGTCTTTGGTTGTTCCATATGAATTTTTGGACTGTTTTCTGTATTTCAGAGATGTATGTCATTGGGATTTTAATAGGAATTGCATTGAATTTGTATATTAATTTTGGCAGTATTGCCATTTTCACTATATTAAGTCTGCCTATCCAGGAGCATGGGAGGTCTTTCCATTTCCTAATGTCTTCTGCAATTTCTTTCTTTAATTTTTTTATAGTTTTTTATAGTTTTCATTAAATAGTTCTTTTACATCTTTGGTTAGGTTAATTCCTAAATACTTTATTTTTTGGGAGGTTATTGTGAATGGGGTTGCTCCCGTTATTTTCCTTTCTGTTTGTACATTGTCAGTGTACAGGAAGGCAACTGATTTTTGTGGGTTGATTTTATATCCTGCTACTTTGCCGAAGTGATTTATGATTTCTAAGAGTTTGGGGATGGAGTTTTTGGGATCCTGGAGGTATAGTATCATGTCATCTGCAAAAAGGGATAGTTTAACTTCTTTCCCTATACGGATCCCTTTAATGTCTTTTTCTTGCCTTATTGCCCTTATTGTGTTGAGAAGAACCCCAAAATGTAAATATTAATGAATTTATTCAAATAGTTAAGAAACAGTATTAAGAGCAATTTTAAGAAGTCTACCCTTGAATTATACTCCAAAAAATTCTACTTTCATTGTTGGCAAATGTATGAAGATATTGAAGACTCAGATTAAAACTATTTGATAAGTACAGCTTGACTGTCAAATATCCAATGTTACCTTTCTATATTACAGCTCACAGTATGCTGCAATCTGTGTGATGTGTATGACAAACATTTTTAATCTGTGTAAACACAGGCTTTAAATAGGAATTTACTATTTTTTGTAATGTCTTTTGCTATTTTTTCATTGATCATTTGTTCTTGTTATTTTGATAAAGTATCAAGACTTTAAAAAAAAAAAAAAAGAAATGTTCCTTCTATTCCTATTTTCTCCAGAGCTTTTAGCATGAATGAATGTTGAATTTTATCAAAGGCCTTTTCTGCATCTGTGGAGATAATCATGTGATTCTTGACATTGGATTACATTTATTGACTTACGTATGTTAAACCATCCCTGCATCTCTGGGATGAAGTGTATAATTTTTTTATGTGTTTCTGTTAGCTAGAATCTTGTTAAGGAAATTGGCCTGTAATTCTCTTTTTTGGTTGGGTCTTTGCCTGGTTTGGGGATGAGTGTGATATTGGCTTCGTAGAATGAGTTTGGGATAGCTCCCTCCTTCTCTGTTTCGCTGAAGAGCTTGAGGAGTATGGGATTAGTTCTTCTTTAAAGGTCTTATGGAAGGAATTCTGTTGTGAATCCATCTGGTCCTGTGCTTTTTTTTGTTGGAAGACTTCTGATTGCTTCCTGTATCTTGTTGTAGGATATTGGTTTATTTAATTGATTTACTTCTTATTTGCTCAGTTTGGGCAACTTGTATTTCTCTAGAAATGCATCCATTTCTGCCAGGTTTTCTTACTTTAGAGAGTATAACTTTTAAAAGTAGTCCAGGGCTGGGAAGGTGGCTCAGTGGTAGAGCGCTTGCCTTGCATGCATGAGGCCCTGGGTTTGATTCCTCAGCACCACAGAAGCAAAAAGAAAAAAAGCCGGAAGTGGTGCTGTGGCTCAAGTGGTAGAGCGCTAGCCTTGAGCTGAAGAGCTGAGGGACAGCGCCCAGGCCCAGAGTTCAGGCCCCACGACCAGACCCAAAAAATAAATAAATAAATAAAAGTAGTCCATTAAGATTGTTTGGATATCTTGGGTACGTGTTGTGATTTTTCCCGTGGCATCCCTAATCCTGTTAATATGGGTTTCCTCTCTTCTTTTTTTTAATTAATCTTGCCAATGGTCCATCAATTTTATTTATTTTTTCAAAGAACCAGCTTTTTGTTTGGTTAATTTTGGCTATGGCTCTCCAGTTCCCTAATTCATTAATATCTGCTCTTAGTTTGGTTATCTGACTCTGTCTAGTAACTTTAGGTTCCATTTTTTCATGTTTTTCTAGCTGTTTTAATTGCAACATGAGATTATTTACTTGGTCTGTCTCTATTTTCTTGATGAGGGCAATAAATTTGCCCCTCAGGACTGCTTTTGCTGTGTCCCACAAGTTTCTTTGTGAGGTTTTCATTTTCATGGAGCTGTAGGAAATTTATTTCTTCTTTGATCTCTTCCATTACCCAGGCATTGCTAAGAAGTATGCTGTTCAATTTCCATGTATTAGAGTAATTTCTGAGGTATGCTTTGTTATTGAGAACTAGCTTGATTCCACTGTGGTCAGATAGGATACAGGGGATTATGTCGATCCCTTTGTATTTGCTTAAGTTCCTTGCATGAACTATGATATGCTCTATTTTGGAGAAAGTTCCATGAGCTGCTGAGAAGAATGTGTACTGTGTTGTTTTAGGGTGAAATACTCGGTAGATGTCAGTTAATTCCGCTTGAAGTATGACCTCACTTAATTTGGTAGCTTCTTTGCCAATCCTCTGGTTGGTAGACCTGTCCTTTTGTGAGAGTGGGGTGTTAAAGTCTCCTAGTATTATCGCATTGGAATCTATTTTATTCTGTAAGTTTGATAGTATTTGCTTAACATATCTGGGTACACCAATGTTTGGGGAATATAAGTTGATGAGGGTAATATCCTCCTCTTGGATTGTTCCCTGTATTAATATGTAGTGTCCATCCTTGTCTTTTTGTATTGATTTTAATGAAAAGTTTATTTTGTCAGATATCAGGATTACTACACCGGCTTTCTTACTGGGGGCATTTGATTGGTAGATCCTTTTCCAACCCTTTACTCTGAGTTTGTTTGTATGTTTGGCTGAGAGGTGGGTCTCCTGAAGGCAACAGATGGATGGGTCATGTTTTCTGATCTAGTCTGCAGTTCTTTTTCTTTTGATTGGTGAATTAAGCCCGTTAATTTTAAGAGATAGTATAGAAAGATGCATTGTGGTCCGTGTCATTCCGTTTTCATCAGTTTTTCTTCTTTACTTGTGTGCTTGCTCAGTTATACTTTGAGTAATGCCTGTTTGGGGCAGGTCCCAGTTCCTGGTTGCTTTCTTCAGGTTGTGTCCCCGCTCTTAGAATTCTTTGTAATGCTGGCTTAATGTTTATGCATTTAGTTTTTCTTTGCTATTAAAAATTTTCAGTTCTCCATCGAATGTGAATGCTAGCTTTGCCGGGTATATCAGTCTGGGTTGGCAGTTATTGGCTCTCAGGGTTTGTATGGTACTTTCCCATGTCTTTCTTGCATTCAGTGTTTATATGGAGAGATCTGCAGTGATTCTAATTTTTTTCCCATTGCAGTATAGGTCCTTCTTCATTTTTGCTGCATGCAAGATTGTTTCCTTATTCAGATCTATCATTTTTACTATAATGTGTCTAGAAGTGTTTCTCCTGGGATCTTGCTTGTTAGGTGTTCTATATGCTTCTGTTATGTAGTTTAGATGTTCTTTTTTGAGATGGGGAAATTTTCACTGATTATCTTGTTGAATAGGTGTTGCATTCTCTTGCTTTGATATTCCTCACCTTCGTCCACTCTAATTATATAAAGGTTAAATTTCTTGGCACTATCTGCTTGCTCTTGAATTTCCCTTTGGTATAATTTAAGTGATTTTTTTCCATATGTCATTTTTTGGTCCAGTTGGTGTATTCTGTCTTCTGTATCTGACACTCTACATTCCATTTCATTCACTCTATTAACTGTGGCATCCATTGTGGTTTGCATGGAGGAAATGGACTCTTTTATGGATTTGATGTTGGTTCTCAAAGTACTGATATCACCTCTTAATGAGGTATGTACTGCCTCTATTTTGGCATTTATCTCACTTCTTAGATATATACTGCCTCTATTTTTGCGTGTACCTTGTGTTTGAGATCCTGCATCTCTTTCGACAGTTCGTCCCTGTGTTCTTTCCATTTCTGGTCTATTTCTCGCTTTATTTCTTGAGTCATTGCCTCCAGCATCCCTTGGATGTAGCTTTTGGCTTCCATTCCTGCTTTGGTCTCACTGGGGCTCTCCCCTGGGTGGCTGCTGGCTATTGGGGATAGCTTGCTATCCTGGGTGTAGATAAACCTTGTAATTTTTCTCTGTGATTTTCGCATGGGGGTTCAGGGATTATTGGAGACTAATCTGAAATTTTGTTTTGGTCAATAGGTGTCTGTCTTTGCTTGGTTGCTGTTTCTGTATTGGTAGAGAGTCTGTACCTGATCTCGGTTCTGTTGGGAGCCGACCTCCAGCTGCTGGTCTGACCCACATAGGGTTCTCAGCTCTCTGCTGTAGATCACTGGCAGTTCCCGCCTTTGGAAGGGTTGAGCAGCCTAGACTGCCTCTGTTTGCTCCTACAGGTGCTCTTGGCAAGATCGAATGTGCTGGATGCACTCTCCCAGATGCTGGACTCTGCTATGGGCTCCTGATGGGTTTTTTTTGGCCGGTTGTGGGCTTGAACTTTGGGCTTGGGCACTGTCCCTCAGCTCTTCAGCTCAAGGCTGGCACCCTACCATTTGAGCCACAGCATCACTTCTGGCCCTTTCTGCTTATGGGTGCTGAGGAATCAGATCCAGGGCCTCATGCACCCAAGACAAGCACTCTACTGCTGAGCCACCTTACCAGCCTGAGCTCCTGCCTACTATCAGGTGCTGGTGGCCTGTGTTGTCCAACTCCCAGCCTATAATATATGGGTTGGGTTCTGATGGGGTTTGAGCTTCTCTTGTCATGAGCCCCCGGGTCTTTTGTTGTCACAGGCTTGCTTCCCAGGGGGTGCACCCTGTTTTTCTCCCCTCTGCTGAGGCGTGTGCTCAGCTTCTGACTTCAGTTGGGAGGAGTTGGTTGTGTTGTTCAGGCACTGGATCCCCAGGCCTGGTCCGGGCCCCCGGCCTGGGGCACGCCGGTTGGGCCTGTGCTACTGTTTATACTGCCTAGGTTATGCAGCCTGGGGTACACCATTCAAATTTCTTCTACTGTTGGGTGTCTTGACCCAGGGGTGCTGTTCCTGGCTTGGGTATTTAAGCTGCCTTCCAGGGGCGCTCTTGCTCTAGCCTGGCCAGCTGAGTGTGCTCCGTGGGCTGGTGGAGCTCTTGAACAGTTCCCGTTTTAGTGGGTCCTGTGGTCCAGGTGTTGGGGTAGGGAGTCTGGGTCAGGGTCTGGGGATTCCCACCAGCTCTGGTCTCTCTTGAGGGATATACTGTCCCCTGCGGGGTACTCAACCCTGGAGCTAGTTTTTTCTGTGTGATGTAGGTCGGTTGCCGTTGCAATCAGAGTTCAGTTGGGGTGGTTGCGGGCTGTGCTGGGTGGTGGTGTGGCTCTATGTGATTCTCTTCTGTCTGCCTAGTTCGACGCTGTCGGGTCCACACCGTGGGTTGGGCCTCCAGCCTCTGCCCAAGGGGTAGGGGAGGGGCCTCTGTGCAGGTTCTGAGCACTGGGGTTTGTCTCTGTTTGTGCTCTCCGGATCAGCACCAGTTCCTTGAAGGTCTTCTGCTCTGGTGGGCATCCCGTGTAGCTCTGGGGCTCCCATTGTGGGGCCAAGTTCCAGGCTCGGAGGTTTCTCCGTTTGTCGCAATCGGCCGGTCTGACACCCGTACCTCAGGCGGCGCAGGTGATCTGCAGACAGCCCCATGTGTCTCTGGGACTCCGGGCAGCCTCCGTGCAGATTCTGAGCACTGGGGTTTGTCTCTGTTTGTGCTCTCCGGATCCGCGCCAGTTCCTTGCAGGTCTTCTGCTCTGGTGTTGTGGGTGTCCTGTGTAACTCTGGGGTTCCCGCTGTGGGGTCTATTGGCTTTGGCGGGATGGAGCCTCTCTGCTTGGATGGAGAGTGAGAGGTGGGGGTGGGATCTTTGTGCAGACTCCCAGCTCAGAGATTTCTCTGTTTGTGGTGATCAGCGGGTCTGCAGACCAGCACCTCAGGCGGCTTCTGCGCGGGTGATCTGTGTCTCTGGGACTCAGGCAGCCCCCGCCGGGCCAGCTGGCTGCGGCTTGGCGTGCTGCTGCGCAACCAGTAAAGTTTGGGGGAGGGGTCTTCGCGCTTCCTGTTCTGAAATTCTCTTTTTTGTTATTTTCCACCTCCTGTTTTTCTCTGGGTGTTCGTCTTTTTGTTGTTGTCGGTCTTTTAGGGAGATTAAGCATTGGAACTCGAACTCTTCTTGGTTGGGGAGAGCTGTGGCATTTCCCTACTGCCCCATCGCCATCTTGGTCCCCCCTGTGATGACCTTTTAATAATTTCTTTGGTTAAAGAGCTGCAGTATGCTCTTCATTCAGATGAGATTCAGAGAGTCATGGGGACTTCACCGGAGTGGCACTGCTGGATTCTGGTGGTGCCAAAGTCCAGTCCAAGTCTTCAGAACCCCAGGCCAGGGCTTTATATTGGTGCTTACCCATGCTCAACTCAAGGATTGTGTTGATAATCTCAGGATACTTACTTATAGTTCTTTTCTCTTGGAAAAATCACACAAAAAGAATTTACGTTCAATTTTGGACTGTTCTCAAAAGTCCCTGAGGCTAATGGTGGACCCATCCCTGCTTCTAGTTAATGCTGTCCTTGGTCTTGTGTTGAATGTCAGTTCTACCTGGCCTGTTGTTATTGTTGCTTTTCTGCTGTTTGGTGCTGGAGCACAGTGGTGGCTTGACAACATTCTGTGATTTGAAGTGGCGGAAGCTTGTTCCTCCGAGGCCTCTTCCCAGCTAGGATGAGGGTGAGGGGGCTCGTCGCTGCATCTCATCCTACCTGCGTGTTCAAGTCACTCTCTCTTGGCAGGCTGCAAGATGAACAACGTTAACGTGGTATACACACCATGGTCTAACTTGAAGAAAACTGCTGACATGGATGTGGGGCAGATAGGCTTTCACAGGCAGAAGGATGTAAGTACTTGCTCCTCTGCAGAGTAGACCCACACCTGTACTGTCTGCCATGGGGGTGGAGGTGGTGAGGGCGGAGCAGGACATGGGTGTCCTAAGAGTTAAACTGAGCTGAAAACCTTGGCTTTTGGGGGGAGAAAAAAGAAAAATAAGAGTCAGTACTTCCCCCCCCCCCAATCTCTCTCAAAGGTAAAAATTGTTACAGTAGAGAAGAAAGTGAATGAGATTCTGAACCGATTAGAAAAGACTAAATCAGAGCGGTTCCCAGACCTGGCAGCAGAGAAAGAAGGCCGAGACCGTGAAGAGAGAAATGAAAAAAAAGCCCAAATTCAGGAAATGAAAAGGAGAGAGAAAGAAGAGATGAAGAAGAAGAGGGAAATGGACGAACTTAGGTATGCTGGAGCTCTGGCCTTGGTGTCAGTCAGAGAATTGTTCTTACTCATCTCAATCCTGGATTTACCTTAAGAATGACGTGTTACTGGATGGCGGGACACATGATGAAAAACCTTAAATGAGTCTATGAAAAAGGCACCTAGGCCAGGCACCGGTGGCTCATACTTATCATCCTAGCTACTCAGTTGGCTGAGATCTGAGGATCAAGGTTCAAAGCCTACCCAGATAGAAAATCCGTGAGACTCTTATCTCCAACAAACCATCAGGAAACCGGAAGTGACAATGTGGCTCAAGTGGTAGAGCACTTGCCTTGAGCTGAAGAGCTGAGGGAGAGTGGCCAGGCCCAGAGTTCAAGCCCCACAACTGACTCCCCAACAAAGGCACTTACATTAGTGTTCTGGTCTGATGAATCCCCCTTTTAGGATATGCAAATATGTGAAATAAAACAACCACCAAAAGTTTTTCTTAGAGTTTAGTTTGTAAAGTTCTTCAGAAAGGAAAAGATGTTACAATATGTATGTAATAATGACTACAATTTGAATGAGTTGTTTTAGCTATGAAAACCAATACTAATATTGACAAAGCTGTTTTAAAACCAAATACACACACATACAATTTTTTCCCCCTTTTTTGGTACTGGAACTAGGGCTTGAACTTAGAGCTTTTTCACTCAAGGCTGTCACTCTACCACTTCAGCCATACCAACATTTCCAGCTTTTTGGTGGTTAATTGGAGATAAGAGTCTTCACAGACTTTTCTTCCTGGGCTGGCTTTGAACCTTATACCTCAGATCTCAGCCTCCTGCGTAGCTAGGATACAGGCTTCAGTAAGCCATCAACATCCCGCTCTTTTTCTGTTTTGAAAGATTGAAATAAGGGCCGGGAAGGTAGCTCAGTATGGAGTGCTTGCCTTGCATGCATGAGGCCCTGGGTTCAGTTCCTCAGCACCACATAAGCAGAAAGTGGTAGAGTGCTGGCCTTGAGCTGAAGAACTGAGGGACAACGCCCAAGTCCAGAGTTCAGGCCCCACGACTGACAAAAAAAAAAAAAAAGAATAATGTGAGGCTTTTGTTCCCTACAATATTTCAAACATAGTTTGGTTTCTGAATACCAGTGAATAAGGCCATGAAGATATTTCAGTTTTCTATTGCTTCCATAAGAAATTATCACAAATTTAGTTGCTTAAAACAACAGATTTATTGTTCAACAGAGTTCACTGGTCTAAGTCGGTATCATGTGGGTAGGCTGGTTCCTTTCAGGGTAATTTGAAGAGGAGGAACTAAGAATAATCCATTGGTTTCCGGTATAAAGCGGTCAGTGATGTCGAGCCAGGGAACAGTGGAAAAGAACCAAATTGCTTTAGGTAGGAACTACTAGAACATGAGATAGAGACTAAAAAAGGTGAAAATACTTTTGAGCCATCAAAAAAGATGTCAGAGAGGCAGTTGTATTAATGAGTAGAGGTCAGAGGAAACGGGGCCTACACTAAAGTAAATTTGTGTGTTACTTTCATAATGATCCTTCATCCTGGGTGGTAAACATTCATGAAATGCTGTTGACTAGATAAACTTACTTTAAGTATTTTCTTCTAGGAGTTATTCATCCCTAATGAAAGTTGAGAATATGTCTTCAAATCAGGTATGCTCATCATTTACTCTAATGTGTGGTGAAATAAATCACTAGACACTTTAATAATTGAATTACCATTATAGTTGGACATTTTTGAGCATTGGTTCTAAGACCTCCATAAATACCAAAATCTGCAGGTGCTCTAGTCCCTTGTTTAATTGAAGTACTTATTTAAGTGGTAAAGTACTTGTTTAAGTGGTTAAGTACTCATTTATTACCTATGCATATTTTCCCATATTCTTTAAATAATACCCTAAATTAAATATAAATGCTATGTAAATAGATGTTAAATTTTTTTACTTAGACAATAATGACAAATCCATGCATGTTCAAATGGTTTTTTTTTTTTTTAAGTATTTCTCAGCTGGGTACTGGTGACTCACTCTAGTCCTGGCTACTCAGGAGGCTGAGATCTCAAGTTTGCCATTTGAAGCCAGGCAGGAAAGTCCATATGACTCTTACCTCCAATTAATCTCCAAAAATGAAGTGGCAAAGAGTAGCCTTGAGCAAAGAAAGCTCAGAGACAGTACCCAGGGCATAAGTTCAAGCCCTAGGGCTGACACACATACAAAAACCATTTGCATTTGGTTGCATCTACAGATAGGGAACCCACAGATATGGAAGGCCTTATGTGAACATACATACACACTGTGATTAGTGACAAATTTTGAGAGTTCCAGGACTTTGACATTAAATCTTTCCACCAGATTACTAATCCTTGTGCCCTCCTCTGTGTTGCTTGCTACCCTGTGTACTAGAACCCCAGGTTTGAATCAGCTTTTAAGTTCCCAGTTTACCAGTACAAAAGTACTTCTCCTAGGAATACTTATTATCAGAAGAAGGGTTCTTACAGCCTTTTCTGTTCTTAAAAAGGAAGGCTTTATTTCCCCTCAGAATCTTTGGTTAAAGGACATAGACCTTTTTGTAGTCTAACTTGGCAACATGTCCAGTTTTCATTTAAAGGCTGGTGTTTAAGATAAGACTTGAATTTTAATTTAGTTCATACAGTTTCAACAGGAGGAAGTTAAATGTTTCACCTGAAGGTGATTTTAATTTTGAATTTTTGGCAGAATAATTTTCTAATCTTTTTTAACCTTCGTAAATTTGGTATTGGAACCATAAACAATTATTTTTACATTCTTTTTGCATACTAATTAGCACTAGGTGGGAAAAAAACCATTTGTTAAATTGAAAAGCACGTGGACTCGAAGTGAAAGGAATCTAAAATACAAAGATGGTTCACATAAAGTTTTGGATCTCTGATTGGTATTTAAGTTTCTGTGATCCTTGAGACTTGCTTTCAGGCACATGAGAAGTGGGGTGAGGCACGCTCTTTAAAGTGTCACCAGCCCCGTGTTAACTCTGGGCTTGTTCACCTGTAGTTTGCAGTGTAATGCTGATGTTTGAAGTATAGTCCAGATATCTGTGCCAGCAGCTCTGCTTGTTGTATAGTTATCTGAGGCACAGTGAAGCACAGTGAGAGCCATAAAGTAACACCAGAGATAAAAACCAGATTCAGTGGAGCCACTGTTTTCTACCCATATCTGGAGTTTTCCTCCCGTCTCTAACTAAGGACATTGAGGGAGAAAAGGGCTTGTACAAACCTATGCCCTATCCCTGTCGGTAATGTGGGTGTCAAGCAACAAGAAAGAGGCGTTAACACACATCAGTACTCAGATTGTAACATTGTCAAGTCGCTGTACCAGGACTCAGCATGGTGGTGAACATTGGCAAAGGAGCCTGAAGACGCCTGGAGTGTCTTCTCCAGGATTTGGTTATAAGCCACATCATACAATGGGGTCCCTTTGCTGTGTATATGCCACCATATAAGATTTTCTTAAGTAAAAAAAGGAAAAGAACTCAAAATTGTCTTGGGCAATAACAAACTTAAAACAACCTTGAGGCTCAGTAAACTAGTATTAAGCCACAAGTATTGTACAAGGTGGTAGTTAGCACAGTGTAGTTAGTATGAAGGTATCATGTTTCTGTTTACCTGATGTGGATGTGAATGGAGAGCAAAGTTACTGCAGCGAAGCAGACCCATGTGACCATTGTCTCACATACTTTTTTTTTTCACTTAAAAAAAAAAAGATCTGTAAGGAATTTGTCTGAATAATTAGGATGTGCTTCTGCAGCATCTTGTTTTCTGATAGTCGCTTTTGTTAGACCTGTCCCGGCCCAGTGGGGCCTTTCCTCGTGCTGTGGAAATCATGGTGACTTGGTGCTGTGAGGCAGGCCAGGCAGGGATACAAAGAAACACCCTGGCTCTACTGATCCAGCTGCTTCAGGGAATTAAAGGAGACAGATGATGCGCAGGGAGATTAGCCTCGTTCCTTTTGGCTTCCTGAGCCCTGAGATTAGCAGTGAGAAGGAGGCTTGTCAGTTAAGATCATAACTGGAAATTTAAAACTTTGCAGGTTTTTATGGTTTCACTTTTATATTTCCTATAGGACGGCAATGATTCTGATGAATTCATGTGAAAAGAGGAAGGACCTTTGAAAGATGTGACTGGAGGGACAGTGGCAGAGCTTTTGATTTCATCTATGTTATAATGATAAAACCACCAACCAAAAATCTACCTTCATTCTACATTGGTATTACCCATTTTGGAATCCAAGAGAAATGGCTCCCGTTTTGCTGACAGCAAAGGAACAGATATTATATATAATACAGTTGAACTTGAAGACAGTATATAATTCTGGGGAGCAAAATATTTGGGGCAGAACACATCTCAGTACTTGGTGGAAGCTGGCGGCCCTTGTTTGTGAGATAGACTTCAGAGCACACCCACTCTGAAAAGTGGTCCAGCCCTGAAAGCAAGTGTCTTGAAATGCTTTTCATATTCATAAAATACCTTTTTTTCCCATCTTTTTAGGAAAAATTGGTTGGTGGGTAATAGGCCAGTGTTCTCCCATCCCCAGTTTTCTGCTTAGATACAAGGATGCATGGGTTTTGAAGATGGTGGTGGTATTTCAGCATTTGCATTCCCTGTTGTCTGAGTCTGGTGACTGGTGCTCCTCAGCTGTCTACTTGACCAGCTCTTGCGTCCTTGCTTTCAGGGAGTGAGGCCTCTGTTAGCCGCATCGTGTTTAAAGAAATAGTTGATTTTAATCAAGTTTGGGCCTGGGGGGGCAATTGCTTCCTGAGCATGAAGTAATCCATGCCATAAATATGGTGACTTCCCTCCTCCAGCCAGTTTGGGGCCCGAGATAAATAGAGGAAGGGATGTTCTCATCATTGGGTGGGAAAGAAGAGTTACCAGATATAGCATGAAGCAAAATCCACATTAAGTTGTGGTTTAGAAGGAAAGCCAAGCATTCCCCGGCCACCCGAGTAATTTGTGTCCCTACCTTGAAATAATAAGTATTTTGAGTAGTAACTTCAGAGTTGAGATTTCTTCAGTGTGGACTCCATAACATAGTATATCCATTGCTATTCATGGGCACCACTTGCTAGCCAGAGTGCTGCTGATCAGAAGACACAGAAAGCAGCCACTGTAAGAAGAAGGAAAACAGCAAAAGAAGAGAACAGAGCCTGCACGACAGCAAGTGTGTAGATCGCATTAATATACCCCAGATTCTTCCCACAGTGCTGTTATTCTAAGTGAGCTAAACTCTCCTGCAGTGGAGCTTCCTATCTTTCATGGCTCTTTGGAAGTGGGTAGAGCCAGAAGACAAGCATCACTTCCTACTTCAAGTTGGTATATGGGATTGAACTGGAAAGTTCTCTGAGGCATAGGTCATTGCCAGTCTTTGAAAAGGTGTGGGAAGCAGCACCAGAAATCAGTGATTTTGTGTTTGCGTGTGTCTGGTACTTAGTCTGAAGTTCTACTATTAAAAAAAATAAAAATAAAGTACCAACTTCTTTTTTATCTGGAAGGACAAGGATACGTGAATTCTTCAAATTTGCTGGTTACAAAAGAGACATCCTGCCAGGTGCCAGTGGCTCACGCCTGTAATCCTAGCTACTCAGGAGGCTGAGATCTGAGCATCAAGGTTCAAAGCCAGCCGGGGCAGGAAGGTCCGTGAGACTTATCTCCATTAACCACTCAGAAAACTGGAAGTGGCGCTGTGGCTCAAGAGGTAGAGTGCTTGCCTTGAGCTGAAGAGCTGAGGGACAGCGCCCAGGCCCAGAGTTCAAGCCCCACAACTGACAAAAAAAGAAAACCCTTTGCCCATGCTGGCTGTGAGTGATCTTGCTGTGAAAACCTCTGTGTGGTCGGCTCATTGTGCAAACACAGCCTTGAGCTTGCTGGGTAAAGCCCAGCCCTGAGCAAGCTTGTTCTGGCAGGTGCTGTAGAGGTGGCCTCTTCCTCTCCATGTCCACCACTGGCGTGGCCATCCCATCTCTTGTCTTCTGCCTGGTCACACAAGCCACTCAGACAGGAGACTGCCTCCACAGTTGCCTGTGTGCCCTCGGCTTCTGCCTGTGCAGGCCTCTGCTGCCCCATGTTGAACCCACAGAGTTTCTGAGGAATACATATTTTTACTGCGATGTGGGAGGTCATAATTCTCATCTTATACTGCGTCAGATTGCCAAGGCCTCTGAATTCTTGGCGTTTGTCCCGTTAGCTGTTTTATCTGACTTTCCCCTGCCTCTCCTTGGCCCCAGTGAGCAGCACAGGCCTTTCTTTTGAGGACATAACAGATTCATTGCCAGTGGTTCAACTTGGCATCAGTCATCTCATTTCTTGCTTCTGGCCTGTTTCCGGGGTGTTTGATAGTTGGAAATTGTTACTGTTTTCAGGAGCCTTGCCCTTATTCAGGCTTCTCTGAGTCGTACTATCCCTAATCAAGTGTCCTCTTTTTTTTTTTTTTTGATGCCAGTACTGGGGGTTGAAGTCAAGGCCTGGACACTTCCTTACCTTTTTTCCTCATGGCTGGCACTGTACTACTTGAGCCGCAGCTCCATTTCCATCATCACTGTGCATTTTCTGTGGTCAAGGATTGTGTTATTCAGTTACTCCGTGGTGCCCTGTTAAATTTAGACAGCTTTCCCAGTTGTCACCTGCCTTTGTCTAGGGCCAAGATCCTTGGCAAGGAAGTTTCACATAGTGACTGTTGCACCAGTAATGGAAAGCAAAATAGGTGACTGACTTGTTGAATCTTATCAGTACTGACGTGTTCTAAGTCAGAGCTCCACTTCTGGCTTTTGGGTGGTTAATTGGAGATAGTCTCATGACATTGGGCACCAGGCCCCAGTGGCTCATGCCTGTAACCTGTAGCTGAGATCTGAAGATCGTGGTTCAAAGCCAGCTTGGGCAGGAAAGTCTGTGGGACTCTTATCTCCATTAACCACCAGAAAACCAGAAGTGGCGCTGTGGCTCAAGTGGTAGAGTGCTAGCTTTGAGCTGAAGAGTTCAGGGACAGTGCCCAGGCCAAGAGTTCAAACCCCATGACTGACAAAAAAGTCTCGGAGTTTCCTGACCAGACTAGCTTCCAGCATGTGCAGTTCCCCTGACTGCAGTTCTAGCCTCCAGTCGAAGACCAGAGCTATTCCACCTGTGTCTGTCAGAAGGTGGAAGCCTTTGTCTTCTGAGCTAGAGGCGTTTGTGGGGAAACTGAACAGAGTAGCAAAGTAGAGAGATGGAACCGTTTTCCAGTTGCTCCTGAGTCATGGTACTGAAGCTGTGTTTTTTCTTTGACTTGAAGTGCATTGTGTGAAAAAGTCCCCATTTTCTGAATGATTAGAATAAGAATGAGATCTTTAGATTTGAAAGTGGACTATAAAAAATGGACCAAGCTGGGTGCCTATAATCCTAGTTACTTGTGAGGCTGAGGTCTGAGGATCACAGTTCAAAGCCAGCCCAGGCAGGAAAAGTCCATGAGACTCTTATCTCCCAATAAACCACCAGAAAGCTGGAAGTGGTGCTGTGGCTCAAGTGGTAAAAGTGCTAGCCTTGAGCTGAAGAAAGAGCTCAGGGACAGCTCACAGACACTTGAGTTCAAGCCCCACAACACAACAATAAAAAGGACCAAACTAATTAGAAGTATAAAATTAGAAATCGAGATTCCAGGCTTGATGTCAGCCTCAGCCAGCTTCTGAGCGAGCAACCCTCAGAAATGATGGCACAGGGGCCTGAGCAAGTCCTGAGCAAGCTGTACTCTGAGTTCTCCAGGGACAGGTTTGTCATGTGAATTATCACTTCAAAAGTTGGATGATGTCAAATGTGGATACGGTGTGCCCTGGAGGAGCAATCTGTAGAACGTACAGAAGCTTGTAGTTTAAGGAGAACTGTGTGTGCTTGTGGGATTTCAATTTACATTTGTCCTCAGGCCTACTGACTGACTGTACCTGCTGAATTTAGGTGAGTATAGAAAGTTCTGTTCTATGGGATAAACGGTGCTTTTCTCCTACAGCTCAGTAGCAAGAAGAGAAGAGAAAATGAAGCTAAAAGGCCATGATATTGGAGCACTAGCCTTTGACCCCTTTCTGGTATATTAGTATCTTGTGTTGCTAAACACAATGCTTGAGGCTGGTGACTTTAGGATTATTTGATTTGTAATTCTGGATGACCCAAGCAGTATGGTGCCAGCGTCCTAGTGAGGGTACTCTTGGTGACATCACCACATCACAGGAGGGTTAAAGTGTGAAGACTTCCTGTGATCCTTTCCTGACAAATGGGCTCTGAACTGGTAACTTCTGCGGGTTACATTTTCACCCCTCCATCCTAGAGCTCACCCTAATGTTACATAGTGGGTTTGTTTTGCTAGTCCTGCGGCTTGAACTCAGGGCCTGGGTTCTGTCCCTGAGCTTCTCTATGCTCAAGGCTAGCACTCTACCACTTGAGCCACAGTGCCACTTCCAGATTTTTCTGAGTAGTTTATTGGAGATAAGAGTCTTAAGGACTTTCCTGCTCCAGCTGGCTTTGAACATGATCCTTAAATCTCAGTATCCTGAGTAGTTGGGATTACAGGTGTAAGCCACCTACACTCAGTGTTTATAGAGAAATATATAAACAGCTGGGGGCTGGTGGCTCACGCCTGTAATCCTAGCTACTCAGGAGGCTGAGATCTGAGGATCACGGTTCAAAGCCAGCCTGAGCAGGAGAGACTTTGAGACTCCTATCTCCAATAAACCACCAGAAAACCGGAAGTGGCGCTGTAGCTCAAGTGGTAGAGTGCTCTCCTTGAGCTGAAGAGCTGAGGGACAACGCCCAGGCCCAGAGTTCAAGCCCCACGACTGACAAAAAAAGAAATATATAAACAGTGTTTATAGAGAAATATTGAGACTTTGCTCCCAGCTGTAAAAGTATGTTTAAATTCCTAAATGATTTTTTTTTTAATGCCAGTCCTGGTGCTTGAACTCAGGGCCTGGGCACTGTCCCTGAGCTGCTTTTGTTCAACTAGTGCTCTACCACTGGAACCACAGCTTCACTTCTGGCTTTTTTGTGTTTGATTAATTAATTAAAGAGTAATGGATGTTTCTGCCTAAGTTGACTTCAAGCCACAATCCTCAGATCTTGGCCCCCTGAGATGACAGGTATCCGCCGCCAGCATCCAGTTAGACTATTGCCTTTGTAGGATAACCCATGCCTTATTTTCAGCTGCCTTAGCTGCTAAAATTCTGAGATTGAAATGTTTGGTAAATTACAAGGGAAATGTAGATTGGAGTGAGAGTTTTTCACCTGGAAGAATTTAGAGATCGATGTCTATATACTGAAAATACAGATGTATATATACATCTATAATATATAATGTATATATATATGTTGGGTCTTCGTCCGTCTTTGGACAGACAGGGTCCGAGGAGAGGTAAGTGCAAAGTGCGGCCACTCGCCCCCCCCCCTCCCCAGCCTCCCTTAGCCCAGGAGACAATCAGACACAGCAGGGAGTCAAACCAAGCAGGAACTCATTTTTTAACAGGGAGCATCCCCTTTTTAAAACAAAAGACTTCATGGGAGGGGAGGAAGTGGAACCAACCAGTCACTGAAAGGCCACACCTTAGCGTGCACCTAAGCTTCCATGAGTTGTTTACACACTGAACCTAAACAAATCCGGCTCTGCCCACTCAACTTCCTCTCAGGGCCATCTTTGCTACCTGTGTTCCCCACAGATTTCCACACATATATACATCTATATGTATAGATAGATGTGTATATATTTGTATATATGTCATACATTGAGCACTTATCTTTCTGATTTCATTCTGTATTGTTAGGAAACCTCCATGCTTTCTTCCATGAGACATAAGTGGTCTTTGCTGTTGGCACATGCAGATTGATGCTGAATTTCTGCATTTGTGAATGGCCAAAGAATGACCGCCACTCCAACACCCAAGCAGCTTTCTCCAGTTCTTCAGCCTGCTGAGTAGGTGTCAAGTTTTAAGGCTGGTAAAAAGGAAGACATTTTCCAAAGTCGGTATTGTGCTTCCTTTCCACATGGACGCCATCAGCAAGCAGTGTAGTAGAAATAGAGTGGTTCCTGCCTCAGCTGTGGTCCAGCGGGGGCTGAGGCTGCCCAGGTTCCTGCTGATGTTTTTGGTTTCTGCTTCAGCAGCTTGGTTAACATTTGCTTATGGTTTCAGAAGAGAAAGTGGGATCTTTCAGGTTTGAACCTTTAATCCTTAGTGGAAGACACAGTCGAGTCAACATGTTAAAACTACAGACTAAAAAGAAAACATTAGAGGCCCTGTCCAGTGCTTTTGGCCAGTCCTGTCTTGGCCAGCCTGTGAAGTTCTTTGCTTCATTTTATGACCATTGAATTTAAGGCTAGTATAGTTGGTACTAACGAGGCTTGCCTGGCTTATTTCAAAGCTGAAGTTGCATTGGTTATCATTTTATTATTGAGATGTTGAGGTGGCTTTTGTTAATTTGATGTTTGGGGCAAATGGGGGAAGAGTTCTCAGTTCCCTTTCTGGGGACAGCGAGGGTTACCAGTGTCAGGGTCAGCTGCACCCAGAGATTCTGCCCACTCCTTGTCTGCAGTGGTCAGCAGTACTGCCCAGGGCCGAGGCAGGGCCTGTTTTCTGCCTTTGCCTCCTGAGACATTAATCCCAGAGAAAATACCTTGGGGCTTCCCAGGCTTCACACCTGGCATCTGGGAATTAAGGGCAGACAATGAGTTCCATAATGGACTGGAACAGGAAGATTAGATCTGCTTGGACAGTAAATCAGTTGTGGAATGGATTGTCTCTTAGTAAGCTTGGTGGGAAATGAGCCAGAGGGAATGAGAAGGACACTTGCTTTCATCTCAGGTTGTGCTTGTGGGTGGGAGGGAATGGGACAGGCCTGGGTGACTGCAGACCTCTGTGCCCACCTCCCCTCTGGCGCTCTCCCTATGCCCAGCCTGCGCCATTCATCGGCCAGGACCCTGGTGCCTCAGAAAGATGTGAGAAAGGCCACCATCCCACCACTGGATTTCTGTTTGGGGTGTGTATTGAGTCATATGGCTCTGTCTTTTATGTCATTTGTCTCCTTTGGGCCTTTGCTCATTGGGAAGTGAAAGGTAGGATGACAGCAGGGCTGGGCAGGTGACATGCGAGGGGGACAGATGAGGTGGCTCCCACATTGTGAGCCATGGGGAATGCAGTGAGTTGGGCTGCCTCCACTTGGTGACATCGCCAGGGGGAATCCGTGAGTAACTGGGGTACCCGAGGAGCAGAAGGGACAGGGAAATAGCTTTTTCCTCCCAATCAGTCTTCAACCATGCTGATTTCCCCCTGTGAGGACATCCTGAGGAACAGAACTGATTCCGTGGTGCTCAGATCCATTTAAAAATGATGGTCTCAAGCCGGGTGCTGGTGGCTCACGCCCGTAATCCTAGCTACTCAGGAGGCTGAGATCTGAGGATCGCGGTTCAAAGCCAGCCCGGGCAGGAGAGACCATGAGACTCCTATCTCCAATAAACCACCAGAAAACCGGAAGTGGTGCTGTAGCTCAAGTGGTAGAGTGCTCGCCTTGAGCTGAAGAGCTGAGGGACAGCACCCAGGCCCAGAGTTCAGGCCCCACGACCAAAAAAATAAAAATGATGGTCTCCTCACAGACATGAACTCATCTGCTCTAATTCAAAATGTCAGTCTTACATTTAACTCAACACTTCAGCCACCTCCAGGTTCACACTGGGAGTCTCCACTGCCCTTCTTCCAGTGGCAGATACCTCCAGAACTGGAAAGGAGGCTGGAGAAGGAAGGCCAGCTGCTGGTGATCCCGAGCCGGTAGAGAGTAGACGTTAGAGGAAAAGATGCCGGTGTTTTGTGGCAGGTACTATTGTGAGCATTTGGCTATTGCTGGCCCCAAAGAGGCAGGTGTTCCAATCCTTAGTTCTTCAGGAGGCCTTTCTGTACCGCCTTCTGCTTGCGCAAAGAACAGTCAGTGCTGTAGCTTCCTGGTCCAGGAATGTGCTTGCTGGAAGGGTTCTTGTAACCTTCCCCAGACCCAGCTCCTCTGGGACTTGGGACTGTGGCCTTGGCAAGATTCTCACTCAGAACCAGCCTCCTCCCATGCTTCATTCCACCAAAGGGAGACTCCACTTGTCAAATCAGGGTGCTCCAGTCCAGCCCGTTCTACCACTGCCTGTTCAACAGCCTTTGCGGTAGGCTCTGGCTGGCTTCCTGCTGTTCGAATTCCCCAGGGTTGAAGCACAAGCCGTCTCTATGGAAGAGCCTGACAGATGGACCGGCAGGCCCGGCACAGCCGCTGCAAGGAGGTGAGATGCCTGTCTGTGCCCCCCAGTGCCACCCACAAAGGCCCCCCTCTCCCCGGCCTCCGGGGTAACTTCAGTGTCACCCCTTCAGGTCATCATCCTTCTGTGATGGCTGTTGAGGTGACTAGTTTTACTGTCCTTTCTGCAAGGCCTGCACTCGGGTATCTTGTAAATGGAGTGGAGATGTATTCACAACTGGCTTGCTCTCTGCCTTGAGATGTGAATGTTCACTCGTTAAGTGACATAGACCAGGGTTTTTCGATAACATTTCCAAGTTGCTCAAAACTCTTCCACTTTTTGAGGGTCAAACAAGGCCCTGTCTCTGACCTGTGCATACAAAACAGCCTTCCGTAATCAGCGATCTGGTTATGATGAACTCTGAGGCCTCCTCACCCAGCCCTCATCATCTGAGGATTTATGATTTTCTGAGACAGTGGAAAGTTATCAGATGGAATTCTGGGTGGCAGACCCTTCCTGGAAGTAGCGTGTGTGGACATCCCCGGTGTGTCCTAGAGACACAGAGAAAGAGGGAAGAGCCAGCAGGTGGCAGGAGAGAACAAGCCAGGTCTCAACTTGTGTCCTAGTGAATCTACCCTATTCCTGCAGATGGACGGGAGAGACAATGTGGGATGTCTGTGTTCTGAAAGGCAGATGGGGTAAAAGCTATGTCATGCAGGAGTTGGTGGTGGTTAGTGAAGTCGTAATGCTTTTGCAATAGAAATCATCGGAATGTAGGGTGAAAGCTGTCTGAACTTTCTAAACCAATACCACGTGTAGATTTAAAAATAAAATTGCTGTGAAAACCCAATCTTACCTTTAAAAACAATGCTCTTTAAAAAGCAAATCCCTTGTTTTGGAGTCAGCATCTTTTTTTTCACATACACATATGTAAATAAATATGTATATACACATATAAATAATAAATATATATTTGTATATATGTATGTATTTTTCACACACACACACACACACACACACACACCTCCAAATGGCCTCTGGCAGAAAAGGATAATTATATAACCACTCTGTTCTGTCACTCTGTTCTGTCACCCAGTCCCACAAAACATCCCTCACACCCTTCCTGAATCACATTCCTCTCTTCCTGACTTATGGTAGCCATTTTCTCGCTCTTCATGCATTTTGCCATTTCCCTAAACAATACAGTGTCTGGTTCTGCTTATTTTGAACTACATATACATGGAATCTTACTGTAATACTTTTTGCCAGTGACTTACTTTTTTTTTTTTTTACTTTACATTGGTTTGTAAAAAATTAGTGTTGTTTCTTTCTTTAAGACAAGATCTCACTAGGTGATCCAGGCAGGCCTCAAACGCATGATCCTCCTGCTTCAGCTCCTGTGTGCTAGTATTACAGCTCGCTCTCCATACTGTTTTGTTGTTGTTTTTGCTGGTTCCTAGGCTTGAACTGAAGACCTCAAACCTACTTGGCTTTCTTGCTTCATGGCTGGTACTCTACCGCTTACATCACACCTCAAGCCTAGCTCTTTTTTGAGGACTTTTCTGCCCAGGTAAGCTTTGACTCAAGATCCTCCATGTCTCGGCCCCTTGAGGAGCTACAATTACAGGTGTGAGCCACGGGCACCAGGCAAACAGAACTGGGAGAAGGAGGTTGCAAGTATGCTTCTACTGTCATCCTTCTCCCTTCTCTTCCCTTACCCCCCCTTTTTCTGTGGGGGGTGGGTAGAACTAGAGATCAAACTGATCAAACTGTCTTTAGCCTCTTAGTATTGTTTTTGGTGAATTTTCCCTAATAAACACACCTTGTTGGAATTTGTTTATTGAATCCACTTGTGTTCTAATTATTTACCCACATAGTTATGAATATGCCTTCTATAAAGTCATCAAGAAAATTTGGAAAAATGTTGAATAGACTAGGGTATCCCTGTAATGGAGATTAGTGGGCACATTTTGGGCATACACAACCAGCTCAATTTTATTCTTTTTTTTGGGGGGGGTCCGGTCATGGGGCCTGAACTCTGGGCCTGGGCGCTGTCCCTCAGCTCTTCAGCTCAAGGCTAGCGCTCTACCACTTGAGCCACAGCGCCACTTCCGGCTTTTTTTCTTTTTGCTTATGTGGTGCTGAGGAATTGAACCCAGGGCCTCATGATGCAAGGCAAGCGCTCTACCACTGAGCTATCTTCCCAGCTCTCAGTTTTATTCTATCTGGATGATATTTTTTCCTTGCTCTCATGTTTTTAACATACTTTACTTGAATCTCAGATAAAATGTATTTATGGGTTCCTCTTGATCTACCAGTCATCAACCTTGCCAAATAAATGAGGCTGAGAGAATGTGTACATAAAGCAGCCCTTTGGTTTCCAGGAGTTTGCCTAAGACCATGGGAAGTTTGCAAGTCCTGGAATTGTGGGAAGTCACCAGTAGCCTTGGAAAATCAGATACATACTCAAATCTCTGGTCTTACTTTTCCATAGTTATTCCAAAGTTCACAATTAAGCACATGAGAGATCTTCATCCACAAAGTTCCAGTAGCTGGAGAGTCCTTCATGTGGGCTAGTAAGCTAGGACTTGGAGAGGACAAGAGCCACTTTTAGGGTAGAGAAGGAGCCGAGACAAGTCTCTGAAGTTATTAGTAAGAGTGGAGTTAAGAATCTGGGGATAAAGGTGATAATTTGAAATAATCATCAGGTGATGGAAAGCATTCTCTTAGCAGAAAGGGATAGGATCATCACAATCAGGTAGCAGACTTAAAACAGGTATAGCAGCCCATTTAGTGTGGGAAGGTAACCATCTCACCTGTAACAGGATTATCCAGGCTGCAGATGCAGCACCCAAGGGATGAACCTGAATGAGCCGATATCATGGATGAGACCAGTGTCAACGGAGAAAAGAGGGTGTAGATGACTTAGACCAAGGCATAAGGGACTCGGGGAGGCTGTGAGAGGGCTGGGGGTTCCTGGTGAAGGCTTACAATCCCTCTTGGGAGTGAACATGACTTCTTTTTATAGATGCAGAAGCCCCGTGTAGCTGTGAACGTGGGTGTAGAGCTCTCAGTGGGCGGAGCCCGCCTGCAGCCCTTTTCAGCTTCACACCTGGCCTCCCTGTGGCGTTCACAAACAGGTGCTTGTCCAGCTGTGCAGCGTGTGCCTTCCTTAGCAAGGACGCTCGGGTCAACAGATATGAACAGATGTGAGGACCTTGAAAAGATGCACTGGCTACCAAATTAAAATAGAAACCACAAAGTAAGACATGTTTAATTGCTGCACCTTTAGTTTTGGTATGTCACCTGCATGTTTATAGGGCATTCGCAGGCTCATAAACTAGCAATGCACAATGGTTACTGAGACATCTCTGTCATCGCCATCAGAACAGATGAGCTGTGCCAGTCAGCGGAGTTCATCAGGGTCATGAGCAAACTGGCAAGTCCTGAGCATTGCTGTCAAGAACCACAAATCCTATGACAGTGTACGATGCTTTTTCCTGTAAGTCCTTACCTTAGCCAAAGCAAAAGATTAACGGTGATGGTGAGTAGAACAACATTAACAAAAAGTTGTGATTGTGTTTGGGGAAAGTCTATTCAATATTTCCACATTGCAGATAATAGAAATTGTGGAAGACAAAATCATTGACTACAGGTAATTCGGAGGAACCTTCTCTAATATTCCAGATATAACCATCTCTTTCTGCCCTGAGTGTGTCTCTTAGAAGACACCAAAACTGTGTCTCTGAGAAGCTTAGAAGATCTGGGAAGCATGTGTTTGCATAGTTGGCTGTAAGAACACAGACTTCTGACCTGGAAGAAGGGGAGAGAAGATAAAGGCATACACTTTTGGTTTTAGCCATCCAGAATTTAACATTCTGAGTTATCTTAATGTAGACATAGACCATTCCTCCGTGCTGGGTTTTCAGTGGGGAAAAGTTACCTTTGCATGTCTGTAGTTGCATCTTTTGTGGTCTGAGTGAATTATTTGACTCTTCTGCATACTTTTCCTAAGAAGTACTGCCCCATCCCCCCGAGGACCTAGAATTCTGCCCCGGCCCCGCTTATGGTCTGTAAACAATTGTGCCACTAGAACAGCACCTCATACTCTGAGCTCTGGCCCCATGCAGGGTGAAGAGACCCAGGACTTCCAGCCATACGTGAAGTCCATCCTTTGACAAGGAACTGGCACAGTTCCTTCAGTTCTCCCCTAATGTTTTCAGGAGCATTTTTCTCCATCCAGATGAATTTGGCAATTGTTCCTAGTGCACCTGGCTGCTTCAGGCCTGGCCTGTGTGTGATGAAACAGATATCTCTCCTGAGGCACTCTGGAGGTTTCTGCAGGCTGATGTGTTGACCGCAGCCCAGTGACCCCATGACACAGGGCCCTGAGAGCGCAGAGGAGGGGCGATTCTCAGGCCTCACCAAAAACGTTTCCATGAAAAAGTAGCAGTTGACCGAATCTCAAAGGGCCACTCAGAACTTACTGGGCTGTGAAGGAGCTTTCTTTTCTGGGCAAAAGAGTGTAGGAGGAAACAGACCCTGGGGTGGCAGGACATAAGATCAAACAATGCCATGATGTGTGGAGGGCTCAGCATGGCCTTGGGTATTCGTAAGTGTGAGAAGAGCAGGAGAGTTTGGGAAAGACAGCAGGAGAGTGCCACAGTAAGGCAGAAGACAGGTGTGACCAGAGTTGGGTTTATACATCTTATTGTTGATTCATTAATGCAATCATGCAGCTCAATATAAAAAAATATATACTAAAGGTACACATCAAGAAATGATTCCCAGCCCTGACCCCATCCACTCATTTTCCCACATGCATGTATCCCATTTGGCCATTTTTCTGGGTATCTTTCTAGTGTTTATTGATATTTGTCTCCCTCTCCAACAGCATCTCTATCCACAACTCCATCTGGCTATGTAATTATATTTTGGAGCAATTCCAATGCTATCATTTCAGAAAGGCTACGTGCATTTCACCAATTGTTCTAATTAGATTAGATGTGTCCGTCCACCACATCTCTCTAGTCTCCTTCAGTCTCAAATAGGGCTTCAAGGTTTCCTTGAACGTCAAGCCCTTGCTTTTGCTTGCTTGTTTTGCTTTGCTTTATTTTATTTTTGTTTTGAAGGATCTACAGCCAATTGTCTGTGGTCCTGCAGTTTAGATTTTTGTGGCAGTTCCTTTGAATGAGCCATAGCTTCTGCATTTTTTTTTCTTTTTTGCAGGACTTGGGAAGTGAGGCCTGAGAGACCTCGAGTAGATTTGTTCCATTCCTGCTGGTGTTAGTTTTAATCATTTCATTAAGATGGTGTCTGTATGCCTGTTTCTCCACCATAAATTTACTAAGTTCTTGCTGAATTTGAAAATGTATTTGCAATGGAGATACTTTGTGGCTATGTACTTAGCCTATTTCTTTTCTCAGTTTCATTTACTAGTGTGAATTCACATCCATTGATTAAAAAAATTATTTTATTTTAATGGTTATTTTAACAGTGGTGTGCAGAGCAGTTACTGTTACATAAGTCAGGTAAAGAGTACATTTGTTTTTGGATCACGCTGCCCCTTCCTGCAATCTCTCCCAGTTTTCCCTCCCATGCCCACCCACAAGTTGCAGAGTTCATTTTAACATAGTGTCTACTGATGACCACTGCTGCATTCCATTGATTAAAAAAAAACAACAGAAACCTGAATTAGTTATTGCAATGGTGGCTGCTGTTCTAAACTCACCATTCCCCCTGGTTTCACTTCCTCAAATTTGGTTCATCCAGATGTTTACTGGCCTCATGTCCTCTCGATTCTCTCTGTATCCTGATGGACTTGTGTGCTTTCCCTGATCTCTTACTCTTATGCATAACGCCTTAAATAGCCGGGAGCATCAGTCTTTTCCTGTTTCTGATGGTTTTGAATAGATTCCTAGAAGCAGATTTGCTGGGTCAAGGGTAAATCAGTGTGTATATTGGTAGATGTCCCCAAGTTCTTCAACAAGGGGTGGATGGGTTTTGTATCTTTCTGTTCTTCTCCTTTGCCCCCTCTTCAAACTTCTTGGACCCTCTTCTTAAGGAGAGGGTTCCTTTGGGAATTTTCATACTACCCCTCTGAGGCCATCTGTCTTCAGGGTTCTCTTTCACTGAAATGTTTTACCCTACCCAACTCCCCTTTCTTCCCCAGTCATCCTGAACATTGAAAAAGAAATGAGTCAAACACATGTAACTGCATTTTGAGCGTTTTACTTAACCAAACTGAGAGTGACTATTTTAAGCTATGTATAACTACAAAATACGACTATGAATTCTTAATGGGATATCCTTTAAAGACAAAGAGAAAAGATCTTGTGTGTTTTTAAACCAATGATATTTTTTCTAATGGCATTAATGTTGCTTTCTGAAACTATTAAAATTATAGTAAGATAAGGCAAATGAGTAATAGTCTTGATGTTGCTAGGAACCAAGCTTTTTAGCTTAAAAGACATGAGATAAAAATACATAGTCAAGGGCTGGGAAGGTGGCTCAGTGGTAGAGTGCTTGCCTTGCATGCATGAGGCCCTGGGTTCGATTCCTCAGCACCACATAAGCAAAAAGAAAAAATCCAGAAGTGGCGCTGTGGCTCAAGTGGTAGAGTGCTAGCCTTGAGCTCTTCAGCTCAAGAGTTCAGGCCCCACAACTGGACCCCCCAAAAAATATATCATCAAAGATATTAAAATCATATATGACTTCTAAATTGGAAATAGTATATATTCTCAAAAGGATTTCCTGTCTGTTAAAAAGTTGATGCAGCTCTCTGTCTCCTTCCCCTTTCCCTCCTCTTCTTGAATAATTCAGTCCTAAAGCCAATAGGTAAAACTGAGTAAGTAACTCTATCCTGGGGTGATGGGGAGTAGGAGCCCATGGTGGGGGTGGTGTGAGGAGGGGAGGGCTAGCTGGTGTAGGGATCCGAGTCTGAGCAGGGCGAGATGATTCCTACGTGGTAGGGTAACAGGGCCAGAGTACTGCTGAACATCACCACCACATGCTGTGGGTCTCTGCCTCTACTTCTCCAGGCCTGGTGTGATGCTCGCCCCAGGCTGACCCCAAGCTCTTCTGAGGACCAGTAGATTCTCTCTTCATGTGTTTATAGTGTCTTCCTTGCAGACCAGCAAGGGAGCACAAGCAAGGGACGTTGCTGAGGTAGGCAAGAGCAGAGTCTTGGACTTGGAGCCTTTAATAACAAACTTAAAGAGTGGGTGTTTGGATCAAATATGTGAAATGGTATATACAAAAGAGCCTATAGAGAGAACATGATATATAAATGTAAGGCGATAATGTTTGTATTTTCAGTTCCTTTACCTGAAGGGTCTTATTCTTGGCTCCAAGCGATAAGAATATAGTAAAGGGAGCACTGGGGAATGACTTAAGCCTAAGTTTCTCTTTGATTTTCTGCAACCAAATACCATTCAATCCCCTGGCCTTGGAAAGCTGACACCTGGGCTGAACGGAGCAGCCCAGGGCCAGTTGAGAGGAGGGAAGGAAGGAGGGGGGTCGAGTGAAATTTGGCCAACTGACAGAGTATATGAATCAGAGTTGGCTGGAAGCAGGCATCGCCCTGGGCTGAGCCAGGCAGACACAGCTGGGTTTCCTGGCTCCAATCCCAGGCCGGCATCCCAGGCCTCTGGGCATAGGAGGGCATCTCAAGGAGCTGAGCAGCTGACTGCCTGGCAAGGCAAGCAAGTCCTGCTCCTGAGGAGGCAGGAGGAATTTGAGGTTGGGCAGATGCATTTGAGCTGACTTCCATGGAACTAGACCTCACCCCTAACTAGGCCCCTTCCCAGTGTTGAATCTCAAAAGTGAAGTCTAAAGAGGCATATGGTGAGATCCACCAGGACCCAGGCCAGCCCACTGAATTGCAAAGCAGGATGGGAAGCCCAGGTGAGCGAGTGGCGCCCATGGCCCTGTGGGCAGGAGGCTGGGGTCTCCATGCGGTCCTGCCTCTCCCGAGCATGCACATTACTCTTCCGCCCACAACTCAAGTTACCCGGGCTGTGTGTATGGCCCAGAAAGGTTTTCTTGTTAAAAAAAAAATGCCTCTCAGTTGACTCTGTTGGTCACACAGGTCAGAGACCATGCAACTATCCTATCCTCTGCCTCTCTCTGAAGACTGTTCCTTTAATCAAGTAAACACGAGGTGAGAAGCATTCCAGGGAGTGAAGTAAGGTCACCAATTGTGAAGACGTTTGTGCATTGGGCACTGTACCAACTCCCTCCTGGAGCTTCCTACCCAGAAGACAGTTATAGACAGTGGAAACAGAAGGGCGACTCTCAGGAGACTCCTCACACTTCAAGAGAAGAAAATGAGGACGAGAACTCATACTTACTTTTTTCGGGTGGGCGGTACTAGGGTTTGAACGCAGGGCCTTAGGCTTGCTAGACCAGAGCCCTCCCTCCATCCCTTCACATTTATTTCTGGCTATTTTCTTTATACTTAACTTTGAAAATTTGTTGTTGTTGTTTTCTTCTTGAGAATGAATCTTGCTATATAACCCAGCTGGCTTTGAACCCATGGTTTTCTCTCCTGACTGCCAGGAATAGAGGCATGTGGCACTACTCTCAGCTCACAATATTGTTTTTAATGTACCCATTCCGTCTTTCCTTCAATATAATCCTTTTTGGAATTATTATCTACGTGTGTGTGAGCATTTCTTCTACATGGTCGTCAGTCGATTTGGTCAGCGTAGGTTTGCTTTCTTGTCCTGTGAGACTTTTCATTTCCTTACCTCTGGGTTGCAACAGCAATCTTTAGTCCTGGGGAGATTTCTTACATTATGTATTTGCTATTTTCTCCTTTTCCTTCCTAAGTTATTGATCTCCGGTGTTGCTCCCCTAACTTTCCTATTTTTCCTCTGTCTTTGTTCTGCTTTCTGGGAGATTGGATGCTTTTTTTTAAATAATATCAAACACTTTTAAAAACTTTTTTAGTTATGATTTATTTAATAACTTCTTATGTGGTACCGAGGAATCAAACCAGGGCACCATACACGTTAGTCAAGTACTCTGCCACTAAAACACATTCCCAGCCACAAAGTTTTAACTATTTGTTTTCAAGACCTCTTTCTTCTTAAATAATTGTCCCCTTTTCAAAGGATCTTGTTCTTATTTATGGTCTTTTGTATTTCTCTGAGCACACGAAATTGGTTGTCTGTTTATATTTAAGAACGAAAAGTTTGCCGGGCGCTGGTGGCTCATGCCTGTCATCCTAGCTACTCAGGAGGCTGAGATCTGGGGATCACGGTTCAAAGCCAGCCCAGGCAGGAAAGTCCATGAGACTCTTCAATAAACCACCAGAAAACCAGAAGTGGTGTTGTAGCTCAAGTGGTAGAACACTAGCCTTGAGCTGAAGAGCTAAGGGACAGTGCCCAGCCCAGAGTTCAAGCCCCACAACCAACAACAACAACAAAAAGAATGAAAAGTTTACAAAAGCTGGTTGGAAAAGTTCTATATTCTGCTCCACTTCTTTCGGAATTCCCCTTCAAAAATTAGAAGTACACTCATGTACCTTGTCACAAGGTTTTGGGCCATGGTGGACCACATATAATGGGCATAAATTCACCACAAAAAAACCCCACTGCAGCTACCAGCCCTGTATGGTTCATTACTCATGTGTTAGTGATGGCGCTGATGTAAACAAGCACACTGCTGCCAGTCTCACAAAAATGCAGCACATATAATTATGTGTAATACATTTTTTGGGGGGGTCCGGTTGTGGGACTTGAACTCTGGGCCTGGGCGCTGTCCCTCAGCTCTTCAGCTCAAGGCAAGCGCTCTACCACTGAGCCACCTTCCCAGCCCCAATTATGTGTAATACATTATACTTGCTAATGATAATAAGTTGCTATGGTTTTGGTTTGGGTATCTACTACATTATACTTTCAATTGTGATTCAGAGTACATCCCTTGTACTTGTTTTAAAAAGTTGCTTGTGAAACAGTGCAAAATGTTGCAGTGAGAGTGAATTTACACAGCATGTGTTTACTGCCTCTCTCTCTCACTTTTTCTCTCTTAATGGGAGCTGATATTTATTATCAAGGTCATGCTCAATGTCAACAAGATGCCACAACTGCAAAAATCTCGCTGACTCCTGCCCATGTAATTGTAACCCCTCTGTACAGTATGTTCACAAATAAAATAAAATTCAATTTAAAAAAAAAATCTCGCTGACATTGTGATCTTAACGCAAAGAGTCAAATAAAACCGTCATTAAAAAAACTAATTTAAATCGCCCCCCCCCCAGAATAACAGAATTTGTAAAACATCTTTATATATCCAGCCAAGAAATGAAAATGAGTAATGTGGAAAAAAATGCAAACCCAGAGTTCTGGTGTGGATGATGTTTTTTAAAGGCAGATGCTTCGGCATCTCTGCTGTCGGAACCTCTCCTCTCCACCATTGGGCTTCATGGGGTCATCACTCCGCACAATCTTCCAGGCGCCTCTGGCCACTCACCCAGGACCACAGTGCATTCCCCGGACTTCCCTCTCTCCATCTTGCACACAGACACATCCATTGGATTTGTTCTCTAGCATCTTCCTAGTAAAACAGAGGGGGAGATTTCTCACAAATGTCTGGCAGGCCTTTCTGGCCACCTCGCAAGCGTGGCCTGCAGCTTTGGCAAAGGAACTTGAGAAGCTTCCTCCAACCTTTCCTCCATCCCTCCCCATGGCACAATTGAATCTGGCATGCCTGCCCATGAGCTCAATGCCAGCACCTGAGGCTGTGGCCCGGGGCTGGCCCATGCACCACCCCAGGGTGTTGGTGTCCCTGCGTTCCAGGCCTGAGAGCTCTGGGTAATGGGCACCTGTGCACTCAGGACTTGTGGCTGTGTGATTCATCACAGAGCTCACACACTCCAGGCTGGAACCCTGTGCTCCATGCTCAGGTCTGTGTGTTCCATGGGAGGCCCAGGAGCTCCACACCAGAGTCCGTGTGCTGAATGGTTTGCCTCCATGCAGTCAGTGGGCCTGGCCATGCACTCTAGGTCCCAAGAGCATGTTTGGTAACAGGGCACCTGGTTTTTAGAACTGTACTTGCTTTCCAGGCCTCTGGCGCAGATACATTGGCCTTGGCTTTCCTGACTGTAAGGATTAAGTTTCCCAGGTCCCTGAGGGTAGTGTTACCATCAGCGTTGGTCTCCAGCTGGTCTCGCCTGGGCCTGTCCAAGGTCCAGCCGAGGATTCCTCAGTGATCAAAGCACACATCCTGGACAGAGGCAGGTGGATGGCTACCCCTTTCCCTTCCAGGCTCTTTAAGACTTGTCTTCTCTTCCCTGTCCCTCCTGCACCCCCTCATTTTCTCTGCCCCTGGCACCCAGAAGCACAGGCTACAAGAACTTTTATGGGGATACAGAGTGGAAAAAGTGAGGAGCGCCCTTGCGTCTGGGTGCCCTCACCAACCACTCCCCTAATGAGCAGGGGTGTGAGTTCCGTTCTGGCCCAACTCACAGGCTGCTACTCTCTGGGGAGAAGTTTGGCTACAAGTTTGGATTATTCTGCAGCTTTTGAAGCAAACATCCACTCAGAAAACATGATGTCACCAGGGATGGTTTGATTACCCTGCAGGATGCTGGCAGAAGTCCCCTTCCCATCTCCCAATTTGTCCTCCCTCAGGAGAGGGACAAGAACACGCTTCTAAACAGAGTTCTCAATGCGTTGCCCAGTGTTGTCTAGTACTCCGTGCGTGTGTGTGTGTGTGTGTGTGTGTGTGTTGCAGAGAGAAAGTGAGGGAGACAGACAGCAGCTATAAAAAACAAATCACTGTCTACCTACCTACCTACTTACCTACCTACCTACCTACTTACCTACCTACCTACTTACCTATCTATCAACTCTATAAAATTGGCTTTTTATTAAAGTTGGGGCCACATTAGTTCAGTAAACGTTCTTTTAGTCCAGCCTGACCCAAAGGGGGGGGGGGGAGAGAGAGAGAGAGTACTTTTATTTATTGTGTTAAGAGCAGCAATGAACCCCTGGAGTCTGAGAGAATTCATGCTTCATGTCCATATTCTTTCTCCTTTTTTCTTTCTCCTTTCTCTTTTAATGTGATATCTCCTCAGTTTAGATGTCTATTTACTTTTCCTTTTTTTCCCTTTCCTCTGCTTCTTCTTTTTCTCACCTTAAGCTAATAATATGCAGCCTTTATTTATATACTATAAAGACCAATCAATCCCTCATTCTGCTAAATATCTTAAATACAAATTCTTGTTTTCTTTTACATTGTTTCCATACAAGTCATCCTTGCCTGTAAAAAAAAATCAGAAAGTACACATAAACACAACACAAAATTTAGACACAGAAGTTAGTCATAATCATACTACTGGTATTTTGGTGAATGTTCTTCCAGATTTCCTTCTAAGAATGAACACTCCAAGATCTACTTAGAGATTCCTTGGAACTGTAAACCCTAGGTTAATAATTCATCCTTGACCTTGACAGCTGCTGCTTTCAGCAGCTCACTTGGATTTCAGTTGTACCAGCTGGTAAGCTACGCTCAAGGCAGGCTAACAGACCAGATTTTTTCTCTCAATGAAGCCCGTTGCTTTTAACCCTCCTTTCAAGAATCAGATCCGGGGCTGGGAAGGTGGCTCAGTGGGAGAGCACTTGCCTTGCATGCATGAGGCCATGGGTTTGATTTCTCAGCACCACATAAGCAAAAAAGAAAAAAGAAACTGGAAGTGGCGCTATGGCTCATGTGGTAGAGCGCTAGCCTTGAGCTGAAGAGCTGAGGGACAGTGCCCAGGCCCAGAGTTCAGGCCCCACGACCGGACCAAAAAAAAACAGAAAGCAAACAAACAAACAAAAAAAGCAAGAATCAGATCCGGACTCTGGGCCCACCAGCCATCTCCTCCTGTCTCTGTCTCAGCTTTCTCTCTTTCTGCCAAGGAGATGGAAACTGCTGCTTTCTGCTTTCTTCCACCTGCACCAACAAATTCAAAGTGCTGGCCTAGTGCTATTGATGTGTGTGTGTGTGTGTGGGGGGAGTCCTTGCCAGGGCAGGTGCTGCAGGAGGGTATGCAGAGTTGGGACAGCTGGGAGGACCCCCTCCCATATGGCATCCAGGCCTGTTTGTCCCCCTGGATGCTTGTGGTTGAGTTTCAGTGGCCTGTGTTGGGGCCTCTGGGCCAGGCTGTGGGTGTGGGCAACCTTGGGGCTCTCGGCTCAGCAGGAAGGCCTTTCATGTGTGTGCCAGCTGGATCTGGCAGGGCCTGAGCAGGGCCAGCCACAAGTGTGAAAAGCACTGTGTTTGGAAGTGGGTTGGTGGGAAGGGCGGATGAGAGGGAGGGATGGGGGACAGGCAGGTCACTGCATCTGTTAACAAAGCCGTTGTACCCCTGCGGACATGAGACAACACAGGCCTGATCCTGACTCAGAGGCTCTGGCGGGGATGGGAGGAAGCGCGTGCGGGGTGGGGATGGAGCTGGCTTCTGGAGTCTGGCTTGGCTCCTCAGCCCAATCAGGTCAAGCAGGCAGACAGAGTGGCATTGTGTAAAGCCACTGCCTCCCGCTCTGGTCCCTGGTCCCAGGAGGAGACCCTGAGAGGATGGGCGTGGGGGGACAGAGGCCCACGATCCAGGCAGCCAAGGCTGTGGACGCTCTGCCCTCCCACTGGCCTGGCAAACTCCAGGGTTGTTTTTGTTTTCTTACAGGCTGTTTCCCAGCACACTGCCCAGAGGAGGTCAGTCCTCATCCCAGGCCCGGCCTGGCCTGGGCAGCCAGTTGGGGAGGTGTGGCCATCACTGAAAGGGAAGAAAGTCCTGGCCAATGGAGTCCGTTGTTTTCTCTGGAGAGGGTGAGCTGAGGTAGGGCTCGAAAAGACTCCATAAAATTTCAATAGGTCTGGAAAGGGGTAGAGCTCTGAGCAAAAACGCTCAGGGACAGCGCCCAGGCCCTGAATGCAAGCCCCACAACTGACAAAAAAGAAAATTCAATAGGTCTGGAAATCAGCTGTCCACCTGGCTTCCAGAATACCCACCAGTGTGGTCAGAGGCCGGCTCCCGGAGGCGGACCCCAGGGAGCTCACATCTGGGGCTGGGTGAACCTCTGGCTTTGTCTTCCTGTCTTCAGCCCTCAGTTTGCCAGATGCTACCGAAGTAAAACTGATGAAGTCTGTTCTAGGCCTCCAGAAAGCATTTACTGAGCACACAGCACATGACTGATAGGTGGTATGATTGACAGTGGAGAGAGGTGGTAGAAGGTTCCAGTGAAGGTAACTTGTCACCCTCGTTTGTTTGGAAATTTCTCAATCCCATAGTCTTGCTCCAGAAACCTTCACGCCTCAGGAACATGTGTCTGAAAAGATTGACACTCATGAGGACCCCACTGGGGCACCAGCTGCTTTTAGAGTGAAAACAGGAAATGAATCATCTTAATGGTCTCTGTGGACAGTAGGGAGCTATGGATTACAGGCTCCTGCCTGTCATCCTAGCTACTCAGGAAGCTGAGATCTGAGGATCACAGTTCAAAGCCAGCCCGGGCAGGAAATTCCATGAGACTCTTATCTCTAATAAACTACTAGAAAACCAGAAGTGGTGCTGTGGCTCAAGCGGTAGAGCGTTCACTTTGAGCTGCAGAGCACACAGACAGTGCCCAAACCCCACAACCGACAAAACAAAAAACACCTCTACTGAGGCATAATTTATATACAATGCAATATACTGACCACCTAGACAAATGTATGCACCCTCAAACTACAGCCAGTATTTCTATCACCCCAGAAATGTCTCTAGGTCCCTTCTTTTATAGTCAGTCCAATTCTAGCCATCTCATCCCAGGTAATTACTAGGTGGTTTCTCTAGCTATAAATTCATGTTATCTGTTATAGAACTTCAACTCAATGGTATCATAGGTCTGTTGTTGTTTTTTTTTAGTCTGATTTCTTTGCTCAACATGTTCCTAAGGTTCACTTATGTGGTTCCCTCCCTCCATTTCTCCTTTCCTCCCTCAGTCTCTCCCTCCTTTTCATTCTTCCTTCCTTCTTTTCTTTTTTTCCTGGTAATATAGAATTACCACAATTTAAAATTTTATTCCCAGATTGAGGATGTAGCTCAGTGGTAGAATATGTTCAATTCCTAGCATTGGAAAACAAAATAGTTTATTCATTTATCTATGGAGAAACATTGCTTTGTTTTCAAGTTTTTGGTTGGTTTTGTTATTATGAATAGTATATGTATTACATGTATTATGAATATTACAAGTATTATAACTATTACATGTAGAATGTGTTTTCATTATCTTGCATATATATATATATATATATATATATATCCAAACTGATAGTAAATATGTAATCTGGATCATAGATTAAGTTTAAACTTATGGGAAATTATCTAGCATTTCCCAAGTGGTTGTTCCATCTTGCAATGTCCCTTTCAATGTGTGAGGTTTCCAGTAGCACTTCACCTCCTCCTCACTAATATTTGATATTTTCAGTTTTAAAATGTTTAGATACTCTGGTAATATCTTCTGGTGATTTACGTTCTTTCACAATTAATGAAATTGAACTTTGTATGTGTTTATGTGTCACTCATGTCCCTTCTGTCTTTTTTTTTTTTTTTTTTGCTTTTTTATGGGGCTTGAACGCTGGCCCTGGGTGCTGTCCCTCAGCTCTTCAGCTCAAGGTGAATACTCTACCACTTGAGCCACAGCACCACTTCTGGTTTTCTGGGTGCTTTTATTGGAGATAAGAGTCTCATGGACTTTCCTGCCTGGGCTGGCTTTGAACCATGATCCTCAGATCTCAGCCTCCTGAGTAGCTAGGATTACAGGCATGAGCCACTGGTGCTGGCTGCCCTCTTTAAGTCTTTTACCCACTTTAAATTCTTACCAGTTGTAAGAATTGTTTACATATCCGGAATGTAAATCCTTTATCTGTTTTTTTTTTTCTTCCAGACTGTGGTTTGTTATTTTTTTTTTAAGGGATGTATTTAAAGAACAGAGGGTTTTAATTCTGGTAAAGTCCAGTTTGTCAAGTTTTTTTTTCTTTTATGGCTTGTGACTTTTGTATACTAAGAGATCTTTGTCTACAAGGTCATGAAAATGGTCTATTGCATTTCTTTTAGAAGTTTTATAAACTAAATGTAAGACTATCTGGGTCTGTGATCCATGCCAGATATTTTTTTGTATGTTTTTTACACGTGGGAAAAATTGTGAGTTGAAAAACCTTTTCTGTCTCTATTGAAATTCTTGGTCCATTGAGGAAAATGAATTAGTAGTGTATATATGTGGGGCTGTTTCTGAATTCTCTGGTTCAGTTGACCTATATATCTGAAAAGTCAGATAAATACACAACATAAATATTATTTTATTACTGTTCAATACTTCAGAGTAAGCATTGGGATCAAGTGGTATTATAAGCCCCCAACTGAACTGTTCTTCAAAATTCTATTGGCTCTCCTAGGTCTTTTAATCTTCACATGCATATTTAGAACCAAGTTGTCAATTTCTGTGGGGGGAAGAAATCTAGCCTGCTAGAAATTTAATTGTATATACAGAATCCCTAGATTCTGGAATATAGGAAGAATGGACAGGTCGGTAACATTGAGTCTTCTTATGTATGAACATGACATATATCTCCACTTACAAAGATCTTTTAAAAATTCAGCAATGCGTTTGGAGGTGTGCATGTGTACACATGTGTGTGCATTGTGTGTGCGCGCGTGTGCGCCAGTCCTGGGCTTGAACTCAGGGCCAGATGATACTTGGGGAAGTAGACTCATGGTCTAGCATTGCCTATTGGGATTGTAAGGAGGGGCAGGGGCATTCTTAATTGTGTCTTTCCTGAAACTTGAGAGATCCTGGAAAATTGGTGAACAGAGGGAAAACTTGTCTTAGGAGGGCAGAGAAAGTACACCAACTGGCTCTTAGGCCTTGTGAGGAAATTGGCCCAAGGTCTGGAGACCAAGGATGAGGTCAACGGAAGAGCAAATGCCTTCCCGTAACTAACGCGTCATCTGTCCACCGAAACTTACAGGAATCCCAGGTGAGCAGGGTTAATGTTCTAGTCAAAGGCTTTCCCAGAAGCAGGTATCATGTATGGAGGGAGTACAGTCTCTGCAGAGTGGGGTGGGGGTGGGGTTCTGCCAGCATGAGTCACAGCGGCATGACCTAGGTCAGGTGGGAATGTCAGCAGGCTGAGAACATGAACCAAAAGGAAGTATGATGTCATGCACATGCCGGAAGACAAGGAGCAGAAGACTTGAACCAAAGCGTTCCCAGCCACCCTGCAGCCTGGACTACACACAGAGACTCCCTGTTTTGGAAAGGCATCCTTGGACTCTGACATCATCATCATCATCATTTTACAGTTTAATATCAAAACAATTGCTTCACACAGTCTCAAAACTCCAAAGGGGCAAAATGGATCTAGGGCAAACCCAGCCTCCCTCTTCCCAGGTGGTCTCGGCATTTAGAAGTGTCTGAGGTGTATTTACACTCTCCCCGCAAATGATAGTCAGCTGTCCATGGTCTTCTGCACCTCATTTTCTTAATTATTTACCTTTTAAGATGTGTTTTGGAAAGCATTATCTGTCAGTAAAGAGAGAGTAGCCTTGATTGTGTGTGTGTGTGAATGTGTGCGCGCATGCCTGCACACTGGTGCTGGGGCTTGACTCAGCCTGGGAACTGTCTCTGGGCTCTTTGTGCTCAAGGCTAGCAGTCTTCCACTTGAGGCCTAGTTCTACTTCCATTTTCCACTGGTTTGTTGGAGATAAGAGTCTCACACAAGTTCTTTCCTGGGCTGGCTTCC
This sequence comes from Dipodomys ordii, assembly GCF_000151885.1. Classification (NCBI taxonomy): domain Eukaryota; kingdom Metazoa; phylum Chordata; class Mammalia; order Rodentia; family Heteromyidae; genus Dipodomys; species Dipodomys ordii. Next base: position 459,817 of record NW_012267290.1, on the reverse strand, counting down.
AACCATGATCCTCAGATCTCAGCTTCCTGAGGATCACAGGCGTGAGTTACTGGCATTTAGCAAGCCTTGATTTAAAAAAAAAAAAAACAAAACAGCCACAGATAATAGACTAGCACCATACCTTGGCTAGTCTAGTAACAGGAATTCAGCTTTATTTCCAGTCTTTTTCTATTCAATACTGCTTCCATAAAGAGCTTTGGACACAAACGTTTCCTGTGTGTGCATGAGAGAGGGTGGCAGGGCTAGAGGGAGACAGCAAGAGACAGCAGGTGTGGACGGTTGGGGTGGGGGGGGTGAGCGTCTCAACACCTGGAGGCTGTCTCTCTTTCCATGCTCACTGGCTGCTCATGAGTAGGGGCAGCTGGCCCATAACTCTGATGACTGAGAAGCAACTCTTCAGACAGAACAGTCGGCTTGTGTTTATCTCATCTCTTCTAGCAATGCTGGGAGTCATTCCTATACATGGTCTCAGACTGACAAGCTTTAGGAAGTGACTGACATCTCAAAGTGACTGGGCAACTTCTAGTCAGCCTCAGGTTCCCCGGAGTCAGGGCACCTGACCTTTCTCTGGATGGAAGGCGTAGATAGTGGTTTGTTGTTGTTGTTTGTTGTTTGTTTGTTTGTGGGGCTTGAACTCTGGGCCTGGGTGCTGTCCCTCAGCTCAACACAAGCGCCACTTCTGGTTTTCTAGTGGTTAATTGGGAGATGAGAGTCTCACGGACTTTCCTGCCTGGGCTGGCTTTGAACCGTGATCCTCAGATCTCAGCCTCCTGAGAAGCTAGGATGACAGGCGCAAGCCATCGTGCCTGGCAGATTTGGTATCTTAGAGAGTGTGTTGTTCATGATAAATAGCAAGGGCAGCTTTCTGGTCTAAACTGGTCTTGAGTGTGACCCCAGGGTCCTCTGTGGGGTTCGGCGGAGCCTGAGCAGAGCACAGAGACTACCTGCGTGTAAGTCTACACCACCAGCTTCTGTGAGGCCCTGGAACCCCCAAGATGACCTGGCTAGGCCACCCCAAACACAGGGCTCCCCAAATTCTACAGCCATTAGTTGTCATTTGTATTCTCACACGAGGCACAACAGGACTCTTGTTTCTAAGGCAAGAGCTTGGGAATCCTGTTCTTCCACCTGACCTCTTGCCTGGGTTGTGGGAGGATTACCGGGATGAAGGCCACAGCTCAGTGCGCCGCATGGGTGCCGTGCTGGGTCACTGGCTTCGCTCAGGAGAGCCGCAGTATAATCAAGCTTTTGATCATCAGCTCCCATTTCCCTTCCTTGTTCCTCCGGGGTTTCTACCCCCAGCTGATAGAAAAGCTCCGTAAGCACTTAGCGTGCCCAGTTTGGAGGAAATAAGGGCAGTTCCCACGGTCCTGCCTTTCACTGGAACCCTGGCCCCAAAGGCTGACTCCATTTCCCCTGGGCGCTTTGGGAATTGATCCATCAATTCCTTCTTTCTGGAACCCTTTAAAGCCATGTGAGCCTGTGCCTTCAACTCAGCTTCTGATTGATTTGCAGTTCTGGGCTGGCTGGCTTGCTTGGGCACAGAGTGTGTTTCTTGTAGGATTCCAGCATCTAATGTGGTGCCCTGAGGCTTCTCCTTAAATCCAAAGATCCCCAACCATTAAAAAAAACATTTAAGATACTCAAAGAAGTACAAAAATATTTATGTATTTTAAAAAAGTAATTTATAAAATTGGTGCCAGTAGCTCATGCCTCTAATCCTAGCTACTCAGGAGGCTGAGATCTGAGGAGAAGGATCACAGTTCAGAGTCAGCCCAGGGAGCAAAGGCTGTGAGACTCTTATCTCCAATTAATCACCAAAGAGGCTGGAAGTGGAGCTGTGACTCAAGTGGTAGAGTGCCAGCCTTGAGCAGAATCCTAAAGGACAGCTCCCAAGCCCCTAGTTCAAGTTCCAGTACACACACACACACACACACACACACACACACACACAGACGTAAGTATAAAGCCACTACCAGGGCGATCTTTACTCAGCTCAAGAAAGATTATTGACGTTCCTACTCTTCTCTTTGTGGTGTTACAAAGTCTGCTTTCATTTTTGGCAGTTCTGGGGTTTGAACTCAGTGTCTCATACTTTCTAGGCAGGCAACCTACAATTCAGCCACACTTCCAGCCCTGTTTTTGGCTATGAGAAAGGATCTCACTTCCTGCCTAAGTGTACATCTGGACAGTGACCTGCCTACTTCAGAATTCCCATTGTTGCTCGGATGACCAGTGTGCTCCACCACATCCAGTTTCCCTCTGTGGGAATGGAATCATGAAGACTTTTCTGCCTGGGGTGTCCTAGAACTTTGATACTCTGGATCTCTGCCCCCCCTCACCCCAGCTTAAAGTTTCAGTTGCATGCCATTGTGGCTAGCTATAGGTTGAGCAGGGATCTCGTGAACTTTTCTGACCCAGCTGGCCTTGAACCATGACCCTCCCTCTCTCAGTTTCCCAAGTAGTTAGGATGACAGGCATGAGCCGCTGGCCCCAGGCCCCAGGCCGCAGCCGGGTTTTCTTGGTGGAAGTTGCCCGTAAGCTTTCCTTTGCTAAGCAAGGGTTGAAAAACGCTGATCTAGTGCAATGTCTCCCTGACACCCCTATGGCTGTCTCCATTGCCTCTAATCATGTACACGCCTGTCTTCTTTGCTTGCCCTCAGCCACCTCTTTGATGCTCTTACCACCCAATTGGATTAGGAGGAAGGATGGGTTGATAAAAAATAATCATCATTTAAGAAACCCACAAAAATGCGTAGGCTAAGAAGGGGTTTGGGGGCTCCGGCTCTTCTCTCCCTTTATCTGTGTCCTTTCCCCCCCCTTCTCCCTCCTTCCCCACCGTAAGTCATGGAGGACCCGTCACGAGCACGGGCATTCCCTCCCACAGATGGAAGTAATTACAGAGGACCAACCGCACAGCGGCACTAATTACAGGCATAAAGACCAGCTACCAATCCAATCCTATCCATCACTTTTAGTCACAGTCCCTGCGTTTGTAAGATCAGGAAGGACATATATCTTGGAGCAAGCAAGGGATCCCAGAACAGAGAGGTTGGAGGTGCCGGAGCAGGCAAGTGCAAGGAGAGAGGGGGATCAGATTCCAAGTGTCATGGGACACCATTGGAGGGTGAGGCGTCAGTGAACGAATGAACAAACATGAACGGATGAAGTGCATTGCTCCGTGGAGAACAGCGACCAGGAAGTGTGCTTGCGTGTACCGCCTGATTTACCTCCCTCAACAATCCTGAGCAGAGCTGTGGCTACCTCACTTTCCAGATGAGGAAATGGAGTCTTAGACTCTCGCCTGACTGGTTAGAGCCAAGATCTGAATCCAGACCCCAGGGGTGTCCTTTCTCTGTGTGCCTCAGGCTGTTGTCTTGTTTTGCTTCTAGGTCTGGCCGAGAAAACTCCTCTCAATTATGCTAGAGAGAGGTGGTCAGTGAGAGGAGGGAGATGAGCCTCTAGCAGGTGGATGTGTAATCATGTGACGGTCCACGGGGGAATGTGGGTCCTGGTAAAATAGCACTACAGAACACAAGGGACAAAATATATCTCTTATACCACATTTTATCATTTAAAAAATGTTTACGGGAATGTATAAGACCTCCAGTTCACTGTTGAATACAGAAATGAGATAGTCCCATTTTTTATCTTGAAGAGAACGCACTCTCTGTCTTCCTTCTTTGTCTGGCTCTGTCCCTCACTCTCTTTCTTGTTTATCACCAACATAGAGCAATGCACTTCGTTCATTCACCCTTGTCATCGTTGCCGTCATCATCATGATCGCTCCTTTCCTGTTCTGTCTCTCCCTCCCCTGTCTTCCCTTTCTCCCACACAGGGTCCTTCATTAATGTACATATTAGAAGAGGAGACTTCTACCTTAGCAGCATTGTCTTGGGACTCTTTTTAAATACTAGCACTAGGCTGTGCATCTGGACTCTTACATGGCTTCTTTCTTGGACCCGATCTTCTCTCATATTTAGACCAGTGATCACAAGAACTGGTCTCTCATATTTAGACCAGTGATTACAAGAACTGGAGGCTTTTCGCTTTTCTGAATTAGCAAGCCAGTGGGGGAAAGTGCCTCTTTGTCTAGCAGAGTCTGGGAGCCAATGCCCTTTGGCTGATCAATCCTGCCTGGGCAGTGTTCCCACGTCTGCAATCACTGTGTTCTTATCACTGAGTCACTTGTCCCTCTGGGGGGATGTGGGTGGTGAGATCAGCTCCTTTGTAACTTCATGCCGTGATGCAAGTGGCTTGTCCAGGGGAGAATAGAGGTGTTGTCACTGGAGGAAGAGGGAGCAGGTGCTTGGTGAAGCAATACAGTAGCTGTCTGCTGTCGGTGGTGCTGGGGCAGGCTCTGGGGCAGTAAGAGGCAGGGAATTCTGGGAGGAGGAACTGAGACAAAAGCACAAGCCAAAGGGCTGGGGCAGGACCCAGCAGCCTGGCTCCCCGCCCTGGGGTGGTGGGGGTGGGGGGGTGGTGGTGGTGAGGGCCGAGGGGCGAGGGCCGAGGGAGGCGGCCGGCTTCCAGAATAACCTTTGTTGCTTTCATTACTGCCAACACCATGACATCATTACTTTTGTCCTTAGCGGTTCTGTTGTGGAAAACTTCAAACATGTCCGAAGGTAAACAGCCGGCATAAAAAGCTTCCCTGTACCCATCGCTCAGCTTTGCACTTTGGTTTGGCATTTCTGGAAGTTTCTGGACCTGTAGTGAGGCCGAAGGGTGAAAGTGTGGGTGAGAGGAGTTCTTCCTCTTACAGTGGCCAGAAAACAGGAAAGGACTGAGGACAAGGATCTAATTCCAGGGCACGTTCCCAGCACCCTACCTCCCATAACGAGGCCCAACCTGCCACAGGCCACCGCTGCTGAAATTTGAATCTGGCAGGGGATTCATCCATGGGCGAAGACAGAGCCTTCACGGTCCAAGCAGTTCTTCAAGCCCTCACCTCTGAACACCGCCGGCAGTGCAAGCCGAGCTTTCCATACATGGGCATTTTGGGCAAACCATAAAAGCTAGGCATCCCTGGCATACAGAGCTATGCAAAAGCACAGCCCAGCACAGCACCCAACTCACCATTGGAAAACACAGCCCAGCACCAGAGCTGGGTTCAAATGCCTGTGAATTTTCAAAGAATACTTTTATGAGCTGGTTTGTTTGAATCAAGCGTTGCTCTATTTTATTATTTGAGCTAGAGTTTCAGCGTATATAATCCACAAGGACCTCAAACTCTCCATCCTCCTACATACATAGCCTATACATACTCCATTTAACTTTGGATCAATCTCCTCTCCTCTCCTCTCCTCTCCTCTCTTCTCCTCTCCTCTCTTCCCTTCTCCTTTCTTCCCTCCCTCCCTCCCTCCCTCCCTCCCTCCTTCCTTCCTTCCTTCCTTCCTTCCTTCCTTCCTTCCTTCCTTCCTTCCCTCCTCTCTTTCTTTCTCTCATTCTTTCTTTTCTTTTTTCATTCTTTTTTTTTTTCTTTTGGTCTGGTCGTGGGGCCTGAACTCTGGTCCTGGGCACTGTCCCTCAGCTCTTCAGCTCAAGGCCAGCGCTCTACCACTTGAGCCACAGTGCCACTTCTGGCTTTTTTCTTTTTGCTTATATGGTGCTGAGGAATCGAACCCAGGGCCTCAGGCATGTAAGGCAAGCGCTCTACCACTGAGCCACCTTCCCAGCCCTTATTCTTTTTTTATCCTGAGCAGGCACACAACATCTGGTTCTCTTGAAGAGAATACTTGAGTTCTTTGGGAAGGGAGTTACTGTGGGATTTTTTTGGAGGGTAGCTAGTGTATATATTTGGTCTAAAAGTTCCCTCCTATTCTTAGTTTGCTAAGATTTTTAGTTGTGGATGAATGCTTAGATTTTCTAAATGACCTTTCCGCATCTCTATGTCTTTATTTTTTTTCCTGCTTTTGGTAAATAAGTTTCCAATCCGCCTAGAAAAGTTATAGAGAAAGTCTGTGAATTGCTGTCCACTTTTTCTGATCTAGAGAGAAGTTGTGTCAGACTGGAACTTTGTCTTCTGTGAGTGTTTTGGTAGAATTTGTATGTAAGGCTTTCTGCATGGGTCTACTGTTTTCCTTGCAAGATTTTTTAAACCGCAGGTTCAGTTTCTTTCATGGTTTCAAACCCTTCAGGTTTCCTACTTCTTGAGTTAATTAGGTGAGTTATATTTTCCTATGCATTTGCTTGTTCCACCCAAGTTTTCAAAGTTACTGGCATCAGATTTTCATAATATTTGCTTTTAATGTCACCTTTTCCATGCTGATATTTCTCTGTTTATTCCTCCTCATCTTTTTCTTGGTCAGCATTGCCTAGGGGTTATCAGTTTTCTTAGTAAAGTTGGTTTCTTTCAAAACAAAATCAACTTTTGAGTATGCTGATTTTCTCTATTTCAAACATTTCTCTTCCCATTTTATTAATGTCTGCCACTTTATATATCCTTCTTTCTACTTTTTCTGTATGTTGTGGCAAACTTCTTTACATGTCTTAGACTGGACATTGGACTCGCTGATTTTATCCTTTCTTCTTGGTCTAATAAAATATTTAAGAGCACCAATTTTTTTTACTTTTTACCTTAGCCGCATTCCTAAATTTCTGAGATATAGGTTTTTTATTATAAAATAGTTTGAAAAATATTTTTGATATTTATTTAAATGAATGCCTACTCTACTTTCTTGTATGGCTAATGAGTTTTGGCAGTAGCTTTCTATTTTAAAAGGGAAAATTAGAAAGTGAGTCTTCATTTACCGTCAGTGAAATGCACCACCATGTCCTCGCCTGGACAAGAGCTATGAAAGGCATACACCGATGCAACTCACACCTCTCACCTCGAGATCATCCGCAGAGCAGCAGTCTGTCCCTACACACCAGAGGCAACAACGACTCCAAGTTTACCTTCATCCAGTAGTTTTGCCTTTGCTAAAAGAGCACACATGCAATCATTGTGCATGTAATCGTTCATGTCTCACTTCTTTCCTTTTATTTTTGGTCGGTCGTGGGGCCTGAACTCTGGGCCTGAGCACTGTGTCCCTCAGCTCTTCAGCTCAAGGCTAGCACTCTACCACTTGAGCCACAGCGTCACTTCCGGCTTTTTTCTTTTTGCTTATGTGGTGCTGAGGAATCGCACCCAGGGCCTCATGCGTGCAAGGCAAGTGCTCAACCACTGAGCTAACTTCCCAGCCCACACAGCACAATTTATTGACCCACTCTCCGATCCATGGATATACGGTCTGGAAGTGTTCAGGTTTGGGCAATTATGATTAAAGCTGCTGTGAATTTTTTTAGTACAAGTCTTTTGGAGGAACATGATATATTTCTCTTCAACAAATACCTCAGAGTTGAACTGCTGAGTTGTACGTAGGTGTGTGTTTACATTTATAAGAAGCCAAACCATTTTCCAAAGAGGTTCTTCCAACTCCCACCCCACCAGCAAACCCTCAGTAATGTTTGACATTTTCAATCTTCATCATTCCAGCAAGTAAAATATTGTATTCTACTTGTTTTTTTAATCAGTTTAATGTTTGTTGCACAACTTAAAAACATTGAAATGCAAGACATTTAAGCATATAATTTGGTGAATCTTGACAAATGTATAACTACATTAGTAATCCTACCCCAAATGATGATGTAGAATATTTCCTACACTTCGGGGCTCTTTGCAGTTGATTGATCCCCACTTCTGTACCAGGTACACACTAATCTTATTTCTACCTGCCTAGGTTCATTTTGCCTGAATTCCATTCATGGAGTTACACACTGTGGAATTGCTTTTGTGTGGCTTCTTTCAGTCAGCAATTTTTTTTTGAGATTTATTCATATGTTTGTGCTTATTAGTATTTGTTTCTTTTTTAGGGCTAAAGGTTATTCTGTGTATGGATATATTACAGCTGGTTTATCCATTCACTTCAAGATGACATTTGACTTATGTTTAGTTTAGCCTTGTAAGACTAAATCTTGGGGCTGAGAAGGTGGCTCAGTGGTAGAGCACTTGCCTTGCGTGCATGAGGCCCTGGGTTCAATTCCTCAGCACTACATAAGCAGAAAAAGCTGAAGTGATGCTGTGGCTCACGAGGTAGACAGCTTGAGCTTGAGCTGAAGAGCTGAGGGACAGGGCCCAGGCCCAGAGTTCAGGCCTCATGACAGACCAAAAAAAAAAAAAAGACTAAATCTTCTGCAAATATTTTTGCACTAGTATTTTTAGATATGTATGCAAGTTTTTAATAAGTTTTTTTGATATATGTTTTTCTTTTTCTTTTTTTTTTTTGTTGGTCATGGGGCTTGAACTGTGGGCCTGGGCGCTGTCCCTCAGCTCTTCAGCTCAAGGCTAATGTTCTACCACTTGAGCCACTGTGCACTTCTGGTTTTCTGGTGGTTTATTGGAGATAAGAGACTCATGGACTTTCCTGCCCAGGCTGGTTTTGAACCACGATCCTCAGATCTCAGTCTTCTGAGTAGCTAGGATGACAGGCGTGAGCCACCGGCGTCCAGCTCTATGTTTTTATTTCTCTTGAATAAATTTCCTAAGCCCTGGAATAGCAGAACTAAATGGGAGGTGTAGGTTTAACTTTTGTTTGCACCTATTTCAAAGTTGTTGTATAATCCGATTAGGAGTACATGAGAGTTTCAGTTGCTCACATCCTTGCCAATAGTTGCCATGCTGAGATCTTTCTACTCATTTTAGCTATTTCAGTGTGGGTGCAGTAGTTGTAGTTTGCATTTCCTAGATCACTGATGGTATTGGCTGTCTTTTCTCATGCTAACACATTTTCCTATGAAGTGCCTGTTTATGTGTGTCACTGATTTTTTGTGAGTTTGTTCATCTTCTTATGACTGAGTTATAAGAGAGCTCTCTATATAAATTCCATTTATAAATTTTGTCCAATAGTATCTCCCAATGTGTAATACACAATTATTGTTTGTTTATTTATTTATATAATTTACTTAAGTGGATCTCTTAGTGAACAGATTTTAATTTTGTTGTATTTTGGTTGTGGGGGAAGGTGCTTGGGATCCAGCTAAGGGAAATGTGTTGCTAGGCAAGCACTTTGCCACTGACCAGACCCCTACCCCAAGCAGATTTTATTCTGATGAAATCCAATTGATCAATTTTTAATTCTTTTTGTCAGTCATGAGGCTCGAACTCATGACCTGGGCTCTATCCTTGAACTTTTTTGCTCAAGGCTAGTACTCTGCTACCATGAGCCACAGCTCCACTTCTGGTTTTCAGGTGGTTAATTAGAGATAAGTGTCTCACAGACTTTCCTGCCCAGGCTGGCTTTGAACCATAATCCTCAGATCTCAGCCTCCTGAGTAGTTAGTATTACAGGTGTGAGCCACCAGCACTTAGCTAGTTTTTTAACTTAGCTTGTGAGGATATAAACTAAAAGAACCAACCTATTTCCTTCTTTGTTTTCTATATCTGTGGTCCTCACATTTAAGGGGCATCAGAATTCCCTGGAGGAGCTTGGGTAAAATGCATATTCCTCTCCCTTTTCCTCCCAGCACAATTCATTCTGCGACTCTGCATGAGCAGATCCTGTCTGAATTGTATGGGCTTCTGGCTAGTTGCACCCCAACAGTGGTCCTTGCTGGGAAGCACTGCACAAACCTCCTACCACTTCACCAAAAGAAAACAAAGGGCTGGGTGTGGTTCATGCTCAAACCCCCATAACAAAAAAGAGAAGGACTGGGCAGGTAGAGGCAAAGAAAAAGGAATGACCCACATCGCTACAGTTCATGCAACCCCAGGAAGTCTGCTCAGCCACCCTTGGGGTGGGGCTTTGGGAATGGCTAGCCTTTAGCAGCCCATCCCTGATGGAAAGTTCAGTGTGGTCAAACCATGTCTTTCAGCTTCCAATTCTTTCTCCTGTGGCTCTGTTTTGACAGGTGTATCCAGGGCTGGTGAAGCAGAAGCTGCCAGCTCAGCTCTGGCCCTGTGAAAGGAGCTGCAGGAAGGGCAGAAAGTTTGCCCAGAGCAGTCCTGCCCTGCAGGAGAGAGAATGAGGTTGCCAGGTGATTGAGAAGGCCGCCCTGGGGTTTTGAGAGGAACTCCAAGGCTGCGGTCCAGTTCTATAGCTTCCAGGAAGCCCCTTGCTCTCCTTAGGTGGCCCAACAATGACTTTAGGACTTTGCAAAATCTGTTGTGGAATAAAGCCACTCTCGTGGTGAAGTCTGTGCTTGTAATCCGGTGGCTGAAATTCCGCCAGCTATCCCTTCTCAGTTTGGGTTTAGAATTTATTGCCCTGGCCCTGGCAAGTTCCAGGAAAGTAACCAAGCAGAGCAGGAGGAAGTGCTTTGTTGGAATGACGGGACAGAGGAACACAGCACACCAGGCCCAGTGGAATCAAGACCAATTCCATTCCCTTTGTTTTCTGAAGAAGAATCTCAAGATCCAAGAGGCCAGTGCTGGGTTTAGGGTTCCACAGGAAGCAAGGCCAGGCAGGACAGAAGCACAGCCTGTCCAGGTCTGTGTCCCCTGAAGGACTCCATTCTGAAGCCCACACAGCCTTCACTCGGATGGACAGTTCCATCTTGCAAGATCTTGGAACAAGGCTTTGCTTCAGGCTGCGTGGTACTTATTGCCTATTCCTAAGCCCCATGAGCACTCTGGAATCTCAGCAGTATTTAAAATACGCGCGTGCTCTGAGGGTTCTGTGACGGCCTGGACGGAGGGACTGGGGTGGAGAGAAACAAAGGGAAAGGAGCAGAGTCATCGCGCCGGCCTCTCATGGCGCAAGGAGTCATTTCGGAACAGGAGGGGCTTGTGCCCTGGCCACCGCTTGTCTGTCAGAACACAAGTGTCCAGGTCGATAGGATCTTAGCTGCTAGGTGAGACCGCCATTACAATGGTGGTGTCTCTGGAGGGCTGGCCGTTACGGAGAGCTGTGGAGTGACTTCTGTCCATGGTGAAGCCCTCCGTCCAAGTTTTCCTGGCTCTGAGTTTGAGGTCTGTAGCAGGTCATTAAGGGTGGTGGGTGAGGCCCTAGCTTGATGGAGCTGTGTGGCCTTAGAAGAGGACCAGTCCCCGCCTGCCACCCTGTAAGAGCATGCCGAGAAGGTGGCCATCCGCACACCAGGAGGAGCTGTCCCCGGGTGTTGGACTTCTGCGCCTTCAGAACTGTGGTAAATAAATGTCTCCTGCTCAGGCCACGTGGTTTGTGGTGTTTTATGATGGCAGTCTGAGCAGACCGAGACTCTGGCCAACAGGCCAGAGCATCTTCTCAGCAACCTCGTGGAAGGAAATGAGCACGGGGAAGTTAAGCAACTTGTCCAGGGCTGAGTTATGGCTAACAACCTATGTCTGCAAATATGGGAAGTCAATGGATCTCTCCAACACTCACTTCCCCCATCAGTAGCAAGGATGGTAGCTGCTGCAGTGAAAGTTGTAGGGAAGAATAGTGTTAGGGAAATGGAGGAGAAAGGAAGGAAAGGCTGGATGCAATCTTCCACGGGCTAGGACTGTTTATTGAGATAGAGTGGGAAGGAGCCCAGGCTTCCCGGGACTTGGAGCCTGTGTACAGGAGCTGGGTTTGATGAGGTCTGAGCCAGGAAGCAGAGGTGAATGGAAAAGCCATTAGGTCTAGGGAGTTGGGGGCTTTTCGGTTGGGCCCACGATGGAATGTTTAGGTGGATTGCCCTGCCCGCACGTCAGGTATGTCCTCGAGTCCCTGGGATTTTGCCTGGTGTCTGTATGTACCTGGGACTATTAATAGGGTAGGGGTCAATCCTTCAAATAGGAGTTTCTATTTGTGAAGTATTAAGGATGGTCTCCTATTGGAGGTGTTTGCGATTATGATTGTTCCATTGTTGTTGACATAATTCTATTTCCACAGTGCCCGCCAGGTTTCACTGACAGCTTGCCCCGATCACTCATGCTGCTGTGTCTCTCATTGTATTGCTGTCTATACTCCCTCTCCCTCTCCCTCTCCCCCTCCTTCCCTGCCTCCCTCCCCCTCCCCCTTCTCTCTTTCTCTCTTTCTGTGGTTACAGCTTGTTGTAGCAGGGTCCCTTCCTGTCTTGGGGATTCACAATGGGAACAAAGTTAGGAGCTTAAAAGCCAGGTCCCGTGGGGGTCAGTGTCCGACTTCTGTTGATGAACCAGATGATGTGGGTCAAGGGAGAGAACACAGGAGTCACTGAGAGCTGGAGAAATGAGAGAACCGCCAGTTCTCCAATCTATTGAGGTGTTTTGTTTTGCTTTGTTTTTTGTCAGTTGTGGAGCTTAAACTAAGGGCCTGCGTGCTGTCCCTGAGCTTTTATGCTCAAGGTTAATGCTCTACCACTTGAGCCATAGCTCCACTTCTGGTTTTTAGGTGGTTAATTGGAGTTAAGATCTCAGGGACTTTCCTTCTCAGTCTGGCTTCAAACCAGGATCTTCAGATCTCACCCTCCCGAGTGGCCAGGATTATAGGCGTGAGCCACCAGTGCCTGGCTTGATTGAGTTTTTTGTTGTTGTTTGACCCATGTGACCGTTTCTCTCATTTTGTCCCCAAGCTCTTCCCTTAGAATGTGTCTTTGCTGCAATGTGACTCCAGGATATCCCATGGTCTTTACACTCAGACCTTTTCTGCATTCAGGGCCTGGTCCCTCACCCCAAGTTCCCTGCAGGTTTCCTTGTGGCCTCAAACTGAGCTGACTCTACTGGTGGGTCTCACCTGTGGTCCTTGTCAACACCTGAGCCTTACCTGCTAGCCTTGCGTGCGCAGTCTCCATCCTTCTAGACGTGGCCTGTTTTGTGCGCAGCTGTAGGTGTACAGCTAGCTTTCACCGCATCTCCTCTCCCCAGGAGAGGTGACCAGGTGAGCTTTAGACCTTGCTCCCCCCTGCGGTCTCCACAGCAGCTAAATCAGCACCCCACCCTCTCAGATCCTCAGGGGACTTCAGGCCCCACAGATGGGTGGGGAAGTGGCAAGGCCTTTCTGTGGTGACCCCGTTCAGCACCCCTTTCACTGTTTGATCTACCAAGCCTCCACCCTGAAATAAAGCAAGCAAGCCAGTGCTCAGGGCTTGCCCTGGGCCGGGTTTTACCAGCAGAAGACCTTCATAATCTTCTTAGAACAACAGATCCTGGCGATTTCTGGGGGACTCGACCGACATCCTGTTCCTGAGATTGTTGTGGGGCCAGCGCCCCCGGGCATGCCTGGCCTGGTCTGTTCCATCTCTTTGTCTGAGAGATGAAGAGGGAGAATCCTCCCGGGACTGTGCTGGGCACACAGCGCAGAGCCCGGTCCCGTGTGGTCCTGCCCTCACACAGTCCCTGGTTCGGAAGCCCCTGCGGCTTACTGCAAACCACTGGCAAGTCTTGGCAGACCTCAGCGCTTCTAGATTGAAGGGCCCTAGGCTTAGGGACAAATGCCACCGTGGGACACTCGGGACGGGTGCCCTTCAAAAGTCAACGCCAATCCGAATCCTAATGGCAAATCAGGCAGAAAAGACAGGAAGACGCCCCTCTCCTAGAAACAGCTTTTTACTGGGTCGGTATTATTATGTGACATGATATCGTGGTACGTGGACAGGGCGTTACATGTTGTGGGCAGGGGCTCGTGCAAGCCAGTTGCACATGTAGGTCGCCGAGGATGTGACGGGAAGGCCTGGAGCAGGCCGAGGGCAGTTGGGAGCAGACAGCTCAGCCGGGAACTCCTCTCTGCCAGGGGAGCCGGAGGTGCGTGCAGGGCGCAGGGCAATGCCACAGGAGCCTCTCCTGGATGTCTGGACTCGTACTGCTTGGGTGGAGAGCACTCTAGCCATTCTGGGTGGCAGTGGGGCAGGGTCACTAGGGACAGGAGGACCTCTGGCCACCTGGTGTCAGCTGATGCCCTCCTTCAGCCCGTTCCTCCCCAGCCCCCATGAGGAGCGCGGCTGGGAACAGGGCACGTCTGCCTCAGTGGAGCACAGCTCAGCTGTGCAGAGAAACTCTTCATCCCCGCCTTAGCCTCCTGTTGCCACATCTGCAGCTTCCTGCGTGCTAGGGAGCACCTAGGCAGAATGTTCCAGAACCTTACAGTCTCCTCCCCATGCAGATGGAACCCCCGCTTGGACTCCTTCCCAGCTGCTTCTGAGATGCAGGGGCAACATTAGGCAAAGGGTTTGGGGACATGGTGAGGGGAGAAATCCATCGGGCTTCTGAGGGGTGCCAGGCCCAGGGCCCACAAAATGCCAGCCTGGGGGGAGCCGCGCTGCCCTCAGGAGCAGAGGCAGCTCTCTGAGAGCCCTGCGCCTCTGGCTGCTGCCCAGCTCACCTCCTCCCTACAGTGTGAACTGATGCCTCACAAAAGTTGCCCTAGGTCTTTTCAAAGGGGGCGGGAGGGCAGGAAGCTTCTGGCCCCTGTGAGTGTAAAGTTACCGGAAAGGAGGAGCCGGTGCGGTACTCAGAGAGAGACCCAAGGCCTGCGTCCTGAGGCAGCCAGCTCGCTAGCAGGCTCAGTCCCAGGGGAGGGGTGTTCTGCCCTCTCCTCCTGCCCCGTCTGCCACCTTGGCCAGCAGGCCAACCGTGTGACTGTGAACATGTGCGTGTGTATACGTGTGCATGTACATACATGTGTGTGCACGCATGCACGAGGGGAGGTTGCTCTCCTAGGGCAGAGTCACTGGGGGGCCCAAAGCTGCAGGTCAGCCCTGCATCACAGTCAGAGCATCACGAGTGTCTGTGGACGGTGAGGCTTTGTGTTCCCATCCCCCCGTCCCCTGCTATGTGGCAGTGTCCGGGCTAGGGACCCTTCTCGGGAGGGGCTCTAGCTTCCAGGTGGGCCTGGGGGTCCAGGCTGGCCAGGGGGGCCCTGGATGCCTGGTTCACCCTTCAGCCCCATGGCCCCCCGCTGACCTGGAGACCCTGTTTTCCCTGCAATCCCTGGTTTTCCCTGAGGTCCCAAGGGCCCAGGAGACCCTGGGGGCCCCTCTGGCCCGGGAGCTCCCACATCCCCTTTGGGGCCTGGCTGTCCTCTGGGTCCTCCAACGCCAAAGCTACCCTTTGAGCCTTTGAGGCCCGGGAAGCCTCGTGGGCCAACTGGTCCCCTTTCCCCCACGGGTCCAGGCTCCCCAGGCTGCCCTTGGGGACCCTGAGGTCCCGGGGGGCCTAAGTTGCCAGGGTCTCCTTTGGGTCCTCTGCCGCCAGGGGGCCCTTTGGCACCCACGTCGCCTTTGAGTCCTCTCGGTCCTGGAGGGCCAGGGGCACCTAGGATGAGAGAAGAGGGCACAGGTCACGCAAGGTTTCATCAAGATAGCGGGTACAGAGACGACTGGGCACGGGATGGAAGGCCGCACAGGCTGTCACTCCGGCATTCGGGCGGATCCCTCAGCTGTTGGTGAAGCGAGGGTGGGAAGAGCAGGTGTGTGCAGTGCAATCGCACACATCCGGAGCGCGCATCAGGTCCGAGCACTGCCAACTCCTGGTCTCTGACTCCCAGGCCAACCCCAGGCAGGGAGTCGAGCTGCACGGCCGTCTGTCCTACACTGGAGGCTGTCTGACCTTCTGCTGTGGCCCCTGCGGCACCCCAGGCATCTGGGTACAGTCAGAGAACGAGTAAGACAAAGCCAGGCAAGTGAGTCAGCAGCAGGCACTCCCACAGTGAGTCACGCCCAGAGAAAGGGAGATTCCTCCAGGAAGCCCGCCCTGACTGCTTAAGCCTCCTCTCTGAGGTCTGGGGGCTACTCCTCTCTAAAGAGAAATAGAGAAATCACAGTGCAGTGGAAGCCAACACTAGGTTTCAGTCTTCTGGGGCCAGAGGCTGTGGTCTCGGGAGGGGTGAGACCAGGTGTGTGAGGAGATGAGCGGTCTCCAGGCTGCCCAGGGCTTCTTCTCCTGGTTGATGGGACCTGCGAGTCCCATCCCCAGCGGTTCTCTCTGTGTCTCCTCGGAAATGCTTCCATGTGGAACACTGACAGTGAATACCTTCGTCTCTATGACCTCAACTAGAAACTAGAGCCTGATGGCCCCAGCAGAGCCGATGACAACCTTCCAGTGTTTCCCCGCCACTCCCTGCCACGCTATGTGGCCATGGTTGGCGTGCCAGCAGGGAGGCTGCGTGCCAGCCCGTGGATGGGCCGTGGGCGGGGGCGATGGTGCATCTCCAGGAAGCCAGGAGGCGGGACCTGCCCCCAGGCCCCCAGTGAGCCCCTCCTGGCACCGCAGCCCCCCCCCACAGACCCGGGCTGGTGGTGTGCGCGGCAGCCTGGGCCTCCCCAGCCTGGCGGCCTCGCCGGGAACTGGCAAAGCCACTCCGGGCTCCTGGGCCAGCTGTGAGCCCGAGAGGCCGAGGAGAGCCAGTCAGCAGAGGAGAGGCCATTCGAGGCTATTCTGGGGGAGGAACACCCCTGGGCAGGTCCCTCACCCTTCCGAACTCAATTCTAGAACTCTCGGCGGAGAGCCTCACTGAGCACCCACGGGCCTGTGATGCTCCATGCTTGGTACTTTACAAAGTACCCCCTGTGTGCCCTTCTCCTGCTTGGCTGGCCGGGGACTCTGTCCCACCCCTGTCCTTGCTCCTTCTAGATGCTTCTTTGGGCTCTCTTCCTACCTGCCCTGGAGATGGGAAGTCCCCTGGGGCCTGCCCCCAGCTCCCTGGTTCTTGGGTTGTCTGCTCTTGACCTCCGGCAGAAGCAGCCCTGGTCCCCATCCCCTGCCTAAGCAATCCCAGTGATGGGGACACCCTGTCCCTCCCCGAGCCAGCAGGGGACACCTTTTTTGCAGGGCCACCTCTCCTGCTTGGCCTGGAGAAGCACACTGCTGGGAGGGTTTTTTTGGGGGTGGGGCAGGGGTTCAGGCCAGCAGCTAAGGAGAAAAAATGGAGATGGAGGGCACTCTTGCCCTCCCCCTTCCGGTCCCTCTGGCCCTCCTCCCTGGGCAGTTCCAGGGCAGGGCGGTGTCTTTCCCTGGATGGGAAGTACCGCGTGCCCACGTGTGCCTGGTGGCCACACAGGCAGATGCCTGGACCACGTGATCCGCCTCACTGCCTCCCGTGTAAGTGGAGGCAGGACCCTGGGGAGAAGGTCACCTCTCCCACCCATGGCCGCTGCTGCTAATCACCATCGATGGGAGATGGGAGCACAGAGGCAGCAGGTGGGAGGGGGGGAGCGCAGCCGCCCGCACGGCTTGCCTGCTGCACGGCTTGCCTGCTGCACGGCTTGCCTGCTGCACGGCTTGCCTGCTGCACGGCTTGCCTGCCGCATGGCTTGCCTGCTGCACAGCTTGCCTGCCTCTCCCCGGCTTGCTCCCCGGCCCTCACAGGTGCCCGTTCTGCGGCCTGGCCTCCCTGGCTGCCTGTGTCTGGGCTGGGGCCTGGAGCCTGCACCATATCAGCTGGCCTACAGCCCTGCTGCGATCAGTGCCTGACTTTCCTTCTTCTCCTCTCTACTGCACGGCAGGGCTGGGCAGGAAGGGCCAGGAGAGCAGTTAATGCCCACCCATGTGTCAACTGAGCCGGCTGTGCCCTCGTGGGTTGTCATTCTTTTATTTTGGTGTTAGTACTAGAACTTAAACTCAGGGCCTGGGTGCTATTGAGTTTTTGTTTGTTTGTTTGTTTGTTTATAGTTAGCATTCTACCATGTGAACCACAGCTCTACTCTGGCCTTTTTGTTTGTTTGTTTTTTTAAATTTTTGTTTGTTTGTTTGTTTTTGCCAGTCCTGGGCCTTGAATTCAGGGCCTGGGCACTGACCCTGAGCTTCTTTTGCTCAAGGCTAGCACTTGAGCCACAGTGCCACTTCCAGCTTTTTCTGAGTATGTGGAACTGGGGAATCAAACCCAGGGCTTCCTGCATGCAAGGCAAGCGCTCTACCACTAAGTCACCTACCCAACCCTGTTTGAAGGTTGTTTTGGTGGTTAATTGGAGATAAGAGCCTCACAGACTTTCTTACTTGGGCTGGCTTTAAGCCTTAGTCCTCAGATCTCAGCCTCCTGAGTAGCTAGGGTTATAGGTGTGAGCCACTAGTGACAGGCTAGGTTGTTATTCTTATTTTGTAGATGACAAGCCACAGGGCAGAAGATGACACCTGGTCCAAGACAACTAACCTGCCGGTCCGGATTCCAGGCCAGCGGCTCTGAGATGCAGACTCCCTCCCATCCCTGCTGCCCTTGACAGCCTATGACTGGGACTACTGCGCCTCAGCCTTCAGGGCCAAGGCTGCAGTGGTCTGGTACTGCCGGAAAGAGGGAGACACCCTAAGGTCCTCTTCTAAAGATGCTGAGGGGTCCCTAAAGACTAGAAAGGTCCAGGTAGGATGACACACACCTGTTATCTCGCTACTCAGTTGGCAGAGGCAGAAAGATCAAAAGTTTAAAGCCAGCCTGGGCTACATAGCAAGACACTGTCTCAAAAAGCCCATCCGTGGTGGAAGGCTTGCCTAGCACGCGCAAGGCCCCGGCCGCGCCCCTGGCAGGACAAAAGGCAGAAGAGAAAGTAGGAACGGGGCTCCTTCCTCGATGAGCATGGCTATCACCAGGCCCTGGTCTGCGTGAGGACAAAGCCGACAGGCCGCTGCTCACACAGGGGGAAGGAAGGTGTTGAAGCCACTCCGAGGGTAGGGATCAGGGTCGAAGGAGGGGGCTTGCCTCCACTCTGCGGGAAGGCTTCTTAGGGCGGGGGTGAGGTGAGGAGAGCCCCGGAGACACCCTGGTAGCTCAGGAAAACATCGGCTATAATTAGCTGCCCAGGCCCATTTGGGCCCAGCCACAGCTGACGGCGTGTCTGAGGTAGGTGGGTGGTCAGCTCTGTGGTCTCGGCTCGGGGTGGGAAGGAGGAGAACAGGACGGCCTGAAGCGGCTGTGTTCTCAGGACAACCGCCCATGAGCAGGGCGGGCACGGGCACGGGGGCCCCCGCGAGCCGCCCCTCGCTGGAGAAAACCAGGAACTATGTGGGCAGAAGGAAGTAGAGATGAAGGGGTGTCTCTTAGGAACCCAAGGCAACGCATCTGCCTGGACAACGGAGGGCGCAGGGTGGAGCAGCCGCAGCTGGGGTGTCACGTCGAGTGGGTGGGCTCACGTGCCTCCTGTCCCATGCCGCTATTGGCCAGGCCGAGGAGTCTCAGTCCTGGCTGTGGTCCCTTGAGAAGAACTGGAAACACGCAAGCACGCAAACCAAGAGGCGCCAGGGTACTTGATCTACTGCCTTAGGCAAACTAACCTCCCCAAAGAGCAACCAGAATGGTTCGGGAAATGCCAGATCAGCTTTCTGGGAGAGACAGCAAGGGTGGAGCCCCCGGGAGAAGAGGCTCACGGGAGCCAGCCTGGCATTCTCGGCTGTTTGTCCTCTCTAAGCACCTGTGGGTTGGTAATCAGTCTGGGCAGAGACTGAGAAGCCAAACAAATGATGGCAGATTTTCGGCTGGGACACCTAGAAGAGGTCTTGGCAGCTGCACTGGGCTGGAGAGACCAGGGATCATGATTCCTCTTCACCTGCAC
The DNA here is from genome assembly GCF_000151885.1 of Dipodomys ordii. Classification (NCBI taxonomy): domain Eukaryota; kingdom Metazoa; phylum Chordata; class Mammalia; order Rodentia; family Heteromyidae; genus Dipodomys; species Dipodomys ordii. The sequence goes on along the minus strand of NW_012267290.1, from coordinate 440,419 downwards.
ACCTGGCTCCTCTGCCTAGCCACAGGGGGCCCGCCCTCCTCAATAGGTCATAGGTCATCTCCTGAATCCTGGAGCTGGAGGTGGGGGCTTGTGGAACAAGTTTCCAAGCCAGATCCTTCTCACTCTTCTGCCCACCCTGGGCTTTTAGCCTATGCTTATACTTCCGTTTATTCACTGATTGAGCACAGGCCCTCAGGACCAGCCAGGAGTCAGGGGTCACACACCTGCTGGGTATTTGTGAGTAGGACCAGGAGCCCCGGCCATCAGGCAATTTGGCTTTGTGAGAATCCCCTGTGCTAAGGTGCCTAACTTCAGCTTAGAAGCACAGGTTCACATCGCCGCCACTGCTGATGCTCACAAGGGCTCCGTGGAGCCCTATCGAGGCAGGAATTGAAAGTGGCCACGCGCTCGGCTCTAAGTCACTCAACTAATGAGTCGAGACAGCTCCTGGCTCTAATTTCCCAAGTACGGTTTCAGCATGACATTGCCTAACACAGACACAGAAATCATCCTACAGAGAAGTGAGAGAAATATGCTAGCAGAGGCCCAAAGCACTTAGAGGCACCACAGGCTTTCTGTTGGATAAGTAGAGGCTTTGAATTAGAGCTGGGAGGTCTCAGAGAGGAGCTGGTTCTACCCATTCATTTACAGATGACAGAGCCGAGGCTGGAGAGACAGGTGAAGCTGTCCAAAGCTCCACAGCAGATTAGACACCTGCCTCTTTCCCTTCCATCAGCCCTGGCACCTCTTCATCACCCTGGCTACTGCCACCCTGTTCCTTTAGTCCAGCCAGGAGCTCTGCCGGAGAGGCTTCCCAGGCAGCTCAGTGTCAGGGCACCAGCATGTATCTGAGGAATAGCCGAGGGATGATCAGGCCTCTGTACATGGCTGTGAGGAGCACTGTGCCCTTGAAATGTCCTTTCAGCCAAAGATTTTGCATATGGCCACTTTGACAACAGGGGAAATGTTGGACAGAGACACCATTTTGAATTGCACCCAAAGGACCACACAGATACAGATTTGGGTGAAATCAGGTAGGAAAGCTACAGTTGCTGTGGAAACACTCAGTACCTGGCTTTGTGGCAAAAAAGTAAAATT
>NW_012267290.1:417467-439013 GCF_000151885.1 Dipodomys ordii | reverse complement strand
TGGCACCAGTAGAAACATGGCTGAACCATGTTTGAGCTCATAGTTCAGGCAGCTATTGATGGGGCCTTACGCTGTTCTACTCTGCCGGGCGAAGACGGTAGCTAATGTAAAGCTCCAAGACTCTGCTCCTGGCCTGTTTACAGTGTTTCCTCTCCATGCTCTGTCCCATGCCTCATACCAACACATGACCTAGGCAGAAGCCATGCACGGATGGTTAGGCCCCGAACATCCCAATTCAGCTTTCTTCTACGGCCTGTGCAGAAGACAGATGGTTCGCGGAGGTGATGTGGGTTACTATAAGCCAAACCACGTGGGGACTCCAACTGCAGCTGTTGCTTAATTATTTGAAGAAGTAAGGCGCCCACTGTTTCCTGGTATAGAGCTATGAGTTTGGCAAATTACCTTTACGTCCATACCTGTCATATAAGACCACCAGAAACAGTGTGCTTCCAGCTGGCAAGCTTGGCATATAGAATCTACATGCCACCTCAGGAGAGCAGCAATTCTCTAGCTGGGTACCATCACTCAGTATGTGGGGACCAAGCCTGTCCCCTCTCTTCCACAAGGTACCACACTGGTCCATCATGTAGAAGACATTGTACCAAATGGAAGGACTAGCAAGGCCTCCAGATTTATTGAGTCTATGCCATTAGCATATCCGAGGGTGAGAAATAAGTCTGGTGGAAATGCAGAGGCCTCCCCTCTGAAATTTATAGAGGTTCACTGTATGGTTTTACTAAAATTTGCCTTCTAGAGGAAATAATAAGTTGTTTCATCTGGATACTCCGAAAAAACTAAAAGAACAAAAAAGAAGTGCAATGCCTAGTGAGCCTCTTTGGATTTCGGAGGGACACATTCATGCTTTATTCGCTGTGTTTCTCCAGCTGACTTACCATGGGACCTGAGGAGCTGCTATGTAGGGAGGGGCCAGACCTGAGAAGGCGGTGTAACAGGTCCAGTCTGCTGAGCAGGCTGTCCTGCCACTCATGCCAAATCATGCAATGGGACAGGCAGGCTGCTCAGGAACTGCAGCAGAGTCCCTTGGGACTTTGGAGCAATTCCCTGCTGTTCTTTGCAAATAACTATTCTCGGAAGATCACAGTTCTTGGTCTGCTCTTGGGCTCATAGATCCATTTAGCCATGGGCCATTCTTTTACCACTTAATCTGAGCCACCTGTTGCCTATCAAGGGATGGACCTAGCCGGGCGCTGGTGGCTCACGCCTGTAATCCTAGCTACTCAGGAGGCTGAGATCTGAGGATCGCAGTTCAAAGCCAGCCCAGGCAGAAAAGACTGTGAGACTCCTATCTCCAATAAACCACCAGAAAACCGGAAGTGGTGCTGTAGCTCAAGTGGTAGAGCGCTCGCCTTGAGCTGAAGAGCTGAGGGACAGTGCCCAGGCCCAGAGTTCAAGCCCCATGACCAACAAAAAAAAGGGATGGACCTGGTGTCACAGCGATACTCCATCATCAAATGGAAGTGGTGGGTATATGATTAGACCTAAGCAGTCCCGGAGGCACAGTAAGTTGCAGGAAGAAATGGCTCAGCTGCACAGGGTCCCCACTCTTGCCAGCCAGGATGGCCTACATTGTTTCAGCCTACACCTGTAGCCTCATAGACAGTTTTCTGATTGAGAACAGTTGAGCTTGATTTACAGATGGTTCTGAATGACCTGCAGACACTACCACCCAATAACCCCTTTCTGGGACATCCTTGAAGGACAGCAGGGAAGGAAAATTCTCCCAGTGGACAGATCTTTGTTCCTTTTTGAGGAAAGGAGAAATGGCTGGATTTGGGATTATCCATTGATTCGTGGGTATGGATGATGGTTAGGTTGGATGATCAGGGACTTGAAAGGAACATGATTAGATAATTGGTGTCAAGAACATTTGTGGAAGAGGTTTGTGAATAGATTCCTCTGCATGGGAAAGGTTGTGAAGTTATTTGTGCTTCATATGAATGCCCAGCAAAGAGTGACCTCAGTAAGGAATTCTCTGGTAATCTAGTGGACAGAATGACTGGTTCTATGGATAGCAGTCAGCCCCTTTCTTCAGCCACTCTGTCCGTGCCCAAGGGCCCTTGAACAATGTCTGTGGAGGCAAGGATGGAGGTTCTGTATCGGATCAGAACCATGGAATTCCACTCACTAGACCAGCATGGCTATCATAACCATGCTCCCGTCAGTTCTGCCCGGAACAGAGATCAGTTCCGCATGGCACACTTTCCTAGGCTCATCAGCCATTCACTTTGAAGGTTGGCATTGACTAGCTGTCATCATGTAAGGATCAGTGTTTTCTTCTTACTGGGGTAGCCACTTTGGATGTGGCTTTGCCTTCTCTCTAGGAAATCTATCAAAATTACAATCCATGTACATACACAATGCTTTATCTTATCTGTCAACTTCTGACCAAGGATTTACACACACACACACACACATACACACACACACACACTTTGGAAATTCACTACCTGAATGGAATTCACTACCTGAACCAGGTGGAAATGCTAGAATGGCCTTTAGGAGACTGTTAGAGCAATAGCCAGACAGGTTTGGATTTGGTTCTCCAGGTGGCTGCATGAGCGCTGAATCAGTATCTAGTATATGGTGATAGTTTTCCTTTAGCCAGAATTTACAGGTTCAGGAATCAAAAGGAGATAACGGGGTGATGTCAGTTACTATTTTATCGAATGATCCACATACCAGAGCTTTTTGTTTTTGTTTTTTTGCTTTCTGTTCTTGCTGGTGTTGTGCTGGATTTTCTGTTCTAAAGGGAGGAAGGCTTCCAGGAGAAGACAGGACAATGATCTAATTGAACAGGAAGTGGAGATTGCCACTTGGCTACTTTGTGCTCCTCATGACTCTGAGTCAACAGAAAAAAAAGGGGGGATTAATTAATGTGTTGGCTTGGGTGATTGATCCTAGCTACCAAAGACACAGTGTACTGCTGTTTGCCAATGCAGGCAAGGAAGGGTGCGTGTGTCTGCAGTGATGGAGAGTGCCTAGGGGGCGTCTTAGAATTGCTATGCCCGTTATGAAGGCCAAGGGAAACCTTCAGCAACTCATTCCAGGCATGAACAATAATGGCCCGAACCTTTAAAGAGGAAGATTTTTTTTTCAACCATCCTAACAGGTAAACAACTATAACACCCCTGTGCTCACTGAGGTCAAAGGATATTTGGAATGAGTAGGAGGAGGAGGTAGATGTGAATTATTACTGCTAGTGCCACAGAGCAAAGACTGCAATGGCCAAGAGCATTTCCTCCTTACTTTTATGAATACATCTCAGTGTGCAATTCAACAAAAAGGCTTTGTTTCTCCTCTTATTTCCTTATCATGTGTCCCTGAAAACATAAGATTTATTGACTTGAATCCTAGTGTTTCAGGGTTGGAAAGAGAAGAGTGAAAAAAATCACTTGAAGCCGTTCAGTCTTGGTGGTTTCGGTTGTATGCAGGACAGTTGTGCCATGTTAGGTAGAAGTATGATCTTGTTGTTTAGTGTTATTTAGAGATGGGGTATGGTGATCTAAGGAGATGTGTGCAGATGCCGAGCTGAGAAGAGGTAGACTTCCGATGGTTAATTTTATGTGTGAGTTTTATTGGTGTGTGGGATGATATTTGGCCGATACTTGGTCAAACAGTCTGGCTGTTTGTGGGAGTCACTTTTTGATGAGTGTGATATTTAAATTGACAGCCTAAATAAAGGAGATCACCTTTCCTAATATGAGCGAGCCTCATTAAAGCATTTAAAGGCTTGAATTTTAAAAAAGGGACCCTCCTTTCAGTAAGAGAATCCTGCCTGCTTGCTATCCTGAGACATCAGCTCCTCAGCAAATGGATTTGCTATTTTTTTATAATCACGTGACCTGGTTCCATTCTTTATAATATCTATCTATCTTTCTATCTATTTATCTATCTACCTACACACTATTGGTTTTGCTCTCTGACAGATGCAGGATCACAGAGAGGCTAGGAGGAGAGGGCATACCAGAGGGACAGATAAGGTTGGATGAGCAGATGAGAGCCTGAATAAGGAAGGGGTGGAAAGGGAGAAAGGGAGAGTAGGCAGTTTCTAGGTCTTCCTGTTTCTCTCTGTGGACCCAATTAAACCAACCCTTGTGTTCAAGCCCCGATTTGTAGGACAGGCCATGACACCTTGCCAAGGTGTTTCTTAAGGATGTCTGTTATCCTGTTATGGGATTATGTTAGACACACAGGAGCTGTGTGTCTGATAAGATTCCACAAGGACCCGGGGGCTTGGTGGCAATCCTGCCAGCTCCGCCTCTTACCTCGAAGGATGGTGACGTTGCGGAGAATTTCTCCGTGCTGCGTGTCCACGGCCTTCATCTCCTCCACAATCATGGAGAGGTTGCGGACGTTGAAATCCAGCCGGGCACTGAGCAGGCTGAAATGCTCTCGGAGCAGGTCGGTGGTACCCAGCATGAGGGAGACGGACTTGTTCAGGTAGTAGAGCTCCTCGGCGTGTGTGTGGAAGCCCAGCGTGCAGGAGAGCCGCACGTCGTCCAGGTACTTGAGCATGCTGTGCACGTGGTTGTCCGTGGCGTTGATGTTGGTGAAGATGGTGCCAATCTCGATCTCGTGAGAGGCCATGCGTCCTTCCAGGGACTCAAACCTCTCCACGGTACGGTTCTGGGCATAGCGGGTATGGTACTGCAGGTCATGCATGTTCTCCTCGTGGTCGTCCAGGGAGGATGAGACGTTGTCCAGCTGCAGCTGCAAGCCCATGACCTGCAGCACCAGGTCGTGCATGCTCTCGGCATTCTGGCTGATGCGTTGGGAGGAGGCCCCCAGGGTGGCCTGGATGCTCTTGACCGCTTCTCCGGTCTTGGCAGAGGTGGCGCGCAGGCCTCCAAAGAGACGAGTATAGTTCTGCCAGTCGGTGACCATCTTCTGGAGGGTCAGGGTCTCCTCGTCCGTCTTCCGCTGGATTCCATGGATCCACTCCGCTGTCTGGCCCACGGTGTAGTTGATCTGGTGGACGGCGGCTTTGGCATCATAGCACTCCTGAGTGAGGTCCTTCAGAGAGAGGTCTAGGCCCGTGGTGGTGGCCTGCCAACCCCTCACCTGGGCCAGGAAGAGCCCCAGAGACTGATTGACTTGGTGGATAGAGAAGGAGCAACCACCCGTCTCTTGGGAGATCTGACTGCTGGTGGTGGAGAGCAGTTCATGGGCCCTCGAGGTCTGGTCCAGCTGCACCTCCTGGGCCAGCAGCAGCTTCTGAAGTCCCTCCAGCTCTTCCTGCAGCTTCTTAATCTCTTGGCCCAACTGCCCAGCCTCGTGGCAGACAGAACAGTTGTTCAGAACTTTAGGGTCTTCAGGGGAAAAAAAAGAGGGGGGACATTTTGCGTTGCTGAATGAAGAACCGTGGGCTAATGGCACTTGTTTAAATTCAACATTTCACAGTAAGGCTCCCTGCCCTGATTTCATTCCTAAATCCTACTATGAAATCCTTGGAAAAGCCCTGCTATCTTTATTCATTTTCTTTTCCTTTTTTCTTTTTGTCAGTCGTGGGGCTTGAACTCTGGGCCTGGGTGCTGTCCTTGAGCTCTTCAGCTCAAGGCTAGCGCTCTACCACTTGAGCCACAGCGCCACTTCCTCTACGTCTTTGGGATCTGACATTCAGTAGCCTTGTCTCCACCCCAACCCTGTACCTCAAGGACAGCTCCAAGGAACATGTCACAGAGAAAAATGGCTGTCACTCGGCCATGAAGTGGTACACTGGGACTTTGCGCTTGCAAAGCAGACCACTTGAAAACCCTCTGTCCTGGCTCCTTTCAATTGGTTCTCTCTTAGAATGTTCCTGCTTGGGGCGGGGGATAGAGAGCATCATGACTTGTGTTAGGAGAATCTTCACCACTTTTGAGGGTAGGAGCACATCATGGGCCTCGAACCCAAAGACGCCTCAGTGTCAGGTGGTGATGAGTGTGTTGGGGGTTAGCCTGTCTGGTGGCTTTGGAAAGTCTTCAACAATCACTTGAGCTGGGCACTAGTGGCTCATGCTTGTCATCCTAGCTATTCAAGAGGCTGCGATCTGACTGCAGTTCAAAGCCAGTTCGGGCAGAAAAGTAGGGAGACTCTTATTTCCAAGTAATCATCAACAAGCCCAGAAATGGGGCCATAGCTCAAGAGGTAAAGCACCAGCCTAGAGAAAAAAAAAATCAAGGGAGAGCACAAAGCCCCGAGTTCAAGCCCCAGTACCAATACACAAAAAAGTAATCACTTGACATTCATGGGAATCTTTAGGGAATGGATTCTGTAGACTATGCCTAGATTTATGTCTGGCACGGAATCCTCTGCCCTGGGCAGACGGGAAGAACGATGCTTGCCTGGAAAGGGAAGGAAGCTGAGTGGGGACCACCCCGTCCTGTGCCTAGAAAGTGAGTAAAGCAGGTCCTGCTCTGGGCGCCGCTGTGTGGGGCCTGCCCGATTCTGGGGGATACCAGCCTTTCATCAGTGCACAGAGCATGCTTACCCAGCCCTTGAAGATTTTCCTGCATCGACGTAAGCTTCTTGTCATAAATGGACTGGGCCAAGGAGATGTCTTCTGAGAGAGAGTCTACTTTCCTGAAAACTGGAAGGAAATAGGAGAATCTAGGGCATGGTCTTGATTCAGAAGCAGTGGTCATTTGTTTGGAAGACATTTTTTTATCAGACCTCATGCAAACCCAAACCATGCATCTACTCTTAAGAGGAGGCCACTTCCCAGTGGTCCTAAACGCAGATGCGCCTAACGTCAGTCTGACACATGTCATGTCTGATGACAAGACCAAATAGGGAAAATTCACAAAACATATTAAAAAAAGAAGAAAACTATCCTTAAAACAACCCATCCAGAGATTGCTGCTCTTTATATCTTTCAGTTATGTTAACATCGACAGTATCTATATCCTGTATCTACACGGATATATACTTTTGCAGAAAGTATATACTTTTGGAGAAAATGAAAGCAAAATTGGGATGTTCTAACTATCTCGGCTTGTTTTCTTTCGCTTGGCTTTACTTTTCTTTGTATTGTGTCATGTGCATTTTCACATCAAGGCTTAACTCTCTTTTAAAATCATTACTTTCAGTGTCTTTGTCCCTATATAATAATACTCCAATGGGGGGAACACTTAAGCACCTCCTCTTCTGAGTTCATAAATGAAATCTGATATGTAAATGCAAATAATACTTGATCTAGAAATAATCCTCTGTTTAGGACGCTTGTATGTATATGATTTTTTTTCCTCTTAGGATAAATTGCGAGAAATAGTGCTAAGGACATCAATAGTTTTGAAGTCCTTGGTACAAGGTATGCTTCTGAAAAGCTTATACCACTTCGTACCTCTTATCAGCTAGCAATCCTGTTGGCCAAGAGCTAGAGTGTATTTTAGCAGCAGGTGCCTGGCTCTGGCCGTGGCAGGATGGTAGTTGAACTAAGCATGTGCAGGCTGCTCCCTAAAGATTCTCTGGAATTCAAATTTAGGGGATGGATTTAGCACTGCTGACAGAGCCAAGTAACACGGGTGTTCAACCCAGATTGTTGTAAAGTCATTGGGTGACTTTGGGCAAATTAGTTAACCCTTCTGGAGCTCGATTTGTTAATCTATCAATCATTTATTAAATGACAATGTGAAGTTAGGTGACAGCTGAGGTTCTGATCAGCTCCAAATTGCTATTGCTTCCAGTTAGTTGGGATCTCTGGGCGCTAGCTGACCTCGTTTCAGAGCAGTTCAGAGGTTTACTTAATAACAGTAACATCGTGGGAGCACTTAGGAATAATCAGCCCCATGCTGGCATAAGGATCTCCCTCTTTACAGTTCACAAGAGGCATATCTCCCTGGAGCCTCCTCTCAGTCAAGAATCCACCTATCCGGTTGGAGACTAGAAGCAGAGACAAAAGACTTCCAGGTTTATTTTCATAACATTTCATAAGGTTTACTTTCCAGGCAGCAGGGAATGGCTCCTTCCATGTGATTCACCCCATTCATTGTGTATGGCAAACTATATAGTGTTTGGTCAGCAATTTTCCTTATGTTTTAGATCTGCTTTCAAGCCAAGTATATTGGTTTACTGAATGTCCTTGGTGAGGGACAGAGCCCGCTCCCCTCCTCGGTGCTCATTCTCAGGGCTGCCATCCAGGGTCAGGGGCCCCCAAGACCCTGCATTGCCTCTGCCTACCCCATGCCTCCTCTGTCTTCTGTGGTAGGCTAGAGCAAGCCAAACTACAGTACCGGACTTTCAAAGTCAGAGGCAAAGAGTAGAATGGGATAACCATGGGGCACCACACATTTTCAAAGGGAAATGTTTTTATTAGCCCACCTGTTTTTTTTGGGGGGAGGGGTCCGGTCGTGGGGCTTGAACTCTGGGCCTGGGCGCTGTCCCTCAGCTCTTCAGCTCAAGGCTAGCGCTCTACCACTTGAGTCACAGTGCCACTTCCGGCTTTTTTCTTTTTGCTTATGTGGTGCTGAGGAATTGAACTCAGGGCCTCAGGCATGCAAGGCAAGCACTCTACCACTGAGCCACCTTCCCAGCCCTAGCTCACCTTTTATGAGCATCCAGAAGGGAGAACTTTCCTGGACTTGGCCATATGTCTCACCCGGATCAGCAGCCACACTCTCAGAAACCAGATGCCCATAGTTCACGGGAGTTTACAGCTGAATGAATACTGGACGATCTGGATGCAGGTATGCTCCCAGCCTCATTTTGAGAAACACTCACCTAGGCTGTGGAAGGGGCTCAGGGTCGCCTGATGCATTGACCTCAACCTTGACTACCTAAGGCATCACTGGGACAGCTGAAAGGTATGGGTTTGGTTCATTACCTGGGATGGGGCCCAGGCACCTGCAGTTTTTGCCTGGTGCTTGTACCACGTAGCTAACACAGCCATCTGGAAATCTCAGGAAGCTGTCCTCAGAAGGACACAGCTTTGCTCAAGGTCACACAGCTAATTCCTGGTCAGGGATTAGGAATCAGCTTCCACTGTGTGTTTTAATCATTTGGATGTCCCAGCCCTGCATTGTGGGCTGCAGACCCTAAGTGCTTGTCTTTGCAGGTGAATTGCAACCAGACCAGAGCAGAGGAGCCCTGAACTCACCTAGAGAAGCAAGCACAGCCACAGCCACCAGAAGCAGAGCCAGGAAGAGATAGAGAATCCGCACCGAAGTGTGCAAAGACAGGTTCTTTTGGCAACGGCTACAGTGGGGTCCTGGCCGGCCTGTGGAGGAACAGGGGGTTAGTAGCTGAGACTGGAACAGAGCGGCCCATTTAATTTTCCTTCTTTGTCCTACTTCATCATCACATTTCAAATCGGGCTCCTAAGGAAGGGAGTTCTCCCTCCTCCTTCTCTACTCAGATACTCAAGACTCTTGAGACTCTATGCTCTAGTAGAAGAGCCCAAGGCAAGGTCTTGAAGAGATATCTCCATCACCATCATCTTTCTCTCTGGTGTCTTCATCTACCCCGCGAGATGAGCAAACACCTCTCTGTCCTTTGCACTGGTCCATTGATGACCCGTGACACGGGCAGTCTTGTTGCCCCATTGATTGACCAGCTCATCCCAGTTTGTCCAAAGCCTTCTAGGTTTTAGGACTGAGACTCCCCTGCCCTAGAAATTCCTTAGCAAGGACCATCTAGGGTCTTTTATAGCTTGTCTCAGTTTTGAAGTGAAATCTCCTGAAAATGAAAACCCCTGAACCCCAGGCTGACCAGAAGATTGGTCACCAGTCCCCAAACTGGGCAAGTATCCAGTCGTTCTGGAAACCAAACAAAATGATTACACTCTGCCAGTCAAGTCACTGGTGCGGAGGAGGATGGAGGCCAGGAGCCCCTGGAAACTCTGGTAGGATGGCTCATGCCCAATAGGATGCAATGATTATTAGTATTATGCTCACCTTTGGTCCTCAGCTCCACCCAGACCTGGGCCCCCTCCCATTCCTGGAGCTCCTGCCATACACCTGGCCCCTCCCTCTCTCCGCCCAGACCCACCTGAACTCCCATCTACCTCACTTCCTATCTCCCAGACCCTGCTCCTACCTGGATGGGGACGGAGGCCATGTGCTCCCTCTCGGGGGGAGTATGGCTCCTCTAATAAACCTTATAATCAGCTTTCTCCTGTGCCTGCCTGCCCCTGCATGGTTCCCTGGGATGGATGTGTGGGATCCTTCAATTATGACCTTGTCTAAAATCCCCAAGGTGAGCTCCACTTCAATTGTACAGGTTCAACGACTGGACGTGGTGAAAAACCTGGTGCCCAGTTTGCACTCCAGACAAAAAGGAATTCACATTTCTCAGGGACCACTGGGTGATTTCAATGGACAGCCAAGGTGGACAGCAAAAGCCACTAGTCCAAATGCAGGTCAGGTGGCATGGAAGGCAATGAAGGGGACAATCGGGAATCGATTAGAACACAGGCCCTGTGCACAGGGTGTCTGCCAGGGGAGAGAACAGAGACCCTTGATTGGGGCTGAGGAGAAGCCCTGAAGACAAACAGCACGCATGTCCGCTGCTGGCTTCCTGGACACCATACAGCCCAGGGCTGCACGCTCCTCCCTCCACACACCAGGAAGCCTCAGGAAAGGAGAGTCAGGATTTTGGAGCCCTAGAGCGAGATAGGTGGCTTATGAGTCTGGAGGAGAGAGCAGGGGACTTTCATTCCCAGAGAGGAGAGGGGGCACCCCTGGAGCCCTTACCCTCCGGGGCGCATGGGAAGGAGGACATGTCTTCGTCTTCCCCCGCCAGCTCCTCTTCTGTAATGTACAACGCATCCCCGTCACTGCCAACAGACCGCACTGTGAAGGAATCAGGCCGTTAGACCTGGGCTGGACAGACCCACACAAACACAGCCCTCCCCAGCCGCCCATTCGGTACCAGTCCCCAAGCCCGAGCCTCCCCACCGGATCCAACCCAGCGTACCCGAGCTCCTGCAGACCTGAGGTAAGTCAGAAAAGAACAGAGGTAAGACGGCAAGGCCTCGCTCCTCTGGCGAGATCTTCCCACGTCCCATGAGCTGAGAAACATGGAGCCGGCACCCCCCCTCTCCTACCCGCATCTTGCTCAGATCCAGCTTTCTAAAGAGCTGGTTGATCTGACTCAGTACACACGGTAATGGAAGTGGGGTGCTCTGCTTCGGGGATGAGGTTGAATGTGGCCCAGTGGAGGTGTGGAGAGGATGGAGGTCCGAGGACACAGGAGGAGACAGAGCTCTGCGTCACACCCCTCCCCCAGGCCCCGCCAGCGTGCGGGAACGCGGGTGGGAGGGCTCCTAGGGGAGGCCGAGGCAGTACTGCCCTAGGATCTTGTGGTCCTTAAAATGGACCTAAGCGATGTGTTCTGACTTAGGAAATTGTTTTCCTTCCCCAGGCCCTCATCTCCTCCCCTCAGGAAGATCTGGCCTTTTACAAAGAACAGAAGGAAGGTGCCTAAAGTAGGCCGAATAAACAGAACCCCCAAGGAGATGTCTGAAAAATGACAGATGGTCTTCAATGAGCCCAAAGGGCTTTTGTTCTAGGAAGGGAGAAGAAAGCTGATGATGAGTTCTAAATTGTTGGGGAGAGATCTATGGAAGAGAGATTTAAACGAGGCCTCCAAATCAAAGGCAATCGAAATCAATATATCTAAACACATGAAAATATTTTTTTGTTGTTGGCATGGTTAAAAAACCCACCGTAAGCAAAGTTGTCACAAGACAAATCCAAGTGTGCTGGCATACACCTGTATCCCAGCTGTTTGTGTGCGAACACACAGGTGTGAGTGTGTAAGTGCGTACTCCACAGAGGGCTGGGAGAGTGGGGGGAGGAAGGAGGGATACGAATCCTAAGTACAACGAACTCGTCTCTTAACACAAATCCTATGCAATCACCCACTGCAGCTTTGCGTTGTGACTTGGGCTGTGATCCCGTGGTGCGTGTGCCAGCAGTTTACAAGAACAGCTTTGCTGCAGTGGTTATGGAAGAAGAATCTCTTTCCCATGAGCCCAGAGAGCTGGAATTCCTGACTTCCTGTGCTCGTCTCACCCAAACTCACCAGCTAGCCAGGGCTCTGACTTTCCCCCACAAGTTGGGCTGGAAGAGGCTGTGGCCTGTCAGATCTTCCCCATAATGGGCCCCCTGGGGGAGGAACTCTTCTGCCCCTCCCTACTCTGGCTTTATTTCCCCACACCCCCTGGTGGTGCTCCCCTCTAGTGGGGGGACTCCTCCCTGCTCTGGCTCCAAAGCAATTTCATCACTTCATTGTTTACAGTCTTTGAGGGAATCTGAGATGATTTAAGTCAAGCGAGGCTGAGCAGCCCTTCAGCAAACACCTCTTCCCAGAGCTCTGTCATAATCTTGCCCCTCCAGTGAGAGGCCCTTAAATTGCCCGTCCTCAGCTAGTGGGAATTAATAATGACAGCTTTCCGGTACTGCCAGGCGTGGCCCAGGGGAAGGGAAATGACAGCCCCAGCACAGGCCTCTCTAGACTGGGGGAAGGGGATGGAAGGGCTCATCAGTGTTTGGCCATCTTCCCACCAGGCCTTCTAGCTCCGCATCTCATGGCCTCCTGATCCCTAGAGGGGGCTTCTCCCCTTGCTGAGCCTGGATTTCCTGTTCTCCAGTGCTCAGCCCCAGACCTCGGGGACTCTTGATTCACCTATGTCTGGAATGCCACAGCAATCCACCGCGTTAGCCCTGTTCATTTTAATGCGAACATAATCCAAAGCATTTGTGAAGCTCTCACTAGCCAAGCCCTTGGCAAGCATGTTCACATGGCATCAAGATCATTCCGCCCAGAGAATGAACACAAAGGCATAAAGAATGAGAAAAGCTGGTCGCTAGGTCAGAGGAGTGCTTGGATACCAACTTGGATTCCCCTGCCTTGCTCTGGGCCAGGCAAGATCAGCAGAGACGGGAGAAGCCGTTTCTTCCACCTCCCCATCTCCCCCTCGCCCTCCCCCACCTTCTGGGCCATAGGACTTAGCGTGGGATGCACCAGCTTTCTGCCCTGTTTTTGCACAAACACAGTCTGGGGACTCCACGCTTGTCGTGTTACAGAGACTCTGGAAAGTGAAGAGCGCCCACACTGGAGGTCCCAAACAAGATGCACATGCGCACACACAGTCCGCAGTGCTGCAGATCCAGCCCTCAAGGCTACAGACTCGGACAGGACCTCTCCACTGTTATCTTGTTTTTATTGTTTTATTTTACTTCTAACCTAGCAAAGCTGGAAGTTGGATAGAGAACCAGAGGGAATGCACGATTAAGGTGAACAGTGGGTGATGTCTGTTTATCTGTCACACCTTCCGGCAATCTGTCACCGCCCTCAGTCCCGAAGCTCCACCGCAGCTCCACCACTGATCCATGGCGGTGCTCACTAAGGGTGGCCTGCAGATCCTCTGGCCTGCATCTTTGAGTTAACTAGCAGTGTCTGCTGTATTAATTATGAGCTCACTTTAATTTAAAAAAAAAAGGTTAATGACTTTTAAGGGTTAAATCTGGTTTATTCTTAGGGCATGTGGATACCCCAAGTTTGCAAAGGTTCAACGCAGCAGAGTCAAAATCAGCGCCCAGAGGAGACAAGAACATGCGAGGGTTGGAGTGAACAAGAGAGTCTCCGCCAGCCTCCCCTCTGCTGTACGGGCAGACACTCTTCTAGAGCTAAAGAGGTAAAAAGAAGGGGGAGAGGAGAAAGTTTTAAATTTTTGTGGTTGTTGCTCCTTAGCATCTGACCTCTATTTCCCTGGCCCTCTGAGACAAGGCTCTGGTTCTTATCCGGGTCTCGCACCAACATCACACAACATTTAGGGCTTTGGTTAGGGTGAAAGTTATGGGGCACCAGGTATAAAGCATATGGGGGCTGGGCTGTTGGAATAGTGGAAGTGTTGTGTCATAACAGGCCGAAGGTGTGGGACAGAGAGTTCCCCTTCCTTTCCCTTCCCTTTTTCCCCTCTCCTTCCTCTCCCTTTCTCTGTTCCTCTTTGTCATTTTGCTTATTTCAGGATCAAGAACAAGAAGGGCTGGGGAGAGGGCAGAAGATACGGTGTTCCTACCCACTTTTCTAACACCCCTCTGTGGGTCCTATCTGGGACAGCCTGCTGCTCTGGGAACCAAAACAGCCAAACTATCTGAGGTTCTACAAGGCAGTCATGTGTGTCCCCTGACTGGAGGCCCCACAGAGTCAGAGCTGTGGGAGGACGGGTCTCCTGGTCCTGGTGATAAAGAAGCCCACTTCGTGAAGCACATAGCAAAGGCACAGCCAGGCTCCACTACCCATGTAGCCCTTGCTGCCCAAGTCACAGGCAGGGTGCCTGGGAGGGGAGGGGATCACACAGCTTTTGAAGGCCAGTTCTGCAAGCCAGACCCACAAAGTAGCAAGCAAGGACTGGCGATGTGAAAGGGCCTCTGTTCCCCGTGTACCTTGGGTCATAATCTCCTACTTGATCACCAGAAGGAACAAAGGAGAAAGGCCTTTGCTGCCACAGGGCCATGTGAACAGTGGACTGGAGGTGCGTGTCTTGGCTCTGGTGGCTGCTGACTCCCTTGGGGGTTGATCTCCGGTCACTTCTTCCTCTGGGGATGGAAAGAGCCAGGACCTGCTTACCAACCACTAACTCCACGGTAGTTGCTGATGCTGGCTTTCTTTTGGTTAACCAAAAAAAAATGTGGAGTTGATTCATCCTCTGCCTGTCTCAAACTTCTTTCTTCCATCCCAGTCAGCCAGAGGGAGAGATTCGAGGAATGGAATAAGAAGTCTTTCTTTGGGCTCTTCAAGGAACACATTTTGATGATTATCTTCAGCCCAGTTCACAGAGTGGGTTTTCCAAACAGCCAATTGGACAGGGAAAAAAAAAGATCTTGAAGTCTTCCCAGGAGCGAATGCTATATTTAAAGTTGTGGCACAGCTATCGTTTAAGGTCGGAGAATGCTATAATTAAGGGCGCAGAATTGTTTTCATTAGGAGGTGCCTGCCCCCGCCCCGCCCCCCCACGGCTTCCTCTGCGGGTTCATCTCCGTCCTGGCGGGAATCGGCCGCCCTTCTCAACCCCAAGGAAGCTGGGCCTTGCCTTCCAGATCCTCCTGCGTGGCCAGTGCTCATTGTCTGCTCTGTGTCCTGCCGTGCCTTTCCTCTCACGTGTGTCTCCTTTTTCCTTTCCCCCATATTGCATTTCATTTCCCCATATATTCTGCTTTGGAGACAGGCAACTCCAATTCCTCTCCTGGTCCTTCTACCTCCCTCCCTGACTGCCTTGGGCTATGTTCCCCATGACCAGAGAGGTATGAGGGAGGCGGGGTGGCGGTGGCAAATTCTCCATTTGTTCTTAATGCTTATCCTAAACTATGCTCCTCCCTTTTAGGTTCTGTTATTCTCCCATTGTTGGCCTTCCGAGTTGCAGTTTTTCAGTAGACAGGATTTCCCTACTCGGCACAGATATTTCACTTTCTACCCTTGCCCAAAATGCCAAGAGCAATCCCTGCTCTCTGGGACAACCCACAGTGCTCACCCCATTTTCTAAGTTGC
Organism: Dipodomys ordii; assembly: GCF_000151885.1. NCBI lineage: Eukaryota > Metazoa > Chordata > Mammalia > Rodentia > Heteromyidae > Dipodomys > Dipodomys ordii. The sequence goes on along the minus strand of NW_012267290.1, from coordinate 423,524 downwards.
ACCTTAAGGGGTGAAATTATCTCTACTTGAGAATAGGACTCCACTTTTTCATTCCCTACGTCACCCCTTCATATCTATGCTGGTGTTGCCGGTGGAGACGGGCCCTTCTCTACAAATTCAGTAAGACGGCAGGGTTGGTTTGATCCTGGCCATCCCTCTGGTCCTTCAGCCCCTCTGTGTTTTCATTGAAGCTCCCAGCTGCCTATCCCCAGGTACTCCCTCTCTGAGTTTCTTCTTCCTGTTGTAAGTCAGTGGTGATGTCCCCCACTTCCCATACCCACCACCCCCTTCCAGTGCCTCAGGCTCGTTAGGCAGGTACTGTACCTCTGAGCCATATCCCAGCCCTTTTTGCATAGGCTATTTTCCTTCTAGGAGCTTCCTAAGCTATGACTCTACCATTCCCAAAGGTATGGGTGTAGAGATGATCTCTGCCCTCCGCTGACCCTGAGGGAAAATGTGAACAGCTCCAGAATCTACTCTTCAGGGGGGTTGATTAAATTAGTTACTGTAGAATCATACTGTGGAACATTATATGACAATTTGAAAATAATATAGATCTCTGTTGATTGCCTGGGGAAAATATTATAACTTTCTGTTGATCTCTTTAAGAATGTTTTTGGTTTTGGCAGAACTGGAGTTTGGGCTCAGGACCTTGCACTTTCCAGGCAGGTGTTCTACCTCTAAGCCTCATCCCTGGTCCTGTTGTGTTTGTCCCCAAATATTATGGTACCTGGGTTTGAACCCAGGGCCATACTTATGTAATCTCATGCTCTGCCATGGAGCTACACCTATTGCCCCTTCTGCTGATTTTATTTATTTAAATTTTTGTGCTAACCCTGGGGCTTGAACTCAGGGCCTGGGCACTGTTCCTGAGCTTTTTGCCCAAGGCTAGCACTCTACTACATGAGCCAAAGCTCTACTCCCAGCTTTTTTTTTTTTCTTTCTTTTATTAGTTTAATGGGAGATAAGAGTGTCACAGACTTTCCTGCCAAGGCTGGCTTCAAACTGTGATCCTCAGATCTCATCCTCCCGAGAAGCTAGGAATACAGATGGTGTGAGCCACCGATACCAGGTCATTTTGCATAATTTTAAAAAACACATGACAGAATAACACTGATAATATTGCCTTACCTATGTGGGAAAAAAGTCCATGTGTAAGTGCAATCATAAAGATTCCTGGAAGGATAGTCACCTATATCCTGTCATTTATTATTTCTGAGGGATACAGTGTCCCTTTTCTGAAGGTTTTGGGTTTTGGAAACAATGAGCATGTGTCAGAAAAAGATTAACCCCAGCTAGGAAGGGAAATGTCTACATCTGTAGCCATTGCTTTTCCATCGGGTCCCCATATAAACAATCATCCTTCTCCTCCCAACACAAACTTCCCCACCTTGCCACTTTCATTCCCACATTCTGGCCATTTCCCTTTGTCTCATATCCCTCTCCCCTCAAATGAGTATGATCTGTCCTGATCTTGAAATTTCTTTTATGCTTAGTCCAATTCTCACTCCAACTTCCTACCTACTGCCTTTCCCTAGACTCTCACAGCCAAGGCCACTGCATCTGCCTCCCCTCTCCTCCCCTCTAAGCCTGGCCTTCTCTCAGCCAAGGGACCTTAGGCTAAGTCTCTGATTACTCCATTGCTCCTCCTCTTGGAACTCCTTCCTCTCACTTTCTGTATCATCACCATCCAGTTCTCTGCTTGGGTCCCTGGCCACTCCTCCTGGCTTGATCACAAGCCATTTTCTTCCTCTCATGCTTTAAAAGTAGAGTTTTCCCAAGGTGGGCTCAAGTTCTAAGACAGGTCTCTAGGGAGGAGGTGTCAAACAGATCTCAGCTGACAAAATCCGGCCACAGCTTCCCTGGCCAGCAAGACATACTTTGGAAATGGTCCCTTGCTTGCAAGGACTCTTATGGGACTCTTAAGTGTCACTCCTTTGCTCTCTGACATCATCTGCCTTGATTATCCAGTTCTCTTTGTGGTGTGCATGCCTTGCCTCTGCTGAGACAAATCTGCTTCCCCCTCAGCTGGACTGACTCCTCCAAAAATGCATGCTAGCGGGCTAGAGGGTGTGGGACAGCAACTCAGAATAGTTAACTGTCCAGCTTGGGTTCAACTGGAGTGAAGGTATCTCAAAGCGTTTAGCAAGAGGTGTTGAGGACAGTGCTGGATGCATGGGTCAGGAGCTCACTCTATTTCCATGTGTACAACAGATGAGACTGGAGACTGGAGAGACTGCTCAGGGAGAATGTCGTGGGGACCCAGTGGTCCATGCCTGAGGTCTAGGTGTGCCCAGACAAGTGGCAAAGGAGGACATCAAGGAACGGAGCTGATACTATGCCACTCTCCTTCCGTGGTGCCTCTCTTACAATGCCTGCCATCGCTAAGAATGACCTTTTGAATGACTTGGGGTACAAAGCTTCAGTGTCTTAGCAAAGGAGAGACCCTTTTGAGAGAAAGGACAGCGTCTGAGCTCTCTGTGTCTTTCTTCATTACAAAACATCCGAGGACATACAGATGCATGGATCTTTATGGAAAAATCTGTGCTGAGTTCTGAGAATACCATGGCATAATTGTTGCCTTCAAGGCTCTCATTCCAGTGAGAAATGCAGATGTGCACAAGGGACAAATGTCATGGACACACCTGGGTGTCTGGGGAAAGAGAGACTGAGACACCACGTTCCTGAAACTCACACTCTGACAGCACCCTGTGGGCTCATCCCGTCTGCTGAAGAGGCCTCAGGAGTCCACTAGGTCGATAAAGCTGGTCTGTGCTAGCTGGCACCGAGCTGACCTCAGGGCCACAGGGCTTTCAACAGACATGCACACAACATAATTAAAACACAGATGATGCACATATGAGTGGCATGGTCCGTCATGCCATCCTAGATGCCAGTTCTAACACCCGGAACAGCTGCCAGTCCATGCCAACTGCCAAGTTACACACCAACGCCTACTGCAAGGCGAGATGCTTTTTCACTTCACAAATTAGCTCTGGATGTGAGTCTTCAGCTGGAAGGAAGGGTGACATTTTTTGAGAGAGGATGTCTGAATGTTTGCAGCTGATAGTCAGCATCCACACCCCTGGGGGAACTCCTACAGCCCCCTGAATCGGGCTATTTGGACCCTTGTCACATCAGCCCTTAGTCATCTAGCCCAGGGTCCTTCCCGTGTTTAGAGGCCTGGAGATGGAGGACCAGCATTCTGGGCTCCTCACAGCCAAGCTGTTAAGGTGGACATCTCCCTGGTCTCAGACTGTGTTTTCACATACACTGTTCTCTCCGCCTGCCCTTTACCCGGCCTCGTGGACACCACCGGAATCTAGGAAGATTCGGGGTTTGCTCCTTTCATGCTCAGGAATGGCGGGATGGGGTGTGGCTTTGGCCTGTCCTCAGCTAAGCACAGTCTGGGGGGTCTAAGCCCACATTCCACGTCTTCTTCCCCCACTCTCCAAGCGGAGCTGGTCCTGGACCTCAGGGACCACCAGGAGGAGAAGCCCAGAGATGAACATGGACAGGTCTGGGACTCCAGTCAGAAATCTCTGCAGCAGGCTCCCAAGATGTTTTTTTGGGAAGATCTGCCACTGGATGTGTGGAAACTAATCTACAGGCGGCTGGCTGCTAATGGCTGAATCCAGCGGGAGGCTGGAGGTGGGCTTGTCACCAAGAGGCTGGTGGCAGCTGTGCTCCCCAGGTTACGTGTAAGAGGGACCAGGCGCCAGCTGACATCAAAGATGCAGCTGCCTGGGAGGCCTAGCAGGCTGGCTGTGAGCAGGAGGAGCTCTGGGTGGAAACATGGCAGGGTGGGCGCTGGAGCTCAGCCACAGGTGGCCAGCTGCTCACCAGGCGTGTTTTCTTGTTGCAGCAAGTCCCCGCCGACACCCCTTTCCCCCAGAACACATCACATCACCGTGCCTGTTTTGAGCAGAGGACCATGATCCTTTGCCAGCAGAGGTAACTGGAGGATTGGCAGCACCTCCAGAGCCAACCTCCCTCAGGAAGCCCGCCCGGCCTCACCCCGCCCTGCCCCAAGGGGTATTTTGTTTTTTCCACTTAGGTGAGAAAAATCCTAGTTCATCTCACTTCATGGATCTTAAAGGCCAAGTATTTGCTGCTGGCCTGGCATTTCTACCTCAGGCAGAAGCGATGGGGGATGGGGTCAACCCACATGGACCATGGCAGCCCCGTCCCCACTGGCCCGAGCGCTTCATGGCTGGGAGTTCTTTGGGCACCTGGGAGGGGAGGCAGTGAGCGGCTCATTTCTGGGAGCCAGAGCAGCGAGGCCCTCCCTGGGATATTTACTGCTATCAGCTCAGCCCTCCTGTCTTTCCTTCTCTGGTTTTTTTTTTTTTTTTCCTTAGAATGTTTGCCTGGAATGTGAGCGGAGACAAAACCACTCTGAGAATGTGCAGCGTCTCCCGGCCTTCGCCAAGGGCCAGGGCAACCCGGCCTAAGCGCTTTCCCAAGCCTTCTGGTGATGCCCTGCCCGGCCTGCCGATGGGAGGCGGGCTCCAGAGAGACAGTGAGCAGGGGTCCAGTCCGCCTGCCAGGGCGCTGCTTGGAGGGGAGGGGGGTATGACTTGCCTGGCTTATCCAGCCAGTCCAGGACATGGTGGGGCCATGAGGCAGCACTGGCAGAGGTGCCAGAGGCCAGGGGGCCGCAGCAGAGAAGCAAGGTTTATTCTGGACTGGAAATCAGGACCCTGACTCTATGTGTCTTAAGTCACTTCTTCATGGGACCAGCAACAGCATTTGTGTGCAAAAAGACAGGGGGGAGATCTTATTAATTATTATTATTATTTTTTTTTACCAAGTCAGGCACAGGGCTCATGGCAGTCAGTCTAAGCTACACAGGAGGCAGAAATCAGGAGAGTAGAGAGTTGAGACCAACCCTGGGGGTGAAAAAAGTTCTCAAGATCAAAGATCTCAACTTTGGGAGTACACAAGATGCATAAATAGGAGGATCACAGTCCAGATCATCTTGGACAAAAAGCAAGATCAGAAAAAATGCCGAAGTGGAAAGGGCTGGGGACTCAAGCAGGCCAGTGCTTATCTAACAAGTATGAGGCCCCGAATTCAAACCCTGGTGGTACCAAAATCAGAATTATGAAGCGTTTTGAGTATAGCAGCAAAACAAGGGTGGGACCGTGTGCGGCTGCAGCCCTATCTGCCTGGGCCTCAGTTTCCTCCATCCACCCTACAATGTGGAGGCAGGCAGACTCAGTCTGAGGTTAGTCTGTGGAACCCTTTCTTCAAATGAAGCCCGAGACTCTTTAGTTTCAGAGATGAGAACAAGAGGAGCGCTCCCAGTGCCCGCCCTGTACCCGTCTCAGGGACGCCTGGCAGGAGAGCCTTCGGAGAATGGTTTCCAAGGGATTCTGCACTTTGCACTTTCCCTAAGTGGGAGAGGGTGGGTTTCTCACGGCCAGGGGCACTGTGCACCTAGAGCAACGCAGAGATGCTCTGTCTAGAGCCGGCTTCATCTAGAACAACGCGGAGATGCTCTGTCTAGAGCCGGCTTCATCTAGAACAACACAGAGATGCTCTGTCTAGAGCCGGCTTCTCCTAGGCCTCAGGAGGCGCAGGAAGCGCAAGCATGCTCTCTCCACAGCTCACCACAGCCAGGCCCTGGGGCTAGGCTACTTGGGGGCCAGTCTGGTGGGGATTTCCGACCTAGGGGCTACCCTGGCCATGGCCTCTGACTGTGGGGGAGCTGGGTTAGGTCCAGGTTAGAGGTCAGAGCCGGTGGGGAAGGGTGTGAAGGTGAGGAAGGGCAGGGGCTGGAGTTGGTGGAGGAGAATGGGGGGGCGGGCTGGGGATCCCAGCTGCTGCCTCTGGCTGTACTGGTTGCTAACTGGGACCAGAAGCTTCTGTGACTTGACCTTTGTGCTGAGGGATGTTGGGGGGGGAGCAGGTCCCTGGGGCACCTTTCTCAGGGTGATGGAGAGGGCAGGGCTCCTTCCTGGGGCCTCTCCGGCCTTGAGCCCCCCTCCCCGCTGGTTCCAGGGTCCTCAGGATCTGGGGATCCCCTGCCCCGCGCCCCCTTACCTTTCATGG
>NW_012267290.1:416398-416829 GCF_000151885.1 Dipodomys ordii | reverse complement strand
CATGTATGTACAGTCTCCCCATCAACAGGATGCATGTATGTACAGTCTCCCCATCAACAGGATGCATGTATGGACAGTCTCCCCATCAACAGGATGCGTGCACGTACAGTCTCCCCGTCAACAGGATCTATGTATATACAGTCTCCCCATCAACAGGAGGTATATATAGTCTCTGCTGATCAAAAGGATGTATGCACAGCTTTTTCTAATCAATACATTTACAGTTTCTCCTGATCACACCTAAGATGTTTCAATTATAAATTAGGTGCAGTAAGAAATTAACAATAACTACATAAAAGAACCAGTCATAACAATATACTATATTAAAAGTTATGTGCATGTGAACACTGTTATATATTACAGACTGTGATAGACAATTTGCTCCAGGAAAGTTAGAATGAACTTGTGACTTAGAAATTATGTAATCACTT
>NW_012267290.1:409953-415246 GCF_000151885.1 Dipodomys ordii | reverse complement strand
CACACACACACACACACACACACACACTTTGCTTTCACTAAATATCTAAATGTAAAACTTAACACAATAGAAAGCTAGAAGAAAAAGAATATAGCTGTCAAACTCCCAGACAAAGGAAAAGTTTCCCAAGCCAGGTACACATCTAGGAACTACATGCAAGTTTGAAAACACTTCCATAACCAAAAGCAAAAGGCAAGTAAGTGACAAACTGTAGGGAAAAAACAACAACACATTTCCACCCACAGAGTGTGACATTCTTTTTTTACTTTTGTTTGTTGACCTCCAGAGGTCTCATAAATTGGTAGAGACACAGGTGGATAATCTGACAAAACCAGCAAGTCACAGGAAAGATGGGCAAGTCACAGAAAAGGACATTTGATTTTTAAATGAACAGTTGGCATTGGTAAACATACACAGAGATCAGGGCAGCAAAACATTTTTCACCCACTGGCTTGGCTCACATTCAAAAGGACAACAGCTTCCAGTGTGGCTGCCCTGTGGGAACAGGGATTCGCAGCCAGGGAGGCACAGCCACTCCAGAGAAAGCCAACAGGCAAGTTGTACAAACACTGGGGATATGCCATTGATCCAGCAGCCTGCATTTTCAGTGCAGAGGGAAACAAAGGCCCCACTAAGTTAGGACACATTGGAGCTGTGGCTCAAGTGATAGAGCATCAACCTTGAGTGAAAAAACTAAGGAATAGCACCTAGTTCAAACCCTAGTACTGAGGGAGGGATGTGCGCATGTGCATGCACGCATGTGCGCTCATACACACACACACACTATGAATTAAATCTAAAAGCTGAGCACTGATAACTCACACCTGTCATCCTTACCACTCAGGAGGCTGAGATCTTGGGATTGAGGCTCAAAGGCAGCTCAGGCAGATAAATCTGTGAGACTTCTCTCTAATTAACCAGCAAAAAGCTGGAAGTGGAGCTGTAGCTTAAGTGGTAGAGTGCTAGCCCTGAGGAAAAAAGGCTGAGTGACAGCTCAAGGCCCTAAGTTCAAGTCCCAGTACTGGCACACACAAAAAGGACGTCTGTTTATTGTGTCAGTGCTTGCAGGAGTGGGGAGCCTTGGTGAGAGGAACCTGGAAGTCATATTAAAGCAAGGTTCCCCCCCTGGATGAGAGGCACACGATCATCTACCATGGATATTATGCAGCGCTCAAAAGATTTCCTACATATTGACTAGGAGGTATAGCCCTGATATTTTATTCCATGGAAAAGAGTAAGCTGTAGAGCAATGTATACCATAGGCTTTAATATTTATTTTCAAAACGAGAAAACATACACCTATGGATGTTGTAATGATAAACATGTATACCTCATAGACATTCATGGTTTCAGAAGCATGAGATTTAGGAAGGACTGAAAATATGTCATATCTGATGCTTGATGCCTCATGACTGTAATCCTAGCTACTCAGGAAGATGAGATCTGAGGATCACAGTTCAAAGCCAGTCTGGGTCGATGAACCCCAGAGACTCTTCTCTCCAATTAGCCACCCAAAAGCCAGAAGTGGAGCTGTGGCTTAAGTGGTAGACCACTAGCCTTGGGCACAAAAGCTCAGGGACAGTGTCCAGGCCCTTAGTTCGAGCCCCAGGATGGCACCAAAACAAAAAACAAAGCAAAAAAACAAAACCCAAACAAACGAGAAAACACGTACTCTAACCACACAGGACCGCAGCGAAGATCAAAGAGGTAAAGCATAAGCTAGTAATTTGTAACCTCCAGAGCAATGCTCCTTAATGCTGGCTGCTTTTCCTTGGAGAGTTTTAAAACTCCTGATGCTGCACCCAGACTGCTTCAGTCATATCTCTGGGGAGAGCAGCTGGCCTGGGGTTTTTTTCAGAACTGCCCAGGTGGTGGCCTGGCTGGCCCTGGGATAGTTTGCTGAGAAGCCCAGATCTGAAATAATCACTGGATTCTGAAATAATAGTTGGTCGTGGGGAAAGTGGACTTGACTTGAAGCTGATCTGGGGGTGGAGGGTCCTTGTCTTTTCCCCTAAGATTCAGTAACTGAACGATTGGAGCTAAAAGGTTAGAGGTGAGCAAGTCTGAAGTACATTCCAAGTCACATGGCCCGGTCACAACATGGATGCTTAGAAGCAGCTCAGGCCTGGCTTACCCCACACCTTTTTCCTAAAAGACCTACACAGGAGATGAAGGAGACTCCTGGTGTTGTGTTTCTGGACTTTAAGGAGGACCAGAAAATGTCCTCAGGATTCCTCTGCATTGACTTTGTGCTGATTTTTATCCTGGATGAGTTTACTAGCCACCACTTATTTTATCTCGGGCCTTCATCGACTGGATGTACCTGCTGCATGGTGACAGCATACAGACAGCCTCCTAGTGTGAGTCCAGCAGGCCTGGGTTTTATTTAGTGTGTTTCCAGTCATAGCTGTGGAGCTGGTATCTGGCTGCCATGCTGGGTATTGGCAGGGCCTGGGGATGCACAACAGCCAAATGGAGCAGCCTATCAGGTCTAGAGACATGTGGGCAGTCAGAGATGGTGGGAAACACATGAAGAGATAAATAGGTGTTGTTTTTGGTTGTTCACTTGTTCGTTTTTGCCAGTCCTGGAACTTGAACTCACGTCCTAGGTGCTGTGCCTGAGTTCTTTTTGCTCAAGGCTAGTGCTTTACCACTTTAAGGCACAGCGCCACTTCCGGTTTTTGAGTGGTTAATTGGAGATAAGAGTCTCAAGGGGACTTTTCTGCCTGGGCTGGCCTCAAACGGCAACCCTCAGATCTCAGCCTCCTGGGTAGCTAGGATTACAGGCATGAGCCACGGGTGCCTGGCTCAGACTTTTTTTTTGTCAGTCATGGGGCCTGAACTCTGGGCCTGGGGGAGCTGTCCCTCAGCTCTTCAGCTCAGGGCTAGCGCTCTACCACTTGAGCCACAGTGCCACTTCCAGTGTTTTCCACATACGTGGTACTGAGGAATTGAACCCAGGGCCTCATGCATGCAAGGCAAGCACTTTATCACTGAGCCATCTTCCCAGCCCAGACTTTTTTTTTTTTAAGCTCTTTATTTGGCCTAGTCATACCCTTCCCAGTGAATCCTAAGGAAAGAAACGGAGCAAACCTCTCAAACCCAGCTGGAACTATACATTAAGTGTGCACAACCAGAGGATGATCATCAGTAAGTAGCACCTGTAAGAAAAGAAAAAAGCAGGAAGGGTGAACTCAACAGATCAACAGACTTTTTTGGGGAGGAAAGATAGGAAGGGTGACCATATCTCCTTCAGCCTGGCTGAACTGGAAGTGTTGCCAGCATGCTTCCCCTGCCCTACCCCCAACGAGGCCTTCTTTAACTATTAGGCAGAAAGTGAAGTCAGGTGGGGTGGGCGGAAGTGGGGTGGGTAAGCAGTGTTATCTTGACTGAGGCTTTCAAGGTCTTGCATCTGTGTGCTCTGGGGGTATCAGCATCAGACCTGGCCTCAGTCTCAGGTCTCTCTTCTCCAAAACTTCAGGAGAGGTTTGTTTGGGGAGAAGGGGAGGGGGGACAATTCAGCGGGGTCCTCAGCAAGGGCAGTTCTACAATACGGCTGTCAGGGGGAAAGGGGAGTGCATTCAAGTTAGGTCATTTTCCATCCACACCCCCAGAATGTTAGTGAATTGCATGTGAATCAGTAACTGACTCAATGTCCACGTGAAAGCTGATTTGGGGGCCAGGTCTGACGCTGCAGGATGCACCTGTGGTTCTAGTGTCTTGGGAGGTGGAGGTAAGAGGATCATGGGAGAAGGCCAGCCTGCATGGAAACGGAACCAACCCAAAGGAGAAATTCCATGCAAAAGAGCTGAAGTTGTGGTGACTTGAGTGGTAGAACACTTGCCTAGTGAGTGTGAGGTCCTGAGTTTTCAATCTCCAGTACTCTAAAAAATAAAAAAGCTGATTTGTACATGATGACAAGGTGAGGTCATCAGCGGGGTTGCTGGGTGAAGCAGACCAAGATGCCTTCAAATATCAGAAGGCCATCAGGGGAGAGACAGGTTGCATTTCTCTGTGTGGTTCTACACAGAGCTGACTTCTGAAATCTCCCTGGGACATTAAAAATTCAGTGGTACCTTAGGGTGCTTTCCAAGTTTACACTTTTAGGGGCCTTGTCTGTCTAGGAGCTGGAGGCATAAGGTGATCCTTCATTCACAGTGTGACTAGGAATCCTGTTCTTTTCTTCCGAACACTTTCGTCCTCTCCTCCCTTCCCCTGCATCAGCTGATTAAGGCAGCCCTCCTGGTCTGCCCTGCGACATCCGAATTTATAAATGTTATCTCAGATTGCTGCCTCCTCCACCGGAGGCACCACTGATACGCGGAGGAAGAACCAGTTTCCACCCAGAAAAATGTAGCTCTGCGGAGAATCCAGCCTTTTGTTTGGAAAGGCAAATCAAGAAAAGCCTCTTGGTAGGGAGAAATTTTGCTTTAAGTCTTTGTTACATGTTCTTCTTCTGTTATGTTCTTCTCCTTGGAAACACAAATCCAGATTCTTCTTTGTCTCCAGATGGAAGAAACTGAGGCCTGAAGGGGTAAAGTGATTGGCTCCAAGGTCCCTGGGGCCTTGGGACCCAAACACCCAGCCTGGGGACGTGTCTACTTCCCCACAGATTGAGAAGTTTCCCCAGGGAAAGAATGGAGGTTCTGGTGAATCCAAGGCCGTGAGCAGCTAGAAATTGGACCGTGAAGGGGGAAGCAGCCCAGATCCATTACAAGACACTCTTCTTCAGCTATTTTACCCGGCTTTCAAAACCTGCCACCAAAAAACCCCCCAAAGTAGGCTGCCTGTTTTTGGTCCATCCACCCATCTTCCCTGGGCAAGGCTAGGCCTGGCCCTCTTTCTCAACACTCAGCTTCCTGGGGTCCAGAATGGGTAGCTCAGCCTCTGCTCCAAGAAGCAGCTGCGGGATGCACAGGTGGCTCCTTCACCAGCACAGCCTGGGCTGACTGGGCCCACATGCCGGGGCCTTGGCTCAAAATGCACTGCAAATTTCAAGTCTGAGACAGGACTGGGTGACAACTAGTGCGGGGGCCTGGGTCCCACGTGGCGGGGGGTGGGGGGTGGACAGGGCTGTATCTGTGGGAGCCCCTGGCTCCGGGAACCAGGCCCCTTCCCGATCCTGTCCACGTCCCCGCGCCGCTCTCCCCCTGGCACGGGCCCACCTCCCCGAGCACTGCTGACCGAGGCCTCGCTGAATGGCGCGGGAGTGGCGAGGGCTGAAAATGGAAGATTCGCCCCGGGCCCGGCGGGCGGCTGTCCGAGGCCGGGCCTGAGCGGGAGCGGAGCGCGC
>NW_012267290.1:392162-409160 GCF_000151885.1 Dipodomys ordii | reverse complement strand
CCAGACCTGCAGGGGCGCAGGGATTCCAGTGCCAGCAGTAAGCCAGGGTCGGAGCTGGGCCCAGAAACGAAGCTTCTTGACCTTCCAGAAACTTCTGGACCTGGCAAAAAATAAAAAGTTGCTACTAACCCCCCCCCCACACTACACATATGTATATAAAATACAATATAATACATATTATAGTATTATTTGACATATTAAGGAATATATAATAGGTATATATATATATATATATATATATTAAGGATACCAAAATGAGCTACTTGAGCCCCACCCTTGCAAGACTAGTACAGCTGCAGTGTGATGTAAGGACGACAGCCACAGAAACAGGCCTTTCCATTATCTTTTACACCCTTTACACGGGGTGCAAAGGACGCGCGCGGTAAGTGGAGGGAAATACGGCACAAGGCCCGGGCCTGGGAGCAGCCCTGGCCCGGGGTCCGCGGCATTGGCGCCGCTGACTCACTCAGGCAGTTGGCCGGTGCGGATCGGATCTAGCCCCAAGTGAGACTGGCCAGGTGACCTCTACAGAGGGCAGGCTTTGTTCTCTGGCTGTCCTTGAACCTGCACCATAGGCTCATGACCGGAACCAGCGTCGGGGCACATGGGGACCTCAGCGAATGGCTCAGGCCCTCAGCCTCCCTCCAGGAACATGGTTAGAAGATGCTGACAATGTCCAGGACAAGTCTTTGGTCAGATTTTGAATGAGTCAGTGTTTACTATGATTATGTAAGATATTTGTGTTTATAGAACACACTCACTTTCTGAGGTCTGTCCCGGCCCACTTTACAGATCAGGAAACCGAGGGTGCTGGGGATCGGTAGCTAACATCTGTAATCCTAGCTATACAAGAGGCTGAGATCTGAGGATCACGAATCAAAGCTGGCCCAGGCAGGAAAGTTTGTGAGACTCTTATCTCCAACAAAAAAAGTTGGGAATGGAGCAGTGGCTCAAGTAATAGAGCACCAGCCTTGAGTGAAATAGCTAAGGAACAATGCCCAGGTCCTGAGTTCTAGCCCCAGTCCTGTGTGTGTGTGTGTGTGTGTGTGTGTGTCTGCCTCCAGGTGTGTCACCTGTGATCAGCATAGATTCCCCTCTGCCCCCACTTAGGAAACAGTTGGATTGGATAATTCCTTAAACCCAGCAAGGTGAAGTCTGGCCTCCTGCTTCAGGTCTGCACCCCTGTCAGGGAGACCCCTCTTTCCTCACTGTCTTCCTGCTTTGCCCACGGGCTGTCTTAGCAATGTACCCTCTGCCCATCTGGCTCACTGATTCAATCCTGTCTCTTCATGACACTCTGCAGTCATCGGACTTAGGAAACCAAGATGCCATGGGGCCTCTTAGGACTTGGCTCTCCTCTCCTTCCCCTGATAAGTGTTTACCTGAACCATAGGCTGTGAGGGGCTGGAGGAACTGAGATCTACTTCTTGTTAGACGCTATAGGTAATGATACTGTATGCCTCTGTGTGCTAAACTTACTTTATGGCAGTAAGTGGAAGTCTTCAGGCTAGAACAAGCAACAAAAAGTATAAAAACAGAGGCTGGAGGCTGGGAATGTGGCTTAGAGGTCGAGTGCTTGCCTTGCATGCATGAAGTCCTGGGTTCGATTCCTCAGCACCACATACACAGAAAAAGCCAGAAGAGGCTCTGTGGCTCAAGTGGTAGAGTGCTAACCTTGAGCAAAAGCAGCTCAGGGACAGCACCCAGGCCCTGAGTTCAAGCCCAGAACTGGCAAACAACAACAACAATGGAGGCTGGGGGATTTAAGGACTCCATGTCAAGGAGCGAGGACTAGGCCGAGAAGGAGACTTGGAAGGCCGGGTTCTCACCCTGGAGTGGCACCAGCCTGCCCTGGCCCTGTCTTTGGGCTTTGGTCTCCCAGTGAGGGTGGAAGGGTGGCTGGAGAATGACCTTCTGATGGCTCTCCAGGCTGGGGCACCCCCTGCCCCTGTCCCAGGCCCTGCCCCTCTTCAGCAGTGCCCAGCACTGTCTTCTGGTTGGAACTGTTGGTGAGGATTTGAGATGGATTTCCCAGAAGCAGTCATTCTGGGGGCCTCTTCCGGTGAGGTATTTCTGACTGGCTTTATCTCTCCACTTCAGAGGCTCCGTCTCTGCCGGAGGCATGTCAGGACTGAGTGAGCAGCTGGGCAGAGGCGTTGAGATCAGGGCCTTCTCGGTGGGCCTGAGACCCCGTGGGCTTAGCCACGCACCCATGGTTGGGGAACCGGCCCCTGTCTCTTCTCCCATGTCATCCCTTTGCTCTGTGCAGCGTATGTCCCCCTGATTAATGATCTACCAGCATCCAGGTGGGCTTTCTGGACTGAGTAGTCTCTAGACGTGCACCATTTCAGGAAGGGTTCCCTTCCTTCTTCCTGTGGCTATGGGAACCAATTCAGCAGTTCTGGGCAGGGTTGGGGGGCCAGGAGGAGGAGGTTCCGATTTATGCAACAGCTCCAGCTTCTGGAACAGGGTCTATTGTGTAAGACCAGGGCTAGGGCGCATGTCCTCTGGCTCAGAATGGCCAGCTCCGTGGTAGCAGGAGCCCCTTGGCAACCCAAAGTGGTGCAGGCTTAGAGGGAACAGGCCGTGTGAAAGGGACCAGGCAGAGCCAGCTTTCCTAGGGAGGCTGCTCGTTGGGCTCACTGTTAGCCCTTCCCTTTCTTGCCTTACTTTTAATTGATATCTTTGAATCTGCAATGCAGCCCGGCCCAAGCCTCCCATGAGGGATGCCAGATGGATCTAATGTCCTGTACCAACCAAAAGGGAGGGATGTTACTGCCTCAGACTCTTGAAAAGCACATTCAGATGGCGCTGGGGCTCCAAGCGGGGGTGGGGGGCGGGGAGGTGGAGAGTATGGAACTGTGATTGATTGGTAATGTCTGCTGTGGGTGAGGGTGCAGTCCTGCTTCATAAGAAGAGGGATGGAAGGTTGAGAGAATGAAAAGGGAGGCATTCTTAAGATTTGATAGGCTTCGTGCCCTTTTGGAACAAGGAGGCCAGGATTCAGGAAGCTTCTGTGCTGGCCTGGTGCCCAGCTCCTGAGTTTCTCTGTGTGGCTGTTCTGTGGCCCCTCCCGGCACGGCCTGCCTTCACTTCCTTCAAGGTGACAGCGGCAGACCCGATCTTTTCTTCCAAGTTCCTCGGGGTAACTGCAGTGGTGGCAGCTGAGGGGCAGCTGAGGGCCACTTGTCCCCCGCCTCTGGAAGTTGAGGCAGCCAAGCAGCAGACTGCCTAGTGGTTACCGTGACAGTCGATCTTCTGTTCTCTCCAAACAGAGACCTGCTAGGATTCCAGAATTGGAGGTGGCCACACCATGAAGGTTCTCCTGCTGTGCGTGGGCCTGCTGCTGGCCTGGGAGAGTGGACAGGTCCAGGGACAGCGGCTGGTCTCCGACAATGAGCTCCAGGGCAAGTACCACTGTGGGGCCCGCTGTTCATGGTAGTGAACGCACAAGCAACAATGCAGGCGTATTTAAAAAGCATACGTAATGCAGTAATGAGCGGGGCTGTGGCTCAAACGGTGGAGTGCCTGCCGAGCAAGCACAAGGTGTCCTAAGTTTAAAACCCCAGTGCAGCCACAAACAAAACAAGTACCCAGGACTTGCTGGGGTGTGGCAGTATACGCCTGCAATCACAGCTACTGAGGAGGCAGAAATAGGAGGATCGTAGGCCTAGGCTGATCTGGGCAAAAGCCTAAGAATCTATCTGAACAATAAGCTAAAGCAAAAATAGATGGAGATAGAGAGAGTGCAAGATGTTCCCTAGGCCTGGGTGTGAGTACACCCCCCGTGCCCCAGCTGCAGGCCCCCGAGGCTGTCTCCAGCTCATCCTAGTGTTTGGCTTCATTGAGGTATAATTATCAGATACAAATGTCCTGTGCTAAGCAACCTGATGCTGTGGTACACACGCACGCACGCACGCATGCGCGGTGATAGTCACTATCAAGCTACTTAGTAGTTACCTGGACTTTTGTGGTGAACACTCCAGGTCTCTCAGCAATCTTCAGACGCAGAACATATGTCGTACAGCCTGGCTGTGCCCCAAAACCCCTCTGGGGTTCCATGCCTTTTGCCCTGCCCTCCTCCCTCTCTCCCCTTGGACTCAACAGTGGTGCTGGAAGTCGTAGATCACATGCACACCAGGGGCCGGGTATGGGGTAGGCACAGTGCGAGGGACCTGAGTGGCAGGGCCTCCTGGTGCCCCGGTGCTGGGCCGTGCCGGTCTCCGTGGTGAACAGAGCCGTGTAGTCATTGTCCCGCCCCAGTCACTGAGTGCTGTGCTCAGGGACCAAGTCCAGATGTTTCCACAAAGATTTGTATCCCAAATAACAAGAAGTTCTTCTGTTTCGAGTCTTAAAAGCTAACACACGTGGGTTTAGGTGTCTCTCCCTCCCCCCCCCCTTGGAAACTGTTCCCTGGTTCTTCGGGGCCACGTGGCAGTGGCGGGCATAGGGCACGGTCCCCTGGCCATGATGGGACATTGGGCTGTTCAGTGGGGTGGGGTTAGAAGGGCCCGGCCTTGACGTCCCCTGGCCTGAGCAGGCCTTTCTGACAGTGCAGCTGGCTCCAGGGTTACCTCCCAGCATCCTCTCTTCCTCTCCCCTCGCTCTGTCTCCGGCCTGCTGTTACAGAAATGTCCTCCCAAGGGAGTCAGTACATCACTAAGGAGATTCAAAACGCCGTCCAGGGCGTGAAAGAGATCAAGACTCTAATAGAGAAAACGAACGAAGAGCGCAAGTCCTTGCTGACCACCTTGGAGAAGGCAAAGAAAAAGAAGGAGGTGAGCGGAGCCCTGCCCTGGCTCTCCCTGCTGGAGGGGAAAAGAAAGGGTCCTGGTGGGCATCTTGCAAGGTTGCCATGGTGATCTGTGGTTTTCCCAGGGCAGCGTCAGCTGATGCTGGGGGCTGTAGGGAAGGGGTAGAGAGAAAAGCATTTGCTTTTGAAAGCCTGCGGGTGGGGGAGGGGCGGGGGGATCTTGGATCTGGTTCTGGTACAAGGCTGATCCTGGGCCTGATGCCTGGATCATTTCAATTGATTTTTCTAAATCCTGACCTTGTACAAGCTCCAAGATCAGCCCTGGAGTGCGGGCGCGGGGCGAGGCTGTGGTGGTGGTGGTGATGGAGGAGGGGTTAGCAGTGTTAACATCTGATCTACCCTTACTGTTCTTACACTTCTTTCACAAAGTCTCTGTTCAAAACTTAAAACTTATACTGTAAGTGTCCCTTGTAACCATGTGTTAATGGATACTAACCTACCCTCTGCACATGGTGTAGCCCCCTTAACCACAAACAATCTGCCCTGAGACCCCCAATGCCAGCCTGAAGCCATGCAGGGTACCAAGCCCTGTGCATGTTATGTTTATTCATATATATATATATTATGTCTCCGTGGTAAAGTTTAATTTGTAGCTTATTCACGCAAGAGAAACAGAACAACAACAAAACAGAACAACTATGCTGTAATAAAAATTGTGTGACTGCAGTCTTTTGTATTATAAGTTTATAATCTTTAAGTAGTTGTACAGAGGGGTTTCAATTCAGCCTGTCGCTGTGTGGTACAATACACCTCCATCGTGTCACCCCTTCCATCCTTCTCCCGCTCCTCTCCCAGCCCCCCCTGCCCCCTGGTTTTCCTAGTTCCATTTTCATATATGTATATTGAATTGCAGTCATATTTTGGGGTTGTGGCTGACCACAGCTGATAAGGGAGGAACTACTGTACCACAATTGGTTGAACGTGTCCTTGACTTTTGAGCATTTAGGTTGGTTCTGACATACACGCTCTCTCTCTCTCTATCTCTCTCTCTCTCTCACACACACACACACGTAAATCTATACTTACCATAAGTGAATACTGTGATGAACATCTTCGGGCCTTTATTTGGGAGGCCTTTGGGATAACCTGCGACAGTTACCGACCCGTCTGACATGAGCTTGAGTGTGAGTCTCCATGGTTGACGTGATGCTGACTCCTTTGCCCACCAGGGACCGCAGTTAGAACAGAGTCAGGAGATCTGGGAGCTGCTGGTCGGTTGGGGAGGCGCCTCCAACACTAGGTGCTGAGCGCAGGGAATGCAGGACATGGGAGAGGGAAATCCTTGGATAGACGATCCACAGTGTCCAGGGAAATCCTTGGATAGATGATCCGCAGCATCCAGAGAGAGGAGGGGTCTGGGCCAGTCCAACAGGTAGGGGAAGACGCAGGAAACAGCTGGAGGTAGGGGAACAAGAGGACGCTGACAGCCAGGTGTGGAGAGCGGTCCAGGAAGATGGATGAAGGAAGGCTGGGCTCACAGGGCTGACCGCGGAGGGCCTGCGACCGCTGGTGTGGACAGGCAGGGTGGGGTTGGGAAGAGGAAAGCCTATGGTCTGTGTGGCTCACCTGGTCTCTTGGCTTCCCGTAGGATGCCCTGGAAGACACGAGGGACTCTGAGAAGAAGCTGAAGGAATTGCCAGACGTGTGCAACGAGACCATGACGGCGCTGTGGGAGGAGTGCAAGCCCTGCCTGAAGCAGACCTGCATGAAGTTCTACGCCCGCGTCTGCAGAAGCGGCTCTGGCCTGGTGGGCAGGCAGGTGAGGGGGAGCCACGGCTTCGAGGCAGGGGAGAACCGCGTGCCTGCTTAGGTGAGAGGAATTTAGAATTGTTGGTGTGTTCATGTGGATTCTGACGGTGAGTCTGAGGGCAGTGGTTCATGCCTGTAATCTCCGCTAGGCAGGGAACACAGGTAGGAGAATGGCTGTTCAAGGGCAAAAGCGTGAGACCCTATCTGAAAAATAACCTGAGCTGGACCACTGGGTCCGCCCTCACCGCGTCTCTCGCCCGCGCCCTAGCTGGAGGAGTTCCTGAACCAGAGCTCGCCCTTCTACTTCTGGATGAACGGGGACCGCATCGACTCCCTGCTGGAGAACGACCGGCAGCAGAGCCACATCCTGGACGCCATGCAGGACAGCTTCACGCGGACGTCCCGGATCATGGATACCCTGTTCCAGGACCGCTTCTTCACCCACGAGCCCCAGGATACCCGCTACTTCTCGCCCTTTGGCCTCTTCCACCGGAGGCCTTACTACTTCTTCCCCAAGTCGCGCCTGGTCCGCAGCCTCAGGCCTCTGTCCCCGTACGGACACATGGACTTCCCAGATCTGTTCCAGCCCTTCTTCGACATGATCCACCAGGCCCAGCAAGCCATGGACGTCCCGTTCCACAGCCCGGCCTTCCAGTCCCCCAGCATGGACGGCACAGGAGGTCAGGGAGGGCTCTTCTCTTTCTTCCCAACAAGGGGTGGGAGCCTGTCAGATGCTGGGCTCAGTAGTTGTCATCGCTGTGTTGCCTAGCAACCCACAAGGGTGGTGCCCGCCCCATTGAAAGAAGAAGGGACCAAGGCAGAGTAGTAAAGGGAGAACCAGTACTGCAGGGCAGGGAGCGGTGTGGGGTTGTCATGTTGATGGTCATCCAAGCAATCGTGAGCTTCTTTCCCTTGGGTACTCTGGGGAATATGCTGTGGTTGCCGTAGCAATGAGTTATACCACAGCCTGTGTTGCACTTCAGGAAGGTATTCGTGGCTGGGACCTTGGGGTCTGGCTGGGGATGGGTGCTTAGTGCATAGACAGACAGACAAACAGATAGATGAATGAAGTGCAACAGGGATGTGAGTAGGCAGTACTTGAGTGCTTTTCTTTCTCAGCGCTTGCCCAACAAGGGTCCTGTACCACGTGGTTCTCCTGGCCCCAGGACTTGGCTTGAGATGTCCTGGAAATACCACCGCGTGGGGAGATTGCACTGTCAGCTCTTTTTTTTTTTTTTGGGTCCAGTCATGGGGCCTGAACTCTGGGCCTGAGCACTGTCCCTCAGCTCTTCAGCTCAAGGCTAGCGCTCTACCACTTGAGCCACAGCGCCACTTCCGGCTTTTTTCTTTTTGCTTATGTGGTGCTGAGGAATCGAACCCAGGGCCTCAGGCATGCAAGGCAAGTGCTCTACCACTGAGCCACCTTCCCAGCCCATGCACTGTCAGCTCTGTCAGGGGGAGCCCTGTAGTGTTACGTGGAGCTCGGTTAGTGTCAGGGGTACAGGAGCTGTAAGGGGGATGCCTGCCTGGGTTCCAGAGACTGAGCAGCCCCGCGGAGAGCAATGGGCCGGGGTTAGCACACAGCGTGGAGGAGGCCGTGATGCCAAAGCATAGCAGGTGCAGTGAGGGCCTGGGGCAGGAGAGGGAGGCAGGGAGGCATCACACGATGCCCAGGGCAAAGGCCCAGGCCGGTGGGTGAACGACCAAGGTCTGACGTTCCCTGACTCAGAGAACATCGGAGAGGACCACACAGCAGCATGGAGGGCGTGGAGACAGCCATGGGCCCACGAGTGGGACCCAGACATGGGTGGGCCCACTTGCCAATCACTGACGCTTCCCCCGCCCCTCTCTCCCGCAGAGGGCAGCGATGACCGGGCGGTGTGCAAGGAGATCCGCCGGAACTCCACGGGATGCCTCAAGATGAAGGACCAGTGCCAGAAGTGCCAGGAGATCTTGTCTGTGGGTGAGTCGGCGGGGCCGGCCGCCGGGGCGGGGCACCGGCAGCTCACAGCGCAGCCTCAACGCCGAGTTCTGCTGTGGGCAACTGAGCCTCAGCCCAGAGCAGATCCGTAACCTGTGGACCTGGCTTCACACGCAGGGGCCGAAGCTCAGGGAGGTCCCCGTAAAGCACTCACCCCAGGGCCAGTCCCAGGTGAAGCGCCTGTCCCGCACGGGCCCTGCCGCGGTTTGGACAGGGCACCCCCCTTTCCCCGGTGATCTTCTTCCCCAGCGCCAAGCGCAGGAGATGGGCAACATTTCACTTGCACATTCTGAGAGTTGAGGTGGAATGCATGTCAGCCGGGCACGCGTGGCTCATGCCAGGATCATAGGATCCTGGTTCAAACCTGTGATTCCTGCCAGACGAATCCACCCCCTCCCCCAAGACCTTTTTTTATGTTTTCGATGAAGGAAACAGCATCTTTATCCACCTTTGTCTTTATCCACGCTTTGTTTGTATCGGGGACCATAACCAACGGCTTGTGATGAAGCCAGGAGCTGGGTTCTGTCCTTCGAACTTCCCCGACACGTTCCACGTTTCTGCCTGCCGAGCGAGTGTATTGTATTTTTCTCTTCTCTGGGCAGATTGTTCCGCCAGCAGCCCCGCGCAGGCCCAGCTGCGGCAGGAGCTGAACGAGTCCCTGCAGATGGCGGAGAGGATGACCCAGGAGTACAACCGGCTACTCCAGTCCTACCAGACCAAGGTGCTCAACGCCTCCGCGCTCCTGGAGCAGCTGAACCAGCAGTTTAACTGGGTGTCCCGGCTGGCCAACCTCACGCAGGGGGAAGACCAGGCTTACCTCCGGGTTTCTACAGTAAGTTTTGTCACCGCCAGGGGTAGGATGCTGGGGACCCTGGTGGTGGGGAGGTGACTTGAGCATCTCAGGATGGAAATGGGGCCACTTAGAACTTTGGATGGGCATTGATCTCAGGGCAGGATAACGGGAAAACCGTCCAATCATAGCTGCCCTGATGGGCAAAGGGAGAGCCCCCATGGCTGGTGGGAGATTGGAGAACGGTGGTTGATGCGCCAGGGGCACTGCGCCTGGACTGCTTCTCTGCCCCGCACTGCGGAAAGGCTCATGAAGCCCGGCCTTGTTCTCTTGTCAGGGAGAGCAGCTTCTGTCAGTGCTGGAAGCGCCTCTGTGTCCCCTTTCTGTCTTGATTCCTTTCAAACGCAGACCGGCCAGCTGCTGTGGAAAGGAACTCTTCGGGGCCTGCTCTTCTCTCCGGGGCAGCTGCGTTTGCGGCAGGCACGGTCCCCCGGAGTGGGCCTCTGTGAATTCGGCCATCTCTGGATGATTAGCAACAAGCCACCCGTCAGCCATCCCCAGGCCGCGGGAGGACTTGGCATCCGGGGCCTAAATCATGGTGTGCGCAGTGCAGCCGGGACATGGCGGCTCTTCCCTCCCCTTTCTGTCCAGGTGACGACCCACACTTCCGACTCGGACGCCCCCTCCCGCGTGACGGAGGTGGTGGTGAAGCTCTTCGACTCTGATCCTATCACAGTGGTTCTCCCAGAAGAAGTCTCTGTGGACAACCCCAAATTTATGGACACAGTGGCAGAGAAAGCCCTGCAGGAATACCGCAGGAAGGACCGGTAAGCAGGCAGCCTTTTTGTGACTCTTGGTAAGCGGGTCACCTCTCTTGTGATTCTCTGGGGCGCGGGCAAAGGGCCGAGCCTACGGAGGAGCTAGGAAAGCACGGGGAATTTTATGGTTTCCTTTGGGGAATGTTCTTCCTAGGTGGATAAGAAGGGGGGTGCGCTGGTGCCTCGGTGACCCCTCCTTCTCTCCCCTGCCTCCCTCTTTTCCAGGGAGGAATGACATACAAGCGCTGCTCCTGCTGCTTTTCTACATGCAGGGGCCTCGGGGTGTGGCTCCCCAAGGTGAGCCCCGGGCCCCCCAGATAGAGCTCTGCATGTCCGCGTGGCCAGCCCCCAGCCCACCGGCCTCTCCTCCCTCTGGACTGCACTCTAACCGCCTGCGGCTGCGTGCTTCCCCATGCAACTAATTCAATAAAACTGCTGTCGTCAGAGTACTCCCGGCTCCTCTTCCCCGCGACTCCCCACCTCCCACACGCCTCCATTTTGGTAGGAGGAAGAAAAGGAGAGAAATAGAGTAAGAAATGTAGTGGCCAGGGGTCTGGGATTGTAGCTTACTAGGCCCTGGGTTTGAGCCCCCTGGTCTACACACACACACACACACACACACACACACACACACACACACAACAATAACAATAACAAAAAATTTTAAAGTAGTATCTGAGCTGGTGCAGGGGTAGAATATCATATGGTGGAGAATAAGGTTATACATGACAGAGTTGACTGAATTCAGCAATTTCTGTGTGTGGGTGTGGGTGTGTATGTGAGCGCACGTGTGTGCACACATGTGCCAGAACTGGGACTTGCATTCAGGGCTTGGAGTTCTTGCTTGGATTCTTTTTTCCCCCACAAGGTTCTACTACTTGAGCCACACCTTCACTTCCAGCCTTTTGCTGGTTAGTTGGAGAAGAGAGTCTTGTGAACTTTCCTGCCCAGGCTGGCCTCAAACCATAATCATCAGATTTCAGCCTCCCGAGTAGCTAGGATTATAGGCATGAGCCACCAGTGTCTGGCTGACCGCTTCTTGTTTGGGGCAGCAAGACCAGGTTATCAAAGCGAGCTCCTTGCTGTGAGAACTTGGCGGACTTGCTTGAGGGACGACGTTGGATATTAGGGCAAAGAGGGTGATCATAGGCACACGGGCCTTTTAACACACAGAAGCTAGTTTGCAAAAGATCAAGTGGATTTAGAACCCGGTGCGTGGGGCCCTCCACCCCCTAGCCCTCCCCACGATGTTTGTCTCTTTGTTGCTCCAAAGACAGGTTGTTCCCAATGGTGGCTGCTCATTCTGGAGAATACTGAGCTGCAGTACCCAATCTTGCCAGCAGGTGACACCGGTCAACCATGGTACAAATGTCATTTTAAAAAAAGCCTCAAACTGGTCATTTATTATAGATTTCTGTCCATTAAATATACTGCAAATCTTGTTACATCCCAGACCGGCAGCAACTGCTTTAGCAGCTCAAGATACTCTTAGTTACCTGCCTTGTCTTTTAAGGTATAAAATAGACCTGGGTCCTGTAAGCCACACATTTATAAGGTTTAGCTGAAGTCTTCTGGTGTTTTAGTATTGATTTCAAGGAAAAAGCAGAGTAAAATCAATCGACTGCTAATCATGCCCTAATTAGGGTTTTGAGGTCAGAAGGGATTTGTTTAAATAGACCTAATTGTAAAACTTACATATTGCATCAATGTCATAAAACATGTTTGAGGCCTTATTTGTTCTTTTCTGGTCTGGAGTTGCTAGATTCTGGCAGTCACTCTATCCAGGACTTGGGGTGCTCTTCATGTACCCATTTAAAGCTCACACCCGACAGTGCTAAAAGTCTGAGGCTCCCTGGAGCCTCCTTGCTCCACGCCCTTCCCCCCTGTGCCAGGGACCTGGGTTTCAGGGGCCGGGTGGGGCTGAGCCATTGTCTCCAACCTCAGATCCAGCCCGAGGCCTTGGCCCCAGCACAGCACCGCCTCCTCTGGGTTTGTATACAAATGCGTGTGGCCAATGTCCATCTTTCATGGTTTGGGATTTTCGGGAAATGACGGGGCCTCTCTTGACCTCTGAACGGCCCTTATGTGTCAGAAGCCAGGGGAGCAGACCAGCGGAAGGCAGCAGGCCCAGTCTGCCTGCTTCCCTGGCTCCCTCTTGGGTGCGTGGGTTCCTCCCAGTCTTCCCTGCCAAGGCACCGACACTCAGTGGTTTTTCTTCCATTCTCCAATGAGTGCCTGCCTTTGTCCTTCCCAAACAGCTCTGCCGTGCCCCGACCCCAAGGTCACAAGCCTTCTGTATGGTTCAAAGGTTACGAAGCCTACCCACCGCCAGCCCCTCCCACCCAGGTGGCCTGCTCCGCTGGGCCAGTTTCGAGGCGCCCGTGGGAGGTGTTCCAGGCACCCGTGGGAGCTGAGGCGGCTCTGTCTTGGGCGTGTAAATGTCCCGCGTCTTTACAGCTGGGGAGAAGCTGGTGGCCAGGTAGCCGCATCTCATAGGACCCGCGGAGCTCTCCTGGCCCCTCTTTTTTCTTGGAGGGGAGGGCACGCGGGGAGAAGCTGCCACCATGCGTGAGATCTGCCCGTTTCCTTTTGGCGGGCAACCTCTCACCCTAAATCCAACCTCGATGCTGTGCTGTGAGGTAGTTCCCCCTTGGCGGGGAGGCGTGGGAAGTTCTCCTTCTACTCCATTCCAGATTCTTGAGGCTGCAGGCAAGTACTGATCACTGTGGAGTGCAGCCCTAGGAGCAGCCCTGGCCTCAGCCCCCAGGCTGCCCCAGGCCTTCCTGTCAGAGATGAGGAGAGAGTTGGCCACCAGGGGGCAGCGCGGGCTAGGGACGCCGCCTCAGGTTCAGCCGATTGGAGGGCAGGGCGGGGTGGGCGGGGGGGGGGGGACTTGGAACAGGTGCTAGTCAGAAGAATCAAGAAAGCTCAGTAACAGGCCATCTGCAGGAGGTGAGTTTTTGGGTTCAGAACACAACACTTAAAGTCTAGAGGACTTTGCTGGGAGAATTTTCTAGATAGATGACCTTCAGGCAAAGTAAGATCCAGATCAAAGAACAGATTGTATTTATCAAAAGCCTAAACCCCAAAGGACACACAGGTTTCCTGGCAACCGGAACAGCTGTTTCTAGAACATTTGATTGCTTCTCTCTTCTGAACTTCTTTTACGCTAAACCTTGAGCTTTTGGGCTGAAGCCATTGTGTGTGGGCTCCCTTACTTCTTCTAGTCAAGTACTTGTGAGGCGCCAACTCCCTCCCTCCCCCCCAAAAAACCCATGGAGCAGTCCCAGTACCCTTCCCTGCCAAAGCAGAAATGTCACTCAGGATTTAGAAAATAAAACATTACTGGAGCTGGGAAGGTGGCTCAAGTGGTAGAGTGCTAGCCTTGGGCTGAAAAGCTGAGGGACAGTGCCCAGGCCCAGAGTTCAGGCCCCACGACCGGACCCCAAAAAAATAGAATAAAACATTACTTAACAATTTAAAACATAGTGACCTGGGGCTGGGAAGGTGGCTCAGTGTAGAGCGCTTGCCTAGCATGCAGGAAGCCCTGGGTTCCACTCCTCAGCACCACACAAACAGAAAAAGCCAGAAGTGGTGCTGTGGCTCAAGTGGTAGAGCGCTAGCCTTAGGAAAAAGAAGCTCAGGGACAGTGCCCAGGCCCTGAGTTCAAGTCTCAGAACTGGCACACACAATAAACCCCGAAACATAGTGTCCTAATGCAATAGGCTGCAGATTCATAGCGTATAAGAATTAAAATGTAAGCCATCTAAACTAGAGCAGTGAGGCCTGTTTGGTGGGGAAAACGGAAGACATTGCCTGCTATCTTGCAGGTGACACGAGATGAGAGTCTTCGTCTCTCTGAGATGTTTCCTCATGTGCAGAGGGGCGGGGCTGGTGGGGTGGCTGGACCTGAGGATTTCTGAGGCCTCAGGGGTTAGCTCCCTGGGCATTTCTTCTCCCTGGTTTCACCCCTGCAAAAACACAAGGACTGATGGGAAAGACCAAACAAAAGCAAAAGGATGGAGGGAATCGCTTCAGTGGGAGAGCAACAACACTTAGTAGTTCTCACAAAATGAAATGAAGGAGAGGAAGGAGGAGGAAGAGAGGGGAGGGGAGGAGAAGGAGGAAGAAGAGGAAGCAGAGAAAAGAGGAGGAGGAGGAAGAGAAGGAGGATGAGAAAGGGAGGGGTGAGGCTGATGGAGTATGGCAGGCTGAGCCCCAGGCTCTGGCAGGCGCAGGGCTGAGTGGTGCCATCCATGGTGTGGAAGGCCTTGTTGGCTCCCCACTCGCCCGGCCGCGGGCACCCTGGCGTCTTCCCCCTCAGGCTGTGGAGAACGCGGGGAGCGCTCCCTCACGGCTCCACCGCCTGCTTGCCCTGCAGGACCATGCCATTCCCCCAGCGGCGGCCAGGCCGCATCCCCAGCCGCGGAGCACAGGGCCCCACGTCCACACAGGGCTTAGCTTCTGCTTCCAGAATGCTCGTTATTGTTGACATTGATCCAGATGAGACCGGAGTCTGAGGCCCCAGGCCTAAACGAGGGGATCCCCATGGAGGTCTGACCACTCACCCCAACACCATGGCGGGGGGCAGAGGAGGGAGCAATGGCCACCCCCTGCACAGAATGGACAGGCTGTGTGGAGGGACAAAGGCAGACCGTCCGCCTGTTTCCAGGACAGACACGTGGGTTTTTGGATTAAATAGACAAAAAACGTGTGCAGGTGGCAAAAGGAATGGGTAATCATTCACAGTCCAGGCCGGAGCACGGTGCGGATCAGCTGAGTGGTTCTGGCGAAGCTCTCGCTTTGACCACTCGAGGGGAGCGATCTGGTCAGGAGTCACCGCTGCCTGGGAATAGAAGAATGTTTAGACCAATCCTGATGTTGGCAGTTGATTACAGGGGTCTGGGGCTCCGTCCAAGGCCTGCTGTTCCTTTCCTTGGGGTGTTTCATCCCTTGTGGCCGGATGCCGGATGCCGGCCCTCCAGGACTTCAGGGGGTGGCCTGGACTGCGGAGAGAATGCCGAGCGAAGACAGACGCGCTGCAGACGCCTTGACGTTCATCGAGCTTTCCTCCTGCTTCTAGTTCATTCGTGGGCCCAATAAACAGCGAGTACTTTTTAGCAAAAGCAGGTTTTGAACACAGGCAACAGGGCGGGCGTGAAGGGGGACTCACGCTGGTGGAAGGGCATTTCCTTAGTCAGCGATGCTGTGAGCATCTCTCATGCATCATCGCCATTTGGCTACCGTTAGACAAAGGTCTACTGAACTCACCGGCGCATTTGTTGATATTGAATGGTTTTATTGAGTTCTTATATTCTGCACAGCAGCCGCTTATGGCTACCTGATTGAAAGACCCATTTCTCAAAGGCAGGAGGATAGCTTGTTTCTTTTAACTCCTGCACAGGACTTGGCCCACAGGTGACCTTCACAGAACATTCCCGAAGGCCACAAAATATGAAACTAAGTGGGAAAAAGAAACATAAAGAACATTTTCTAGGCAAGCCTGAGACCTGTTTCCCCAGAAGCAGAACTCAAAGAGTCACCCTGGAGGGGAGAGGCGGGTGCTAGAGCCAGTGAGCACCCTCTTCATTCAGAGGAGCCCTGGGCCCAAGGGACAGGCAGAAAGAAGGTCAGGCTGTGGAGGCCAGAAGGTCCGGGGACCTGCCTGGGGGAGGCAGCCCTGCAGCCAGTGGGTGTGCACCCACGGGTGCCCAAGATCCCGCGGGACGGAAGAGAGCGGGGCCCCCATGGCCTCTATCTCCGCCCAGGCTCTGGCTAAGGAGTCCCGTTCCAAGGGAGGCCGAGCCAGAGCTCTGCGGGCCTCTGCAAGTTCACTTCCACGCCCGGCTGCTCCTCCTCGACAGATCAGGCTAGGGAGCTCCTTCTTCTTGGAAAGAGGTGCGATGGCTCTGGGTAGGAAAGTGGGGGACAGACCCCAGGAAGACATAGACAGGGTGAGGGTGGGGGTGACCTCCTGCTCCGGAGGACAGGGGGAAGTGAGGGGAAGTGGGGTCACTGGCTGGAGGGCTTCAAGCTTCAGGAGGCAGGTGGGGAGAGGTGCGGGCGGGGAGAGGAAGGGGGGGCCTGTTTTTTCTCCCCCCTCAGTAAAACACTTTCTCCAGGTAGGTATTCAGGAACATTCCCGTGGGGTCCAGCCTTTCACGGATGGCACAGAACTTGGGGAAGGCAGGGTACATTTTCTCAAAGTCCTTCCGGGTGCAGTTGTGGGCCTGTGGAAGCAAGCAGGGACAACGGGCCTCACTGTCAGAGGCACAGGTCTGGAGGCTGCCTCTCCATGCTCCCCTTCCTGGGAGCCTCTGTGACGCCGGCCTCCTCGAAGCACCGGGGCCCACGGTGTAGGGAGCCAAACAGAATGGGGGAGGAGAGGGCTGGGAAGCAGAGCAGGAAGGGGCCAGGCCACCCTGGGAGCCCAGTTTCAATGTGGCGGCTGTGTGATACACTTTGTGGGTGTCTGTGGTATCCTGCTCGCTGCTTCCTGTGAGAACCAGATAAAGCTACGGAGGGGACGTTTCTCATGGCAACCTCTGGGCTGGTAGAGCCGCAGCCCTGGCGAGGAGGCCGGGGTCTGGGACAGGAGGTGAGGCCCTGGCATTTCCTGCCAGTCAGCCTGGGCACTTAGAGGAACAGGGAGGACTGGCGCCCTCTGCTGGAGGCCACGGCACAACAGCTCCGGCCTCAAGTCCTACCTTGGCCCAGTGGGGCCTGCCTCCAAACTTCTTCATGATGGTCTCGTAGGCCAACCAGTAGTCCAGCCGAGGGACGTCCTTGCCGTAGGGCCTGCAGTGAGGAGAAACAGGTGGTGAGCCAGCCCGGCCCTCTCTTAGCA
>NW_012267290.1:367439-392087 GCF_000151885.1 Dipodomys ordii | reverse complement strand
GGGGAGGGCGGGCTAGCTCTGCCTATAGGCTAGGGCAGCAGACACCGCACTGGAGATCTTCAGTTCACCACGCCTCTCCAAAGGATTCTGACAATGTGTGCCTCTCCCATTATCTAATTGGAATCTGAATGTGAACTTGATCAACTCGTTGAATGCCTGGAAAAATGTGACCACACAACCTACTAGATGCTACCAGTCAGTCTTCCTGGTGTGAGAACTGACTTCATTAAAAAAAAATCATATATGCATGTTGTGATGCATCCACACAACAGCTTTCTCTCATGTGGGTCTGCATTCACAGGTAGACAAGATAAACACAGAGACCACAACACCGCTGGGGTATGAGCCTCTCCACACAGCTTCTACCAATTAAGCCCACTTCCCTCAGTCTTCCCAGGCTCTCCGAGGAGCTGTGCATCCCTGAACTGTCCCCTGGGCTCCTCAGCAGTTTCTTTTATTTGACTGAGATGCTGGAGCTAACAGTGAGCGAGAGGAAGGTTGCTCTTAAAGGGAGGCAGAAGGAGATCTTAGAAAAGGGGAGAGATGGTGTCCAGATGCCAGGATCAGAAGATGGCACCTGAGCTGGCAGTGAAAGTTGGGAAAGTGGAGGGGACAGCTTCCACCTTGGTCCCGCCCCTCCCCGGCAGTGGGCCTGTCAGTCACCTGTACATGATGGTCCCACCCCTCCCCAATAGTGGGCCTGTCACCTGTACATGATGGTCCCGCCCCTCCCCGGCAATGGACCTGTCAGTCACCTGTACATGATGATCCCGCCCCTCCCCGATAGTGGGCCTGTCACCTGTACATGATGGTCCCGCCCCTCCCCGGCAATGGACCTGTCAGTCACCTGTACATGATGATCCCGCCCCTCCCCAGCAGTGAGCCTGTCAGTCACCTGTACATGATGATCCCGCCCCTTCCAGATAGTGGGCCTGTCAGTCACCTGTACATGATGATCCCGCCCCTCCCCGGCAGTGAGCCTGTCAGTCACCTGTACATGATGATCCCGCCCCTCCCCGATAGTGGACCTGTCAGCATCTGTACATGATGGTCCCGCCCCTCCCCTGCAGTGGGCCTGTCAGTCACCTGTACATGATGGTCCCACCCCTCCCCGGCAGTGGGCCTGTCAGTCCCCTGTACATGATGGTCCCGCCCCTCCCCGGCAGTGGGCCTGTCAGCTGTACATGATGGTTCCGCCCCTCCCCGGCAGTGGGCCTGTCACCTGTACATGATGATGTTCATGTAGCAGCTGTCCCTCTGGAAGCAGGGGCTCAGCAGGATGTCATCACCCCTGGTGAAGCGCACCTCCACAGGGTAATGGGCCACCACCTTAGGGTTAGCTTCCAGCATGTTCTTTAGCTCCAGCAGGGCCTCCTTGGTCTTCTCTCTGCCCTCAGCCCAAGCCATCAGAATGCAGACATCAGGGTGGGACAGGGATGTCAAATGCCTGGCCCCGGCTTCTGCCTGAGCTCCCAGCCTCCCCGGTGACAAGGCTCGGACTCCAGCTTGCCTCCTCCTCTTGGTGGCCTGGGACCCGACCCTACCTGGGGATGGCCCAGTCCTGGACATGCTGCTTGAAGCGGCACTCATAGGTGAAGATCTTGTGGCTCACATGGCTGTTCTCCCTCTTGCGGGTGAATAGCAGCCAGAAGAAGAAGCGGTTGATCCAGGAGACAAGGAACGGCAAGAAGGTGCTGTGGGGCACAGGGCAGGGAGGCGGTGGGCAGGATGAAGGAGCAGATCACTAACACCTGGTATCCATTGTGTGCCAGGCACTGGGCTGGGGTCTTTCCAAACCTAGGCCTTGCTCTCGGTCGGGAGACCAACCAGCATGGCTGTGACTCCTTCTCCCGCTTGCTGGGTTGAGTCAGCAGCCATCGTTCATAACTATCTGGACAATTTTCAGTGTCTCGTCATCTGTCACTAATGTCTATGTCTCAAAGCTTTACCAGCTTGTTGGGGCAAAGAGTGCGGGAGTTTTCATTTCAGCAGGCTGTTGACAGATAAATTTCCAGGAAAACTGTGGTATTCATCCTATTCTTAATTTTTATATGGATTAAGAAGTTAATGGCGCTGGACACCAGTACTGACACCTGTCATCCTGGCTACTCAGGAGGCTGAGATCTGAGGATGAGAATCACAGTTTGAAATCAGCCTGGCAGGAGAGTCTGTGAAACGCTTAACTCCATCAAAAAGCTAGAAGTAGAAGTGTGGCACGAGTGATAGAGCTCCAACCTGGAGCAAAGAAAGCCAACTGAGACCGTGAGGTTCTGACTTCAAGTAGCAGGGCTGACACCAGAACAACGCGAAGGAGGTCTTCATCCCTGGGGAAGGGGTCTGTTCCCAGCCACTCATCAACTGCCCTCCGTAAAGTGAGCTCATTTCCTCAATAGCAAATTATGGGTAAGGAATCACCCTCCAGGGAGGTTGCAGTGATTAAAAAGCAGACCAGGAACTGATCCCATGGCTCAGTGCTTGGGATCCGATCAGCACTGGGCACATTGCAAACCATTGATGGTGTCTGCGGCTTGCTCAGAGTGAGACTGAGACTCAAAGCCTTATAACCATGGAAAGGAAATGACAAAATGTCATCATCTCTGAGCCTAGGGGGAGACCTGGGCTCACAGCATAGACAGGAATGGGCTGGCAGCAGCGGATTCAGCGGAGGAGAGGTGTGGAAGTACCCCGGGCCCAGACCTCAGCTTGTGCCCTCTCCCCTTTCACCCCTTTTCTGTCAGGTTATGGCAATAAGAAGCCCACGGTCATTAGGTCAGTCTCTCAGAGACTGTGGGAGCTGTATTTGGTCACATGTGCAGGTGAGTTCTCATCTGTAGATTAGTTGGCTTGGGTCATGCTGGGCTCATGTGCTCGAGGCTTAGCCCCTCGTGGGTAGCATTTCTGGGAAGAGATTGGCTGGTGAGGATGTTGATTTCATCACTGGATTAGTGCATTGATCAGTTCGTAGCTGAGTGGGCTGTTAGGAGGGCGGGCCTGGCAGGGGACTGCTCTGAAAGGCAGCTCTTTCCCCAGAGCTCCTCTGCCTGACTCTGCCTCCTGGCTGCCGTGAGCCAGCACTTCTGCGACACTCTGTCTTCTCAGCCGTGAGGCTCTGCTTCCCCCTAGGCCCTCAGGAGTGGGGCCAGGGGTCATGTACTCATGTACTGGACCCATTGAAGTCAAGAGCCACGGTAAATGTTTCTTTTTAAAAACTGTCTTAGGTATTTTGTCACAGGAATGAAATATCATATCCTGACTAACACACTTGGAATCCATCCATCCATCTCTACCCATCCATCCATCTATCTCTCTCCATCCATCTACCCACCTATCTACCCATCCATCCATCCATCCATCCATCCATCCATCCATCCATCCATCCATCTACCCACCTATCCACCCATCCATCCATCCATCCATCCATCCATCCATCCATCTACCCACCTATCCATCCATCCATCCATCCATCCATCCATCCATCCATCTACCCACCTATCCATCCATCCATCCACCTACCCACCTATCCATCCATCCATCCATCTACCCACCTATCCATCCATCCATCCATCCACCTACCCACCTATCCATCCATCCATCCATCTACCCACCTATCCATCCATCCATCCATCCATCTACCCACCTATCCATCCATCCATCCATCATCCACCCACCCACCCATCCATCCATCCATCCATCCATCTACCCACCTATCCATCCATCCATCCATCCATCCACCTACCCACCTATCCATCCATCATCCACCCACCCACCCATCCATCCATCCATCCATCCATCTACCCACCTATCCATCCATCCATCCATCTACCCACCTACCCATCCATCTCCATCCATCCATCCATCCATCTACCCATCTGCTTACTCACCTATCCATCATCCATCTCCATCTATCTAACCATCTATCCATCTACCTCCATCCATATTTCCATCTCCATCTACCCATTCATCTCCATCCATCCATCTACTCACCTATCCATCCATCCACTCACCTATCCATCCATCCATCCATCCACTCACTTATATTCATCTCTTCATATCTATCTATCCGTCCATCCTCCTTCAACACCCCCTTCCTTTCATCTCCATTGCTACTACCACATCAGTCCTGGTTCATGTGCACTTATGTAGCAATTACTCCTCCATCTATCCCCTCTTTTCCCTTCCAATCTACTTGCACACAGCAGCTGGACAGCTTACATTATTTTAGGCTAGACACAGTTTAGTGTCCTATTTCTATATCCAAAGGCAGGAAATTCATGCTGAGGGTGGCACTATTAATTTGAGTTCTTTTGTAGGAGTAAGTACAAAATTAGTTTTCTTTTTTCTACAAAGAGATAGCTTTCATTTAATCCTGGCTGGCTTCTTTAAAAGAGTCCATTGTTTGGGGCTGGGAAAGTGGCTCAGTGATAGAGTGCTTGCCTTGCATGCATGAGGCCCTGGGTTCGATTCCTCAGCACCACATAAGCAGGAAAAGCTGGAAGTGGCGCTGTGGCTCAAGTGGTAGAGCGCTAGCCTTGAGCTGAAGAGCTGAGGGACAGCGCCAAGGCCCAGAGTTCAAGCCGCATGACCAGCAAAAAAAAAAAAAAAAAAAAAGAATCCATTGTTCAGACTCCTTCCCAAGGCTTCCACTACCCTCATGATGACCCTCAGCTCTCCAAGTGATCTGAATGCACCCCTGGGATGAGCACCTCTGTTTAGACCTGGGAGACAGACTCCATCTGCATGCATGAGGCTAAGGCATTACGCTTCTGATGGGGAATGCATCCTCACCAGCACGTGGCAGATGCTATGCAAAGGCCCCATTGTCTCCTACCTGGTCCACAGAAGGAACTCCAGTAAGTAGAATCCAATGGCATAGTCCCAAAACCAGCTGGCTGAAGAGGACGGTGGCTGAGAAGGAGAATTTGTCATCAGTTCAGCAGCAGGCTGAGCTGCCTTCTGACCTGTTTCTCACAAGGTCCTCTTAGGGAGATGTGTTCTGGGAGTGGCTCCAAGCCGAGGAGGAAGGAAGGAAGAAGGGTGCGCTCCCCCCACCGCCCAGGATTGATGAAGGCCTTAGTCCTTGCTCCACCACTTTCTTTTCATGATTCTCTCTCTCTCTCTCTCCCTCCCTCCCTCCCTCCCTCTCTCTCTCTCTCTGTGCTCTCACTGATTTTGCACAAGATAAAGACATGCGCTTGTCCTCACCCTTGGTTCCAGCAACTGCTCCTTAGGCGCTCTGTGCTGGCGCCTACACACAGCGGTTCCCTGGGCTCATGGGCATTTACACTGATAATAGCTTTGCTTTCTTCCACCAGGAGCAGCCTGCTTACTATGACATGGGGAGGGCGGAAAGGACTCTTCTCTTCTGTTGCAGATTGGAGATGAGGGAAGTGCGAGGCTTTGTCAGTCTCTCCCGGCTGTCTGAGACTCTTCTCCATCCTGCTCAGTCCTGCCTATATTTCTGTCCTCTGCTGTCCTCTGCCTTACGTCTAGCCTTCCCTTGGCTGTACCTACACATCCCTACTCTGGGACACACTGGCCCCACTTGGCTGCCTTCTTATCTTTCTTCCACACCTCCAGCCCGTCTGCCTTGCGCCTCGTACTCAGTGCTAGCCCGGCGCATTGGCCGTTGGGGTGGCCTGAGTGTCAGCCACCCCGGGAGGAGAAGGGTGGCTGCAGGGGCGTGGGGTGGCGAGGGTCAGGGCTGGGCAGAGCTGGGTGTGGCCGCGGTCACCTTGTTAGTGTGGTCCTGGTAGATGATGCTGACATTCTCACTGTGCGGGAACCACAGGAAGCGGAAGTACTCTGACTTCTTCAGATGACTGTCCAGGTTGTCCAGGACCTGGTTCAGCCGGAGGGAAGGGAACAGACTGTGTTGGTCGTGGGAAGAGGTTGGGGAGCCCCAGAAGTGAGCCCCATCTTCTCACCAGCAGCTGGGGCCACCCAGGGGAGGGGTTCACACCATCCCAATGGAGCTGGTTTGTCTCCAGGATCCCTCCTGATCGAGGAGGGGGTACGGAGGCCCAGTCCTCATCCAGAGGCTGAAGGGGGAGCCAGGGA
Source organism: Dipodomys ordii (assembly GCF_000151885.1). Taxonomy (NCBI): domain Eukaryota; kingdom Metazoa; phylum Chordata; class Mammalia; order Rodentia; family Heteromyidae; genus Dipodomys; species Dipodomys ordii. Next base: position 386,030 of record NW_012267290.1, on the reverse strand, counting down.
CCAGCACCTCCTTCAAGGTGGAGGGGAAGGACGTCTCGAGCAGGTGGAACTGAGGCACGCACTGCAGGGTGATGGTGAGGATGACGCCCAGACAGCCCAGGTGCACTCGCGCAGCCTGGAACACGTCCGCATTGCTGGACTTGGAGCATTCCAGAAGGACTCCATCGGCCGTCAGCAGGGTCAGCGCCACCACCTGGCCGTGGAGAAGAACCACACTTCACAGCCCTGGCCCCTACGCTGGCCAGAAGCTTCCCCCACGCGCAGGCTTGTCCTCAGAAGGGAGGACACGCCGGAGGACGGCCAGGTGACAGGCAGGTTGCAAAGGAGCCAAGATCTCTCCTGGAAGCGCTCACTTTAGCGAGGCAAAATGAGGGCCTGTGTGCCTCTGGGTCATACCAGCCCTGGGGACCCTCACCGCCCTAGATTATGGGTTCCCCACAATCAGACTGAATATGTCCCTCCTTGGTGACACAGGGTGGCCCCGAAGAAGGGGCCGTGTCCTCCTGACCAGCCACACCCAGTCAGAAACTGTGGGTCTCTGCAAGCCCTCAGCCGCTCAGCTGGAAATGGAGTTGGAAAACACCAGCGTCTCCCCTTGACCCTCCTCCCCGAGGGGACGGCTCTCATTGCTGCTTCAGCCCTTCTCCACGCTCCGCTCTTTGCTAATTTGGATGGAAATTGCTTCTGACATGTGTAGTTGGTGGCAGGGTGCTCAGGGCGAGAGAACAGTTACAGTTGAACTAATTCCGATTAACAGCGACCAAAGGCAAGAGGAGGAAGTGGCAGAAGCAGGGCAGGGTGGCCAGCTGGGGGAGAGAGTTTCTGCTTCGTGATGACTGTTTATGAAAGCTAGATCCAGAGCAACAGACGAGAGCTCACCTGGGAAATGCTTCACAAAAAGATCTAAAAGCCTGTGACCGGTAGGGCTGTGTATTTATGAGAGGTAGGATCTTAGGCATGATTTGTGTGTGTGTGTGTGTGTGTGTATGCATGTGTGCATATGTGCATGCCAGCTAGGATCTTGGGCATGATTTGTGTGCATGTGTGTGTGTGTGTGTGCATGTGTATGTGTGTGCATGTGTATGTGTGTGTGTGTGTGTGTGTGTGTGTGTGCGCGCGTGCATGCATGCCAGTCCTTGAACTCAGGGCCTTGGTTGGTACTATCTCTGAACTTCTTTGCACAAGACTAGTGCACCACCATTGGAGCCACAGCTCCACTTCTGGTTTTCTGGTGGTTAATTGGAGATAAGAGTCTCAAAAACTTTCCTGCCCATACTGGCTTCAAATGGAGATCCTCAACTATCAGCCTCCTGAGTAGCTAGGATTATAGGCTTGAGCCACTGGGGCCTGGCTTTTGGGCATGATTTTTAACATCTCTGTCTCCTCCTCCGTGAAGAGAGGAGGAACAACAGGAATAAGACCTCAGAAAGTCGGCAAGGACCACATGAGAAGATGTCCTGAATCACCTAAGGGCCTGGTGCACGGCAGGTGCCGCTCCTTGTGGTCACGGCTGGAATTTGAAATGTTTCCGAGGCTCCTATGCTAAAGTCTCAGCTGCATGCTGATGGATTTGGGGGGGTGATGGACTCACAAGAGGTCCAGGCTCATCAGTGAGCTCACCCACATCTCCCGTCGGTATCACGGGTAAGGTCTAACGGCCGGCCCCACTTTTCCTATCAAGCTTGCTCATCTAGGCTTGCAAGGAGAAGTGGCCAGTAAGTTCTGTGTGCACTTTGATGTGTGGTCTCCCCAAAGGACTTTCCTCCTCTGTTGATCATGAGATCAACACCAGCTTGATATGTGAATCCTGGCTAGTGGTCTACGACCTGGGGCAAATCTTGTGGGGCGGCTCTCAGGCTGCTTCACCTCCAGTTACCACTGCGCTGTCTTGGAAAGCCAGCCCCACTGTGAGGAGCCGATGGCAAAGCCGTGGAAGGATTCCACATCGGGTCCTTCCTACCCAGTAGAGAAAGTTAAAGGCCCCGCCCCTCCTTTTTCTTTTGCCCTCAACAAAGGTAGATGCTGACAAAGGACATCTTGAGTCACTCATGGCTGGCCACCACTTTGTGTTTTGTACCTGTGATCATACCCTGATTGATTCTCTCTCTCCACGGGCTGGGGATGGAACCTAGGGCCTTAAGCATGGGAGGGAAACATTGACCACTTGAGCCACGTCTCCAGCTCTTTATGTTGTGTTTAGTTTTTGCGATGGTGTCTTGCTAATGTGGCCTGGCCTCTGCCTTGTAATCCTTCTCCCCCGACAATGATGGGTGTGCATCCCCACCCCCGGCTGAGTGGACTCTTCATTTGAACTGGCAACGTCACAGCAACAACATCCGGAGACTTTAGGCAACACAACTGCGTGATTATATTCCATGAAAAGGGGCGCGAGGCCTGAGTCCCAACCCGGGTCTCTTAGCCAGTCCCTCAAGCTGGACCCTTGCGGACAGTGGCGTTGAGGGGGCTGAGGGCGGAGGGGCGCTTGGCGCTGGGCCCGAGCCGCCGGTGGAGGCAGCAGACTTACCTGGGTGGGTAGGATGCCATGCTTCACGCCAGTGTTGTGCGTCCCAGTCCCAATAACGCCCCCTGCCGTCACGTCTGACACGGCTCCCAGGCTGTGGGGACAAGAGGGAGAGCAATTAGACTCACCTGCATAGAGTGAGGGGGGCCTGAAGGGGAGAAGGGTTTGCTCAGCCTCTGCCCGCAGCCTCACCCCACATCTCCCCTAACCTTGCAATATGAGCGAGTGGGAACACAGGCCAGTGTCGATGGAGGCCTGACTGAGATGCTCGGAGGCCCTAAGACCCCTTTCCGCAGGAAATCCCTTGGTACGAAACTGAGCTAACACTGATGCTTCCTTCTGAGAGGACAGAGCAGCCTCGGGCAGGGGAGCCAGGAAGACCCCGACTCGTCGGACTGCGCTCCTGACCCTCTCACAGCTTACTTGGCACGGCCTTGTGTTTTGATCTCCAGCTGGTAGGTGTAAAGTTGTAGAAACACTCTGTCCACGAGAGCCCCACTCTGTCTGAGCCTATTACTGAATGCTCAGCCTCAGTTGGGTGCAATTCTTGCTAATTCCATGTAACACTCCCTGAGCCCATGGAGGATGGGCCATAAGCACCTTGATGGGGAAGACGGGTTCCTGAGAAAAAGGTTCCTCTGAGAAATTCCCACCAGCTGGGTCCTCCAGGGCGGGGCCTACGTTAGAGCAGCAGGTGCTGCCCCGCCCCGCCCCCCCCCACGGGAGAGAGGGCTCTTACTTGGACAGGGACAGGCCATGCTTGTCCAGCTGTGGGTGCAAGTCAGCGAGGAGAATGCCAGCCTCCACCGTCACCTGCTTCTTCTCCTTGTCCACCTGCAAGAGCCAACGCAAGCTGGGAGGAGACAGGCTACCCTCCCACTGTCCCCCAGTCCCCCCCAGGCTCTTCAGGTATGTGTCCATCTCCTGTGGTCAAAAGGATGCCCAGCCTGGAGATGTGGTGCTTCGGGGATGCTTTATGCAGATGTTTGCAAATCCAGGGAGGAGGGTCACATGGCATGGGAAGGGTGGGGCTTTCTGCAGCCTCCTGGGCTCTGGGCCCAGCAGGTTGGGATGGTGAAGCTAGGCAAGGGAGGCAGGAAACGAGCCTCAGGGCCTTCAGGGTGTCGACTTCTCTACATGGAGTGGCTTTCTCCCCTTGCTCTCGCAGGACAACCTGCACCTGTGCAAAGGCTACAAAGCCCAGGGCAATGAGCAGACACCTAACTTCTGCCTGGTGCCTGCGGTGCCGACTGGGTGTGGTGTCACGCCCCGCCCAGCAGCGCCCAGGCCCGCCGGGACAGTCTACATTTCACAGGGGTGACTCCTGAGATCCAAGAACTTGGAGGCACTCGCCCAAGGCCACCCAATGTCAGCGGCAGAAGCCAAAGGAGAGTTTGACTCCACGTCCATCTGACCCGGGACACAGACAGAGCTGGAGAAAATCGATTGCTGGCGCCCAGTCCTCACTAATTAGCAATCAGAGTTAATGACTGCCACGACTGAGGCCTTGGCTAGGATATCTTCCTAAGAGGCACAAAGGGTCAGCTTGAGCAAATGAAGAAAACAAGAGAGGAACGCCAAGCCCCGCTGGCGGGCTGCGGGGAGGGGAGTTCACCCAGCAAAACCTACAGGTCAGGGGAGGCTAGGAAAAGAGTAACAATGCCCACGCGAGGAGCGGGCTCAGTCCTAGATCTATGTCCAGCTGAGTCGCTGACCCTCTCTGATTTCCGGTCTCCATTTCTAAATTAAGCTGAGCCCCACTTGGGGCTCTTGTGGGTTCCTTGTGAGTGGACCTTTTGGGAGTCAGCTTTTCTACTCCAGTTCTAGCAAAGGGGAGAGGAGGCTCTGGGAGAGAGTCTCCATGGCTGTCGGGGTTGGGCAGACCCGAGAGGCAGCCCGAGAGGGGGGCTCAGGTGGGGGTGCGCAGGAGTGGGCCAGGAATCGGGGGGTTCTCAGGGAACTGTCTGGGGAGGGGGCAGACAAGGGCAGCAGCACCTTCAGGACTCGGTTCATCTTGCCCATGTGGATCATGAAGCCATCGGTGCAGGCGATATCGGAGGGTGAGTGACCTCCACCCACCACCTTCACCCGCTTGTTCTGCTGCCTGGCCAGCGCCAGCACCTGCCAGACAAGGAAGACAGTGGGAAGCGGGCCTTTCTCGGAGAAGCCAGAGCGTGCAAGGGCCCAGCCCAGCCTGAAGGGGGCAGAGAGCGTGCAAGGGCCCGGCCCAGCCTGAAGGGGGCATAGGTGCCCCAGGCCTCAGAGACCCGGCCTGTTGAGCTGGGACCCCAGTGCTTATCATCCATCCTATCAAGTGACCACCACTTCTGGTGGTTAATGAAGATGAGCCTCCCGGACTTTCCTGCCTGGGCTGGCTTTGAACCACAATCCTCAGATCTCAACCTCCTGAGCAGCTAGGCTTACAGTTGTGAGCCACCAGTACCGGCTTGCTTTTCTTTCTCTTCCTTTCTTTCCTTCCTTCCTTCCTTCCTTCTGGCTTTCCTTCCTTCCTTCTTCACTCCCTCCCTCATTCCCCCTCCCTTCCTTCCTTTTTTCCTTTCTTCCTTCCCCCCTCTTTCCCTCTCTCCTTTGCTCCCTCCCTCCCTCCCTCCTTCCTCTTTCTTTCCTGTTTTTATTCTGCAATACTGGGGCTAGAACCCAGGCCCTCACATGCTCTCTCCATGGAGCCATGCCCATTCCTTCTGTTTGTGTTTAAGCCTCAGCTTCTCAGGCTGGCCACAAAACCTCCGGTCCGCATCCCACCTGAGCACCAAGGTTTTCCAGGGCCGGACAATGCCTAGAGTTTTGTTTCTCCAGTGTCTATTTCAGGCAGTAGGTAATGCTGGAGATGATTGGATGCCTGGCGTCACATTAAGTTACCCCATCCACTTTCACTGTTGGTTTCCTGCTCATGGCCTCCGGGGCTGGGCATCTGGGCCTGGTGAGCTCATGAGATGAACACTCACCTCTCTGATCTCTTCCACGGATGTGGGCTGGTAGTACATCTCTGGGCAGCAGCCATACGTCTTCGCCCAGTTTTGGAACTGGACTCCTTTGTGTCCGTGGACCTGTATCAGGCAACAAGCCAGGTCTGAGCAGGCAAGCATCCGGGTCATGTCCGAATTCCACCCCACACCCCACTCATCATGGCAGCCAGCCACAGAGTGAGGCCCAGCTCCCCTTTGCCCCCAGCTGTCAGGGCAAGTAGAAGATCAAAGCATGTCGGAAGCTCTGAAGCCACATGGGGCCATGTCGGGCCATGAACAGACCACGGAAAGCTCTGTCCATTCTTAGGCCAAGATGAGGTGAGGGGTGGGGTCTGAGAAAGTAGGACTCGGCCTGCTGGATGTCTTGCTCAGGGCCGGGTAGAAGGATTGTAGCTGCCCAGGGGAGCCCGGGGCTGGGGCTGGTCGGAGCAGCTCCAGGGCAGGGCAGTTCCCTGATTTCTAAGCCTCAGCTTGGAGTCCCGGGCTAACGCTCCCTTAGTTGGACAGATACTACATTGGCCTCTTCTCGGTCTCATACCTAACTTAGGCCTGGTAGTAGTGAAACTGAATAATGCTAAAAGGAACTTCCCCAAGCTCTCACACAACAAGGCACAGGAGTCCAGCCCAGGCCTGAGCCTCCCAGGCCTAGCCTAGCACCCCTGCACCTCCCCCAGTCCACCCCAGGGCCTCAGGCTTGGCTCAGTTTTATCTCCCCACACCCAGCTTCCGGGGCCCGCCTGGAGCTGTACCCACTGGCACCCCACGGGCCCTACCATGGCTCCAGCAGTCAGTGGCCTTGGCTGGCTCTGGCTCTCTTCAGGGTCAACGCTCTGGGCAGCAGGAACAGAGATGCGTCCACCTCGGGGAGTGCAGGCCGAATGGGCTGTCACAGTGCGGGGTGAGGGGCTTTGGGCGGGAGGCAGGTAATCAGTGCAGGGACAGGCTCCGCCCCCAGGACCAGGTCACAGGACTGACTGCGGCTGGGCCCTCCCTTGCTCTGGAGCCCCGGGCAGGCTAGAGGGCCCAGAAAGCCATTCCTAAGAGCTGCAGTCTCTGAGCCCAACCCTAGAGATCCTGGAGCCAAAGAACCCTGCCAGCCTCAAAACTGGATCCTTGACACTAAGATCAGGAGGGCTATGATTGAGGAGTCAGCGGGGGAGGAGGGGCCGACGCCCCCAAGGTGGGGCCTATTAGAGCAGGGTGATCCCCGCCAGGAAGACACAGAAAAGGACCCCGGGGCTGCAGGGGGCCTTGTCTTCTAGAGAGCCCTGCCCTTCCTCAGATCCACACACCGAGCAAGGCTTTGCTGTAGATGCCCCTGGGTTCCTAGCTACACTTTGCCAGGTAACCACCAGGGACCTGCCTCTTCTTTCATACACTGGGACAAGTTGTGCTTAATTCCTGAGATCAACATGCAGGGTGCAGTTGCTTTCTGAGAAGCACTAGCCCGGGACATGGTCAGTACTGGAAAGGGTAGCTGGTGCTCACCTCTGTGCCCAGGGGTGAGTTTGCCGGTGTTCTGAGCTCCGGGACACTGATTCCAATCCCTTAGCTCAGCCGACTCTGCCTGCAGAGATGCCACACGCCCTGCACACTAATGCAGCAAGCCAAATGAAAAGGTGCTGAGCACCCAGGATAGTAGATCTTTCCAAGCCAAGAGCCGGTGTCTGGGAAGAGCCTGAGCCACCGCTGACAGCTCTGGAGGAGAAACAGCTGGGCACTGGCCACGTTGCACATGAGAAGTCCTGCCGAGGGGGTGAGAGGCACACCGGTGTGTGTGCAGTCACATTCATCAATGACACACGACGAGGCGAGTGAGGGTGGTGGCCTTGGTCTTACAGGGTGACAAACATACTGGAAAAGTGGCAGTTAAGACCAGTCTTTAAGGTACGAAGTTAAGATCGAATACAAGGAGAGAGGAGATCTAGAAGTCAGTCATTCTTAGTAGAGACACTACTAGGAAACCAGGGTCAAGAAGACTAAGATCACTAACACCACGTGTACTAAGACAGGGCAGTGTAGAACCAAACTAATGACTTTTCTAGATGACAGGGAGCAGATTCTAGTTGGTAAGGGGCCAGTGCACAAGAACACGAGAAACATCCGTGTTCTATAGCAACCTTGATTCTATCCGTGTGCTAAAAATCACATAAAAGACCTGAAAAGAAACAAGACCCTTGGCAAGGAACGACGCAGCACAGGTAGATAAGGAGACAGGGAAACAGTTACTTTTGACAAATATCAACGGGGCAAGACTCAGACGTAAACATGAGAAAGCAGTTAAGTTTTCTTCCCACCACGCCCTCTTCTAGACAGTAAGTCAGGAGAGACTTCAGAGGGGCAAATCTGCCTTGTCCTTTGGGATGGTAAAGATCTGAGAACTCTTTCTTCTGGACTGGTAAAAAGGGAAAGGATAATAGGTGTGTCTAGCACACGGAAGTCCTGCAGGGTACCTGGGTTTGGGGTGGGCCTCACCCATCCTCCCCACCCCAAGTCCCGGTGTAAGGATTAGGAGTTGCTAAACTGTTTTGTTTAGCTCAGGAGGAAGAAAAGCTTTTGATTGTTGGACTTCCATTTCCTGCCAGGGGATGCGGGGTCCTAGAAAATATTTCTCTTGTTTTCTACTTCAATAAATCTGTGCTAAAACTTTCACCTTGACCTGAGATGCCCTGAAATGCTTTTCATGCGTGGATCTCAAGGACCTGTGATTTGGCATGAACTGGGGGGCTGGGACTGAGGCGGAGCTAGGATTCCACGTCTGCATACAGTGACTTCAAGAAACCCAGTCTCTTCCTACACCGTAGGGCATCTTTCCTTTGTTGAGTGGGTACGGGATTTCTGTCCTCCCTCTGCTGGGACAGCAAGGCTAAGGTCTGCCTGATGGAGCTCGGGACCCTCGGGTGGATGGCAGCCTCGCCCGGGGGACTTTGCTCTGGTGCTGGTAGCCGCCCAGTGCAGGTTGTCTGCAGGCCCTTGAAGGGGGAAGGGAGGGGCCACCCAAACCTTGGGGGAGCAAGGACAGTGTGTGTGTGGGGGGGTGCGACGGACCAGCTTGGCCGGAGCACTGGGACCGACGGGACAGGGATCTCGGGATAGGTGGGCAAGGAGTCGGCGAAGTGACAAACAGACACAGACTCCAAAGAGTTGCATCTGAGTGTATCTTTATTGAGGAGAATTAACATTTTTATACAGTGTGTGATTGTGACATAGATTCTTTGTTTATTTAAGCACATAATCAATTTTTTTTAAAGGCAAAGCATTGATGAATTACATGAAAATTGATGACTATCCCACCAACTGTTTAAGCTAAGTGGTGCGAAACAAGTCTAGCATATTGTTTAATAGAATGTGTCATCTATTCAGCCTTTTTATGTTTAATAATTAACAAACCTAAAACAGGGCTGTACTTATATTGTACTCTTTTTATTTTTATTTTTATCCAACTATTTTCATCTTTATAAGCTCCTGTATAAAGAAATGGTTCTTGGTTGGTTCAGGAAATATGTTACTAACTTTATATTTTGTGTGAAACCACCATCTATTCCCTATAACATAAGTTGGACTAAACTTAATCATAACTGTTGGGAGAATCTTTCTTTTTCTTTTATAATCAGAGGTCCCTTCTTTTTTAGAACTCCCTGAACTACTGGGATAACTCTTTCTAACTTAGTTTAATTCATTGATTTTGTCTGTTGGACATATCTGGAAATTTTAAGTCTCTATATTTACTATGCGTGAGCTGCAAAACCGCTTGTGAAGTTGTAGGAATTTCTGGAGGCAGTGTCACATCAGATGATAGATTTTTTGGGGCATTGCCCACATTTAATCTTTGGCCTTAGTCTTTATTACTTAGAGAAGCCGTCTCTATTGGACTGGAAAGATACAACATGCTCTGTTCGCGGATCAATAGAAAAATAGCCAAAATGAGAATAAAGACAACGAATGTACAGCCAAGAAGAATATAGTAAGAATAAAGGTAGAGGCTATAAAGGTGCAGCCAAGTGTATGGGAAGCCTTGAACCAACACCCCCTTCCTGGGGGCATGTTTCCTTGAAGCTCTTTGTCCAACACAATCTCTCACGCAGAGCAGAAGGTGGGGTGGCACCCACTGGTCACAGAAAGGTGTCCACTCAGCTGGAAATACCAGGAACCACTGGAAGTGCAGAAACTTAAGCATTTGACCTTGTTTTTCTGGCCAGAGACTATTCATTGAACTTGCAGTCCCTTATTCTGTTGCCAATGTCAAATCAGAAGCCATCTATCCACCACAGGCAGCTTTATGGAAGTGCTCCGCCCACCTGCACCGGCCTCTCTTTGCTGAACCCAGCTAAGGACTCCTTGCAGACACATCTTCATGGCTGCTTTGCCTGCTGTGATCTCTGTCCTTTCCAAACGCTTGCTTCGGCAGCTTCTTCTCCATTGTGCCTCTTGGACTGGGTTCCCATGGTGGTTGGATACTGAGCTGCTTGTTAGAGGAGGAAACAAGGGTTGTTGTGTACAATGGCAGGCCTGAACTGGCCTGGAGGCAGGACAGACGCTCTCCCAGGTGGGACTTGTCAGGGCACAGGCAGGCATCCTGCCACTGGGCTCTGGGTCACTGTGGTGAGCAGCAGTCACACTGGAACTTCTCTTTCTCTGACCAGATTGTCTTCTCTAGGGAATCCGGTTCTCCACCAACTCCTGGGGGATGCCTGGGGCTTGAGTCTATGCCAGGCTCCACTCCTGTCCAGAACCTTTCATTCCAGAAGTTTCAACCAAGTATATGTAGCATGCAAGTGTATGTGGAGTGGCGGGGGGGGGGGGCATTCCCTCTGGAGGAGGCAGGGCCCACATCCTTCTGGGCTTGCAGCTCCATTTTTTTTTTAAGGGAAGAGAGCCCCGGGAGCACTCCAGATTCCCCCGGGATGGGCCAGGCTGAAGAATGGAGAAAGCAAGGTGGCGGTGGACCCTGACATTCACTGACCCAAGGGTCGGGGGGCGTGGCTCAGACCTGGGCTGGTCAGTGTCAGGCACTGGGGACAGAAGGCTCCGGCAGGCAGGGGAGAGAATGCTGATTGACAGACGGCCCAGTGTCACCCCATTTTAGTGACTCAGGTCCCATTTCCCCCTCAAACCCTGTCCCTAACTTCAGGCCCCTTCAGCAATAATTAAGGCCAAATGTCCTCCGAGTGTGTGTGTGTGTGTGTGTGTGTGTGTGTGTGTGTGTTTGTGTGTGAATCTTGTGTCTCCTGTGCTTTGAGGTGTGGTCCTGAAACCAGCAGTTGAGGACCTAAACTTAAACTAATGGGATTTGTGTATCAGGTTTGACCTCTCACCTCCATACTCCAAATAAAGAGGTGCCACAGGCGTGGTGTTATTTGGCAAGGACCTCTGTAGGAAGAGGAAAGTAAATGCCTGAGCCCATCTTCTGCCATCTGAAGACATGCTTCAGACATGAGCTGTAAGTGTAAACAGACAAGGAGTTAGGAGCCGTAGGAGAGAGGGCCACACAGTTGTTCCTGTGGGTGAAGAGCTCAGTCCTCTGCATTTGGGAAGGGTCTGGAGTTCGAGCTTTGGGAAGCTGTTATCATAATCACCACTAATCAGGATAAACCAATCCTCATTGTCCAGACCTGGCTCAGTGGTTCCTTTGGGGAGAGAGGGGGATGGGAAGGACACAATTATTTCTTCTTTGTGACGGATGATATTGTCAATCAGTCCAAAATGACTTCGGACAGAACAACTTAGCTAAGACAGATACAAAATGGAGGTGAGGCTGCCAAGCTTTTATCCTGCTTTGAGTTAATTCCTAAGCTCACGAAAGGAGTCCGTGCTTTTCAGCAAAGGCAGTGTCAGCGCCCTTTTTAATCCTACAGCCTGGACTGGTTCTCTGCTTACTTTACTAGGGTTCCCAGGATGTAGATCCCAGGGGAGACTTTCTGGCCCCCCACCCTGGGATGCTATGCCCAGCCCAAGCCACTTACAGCAGTGGTATATATTGCCTTTATTCGAAAAAAAAGTTGCATGAGAATAAAAGTCAATAACACTCAGGGATATCGGTTATTTCCCTGTGTTGCCATCTTCCTGTGATTGAGGAGGAGGGATTTTTGTTTATCTCTTCTTGTTTGAAGGACTCAGCTTGTTCCGTAACCACTCACTCAATTCTTTTCCAACATTAATGAGCAAAGACAAGAATATTGCCAGTTCAGCGATCTCTGAAGTGATTTAGATCTTTTCCCTCCCAGACTTGCTAATCAATAAGAGTGAAATCCTTCCTACACCATTTGTATCTGGTTCTCAACCCACCTTCTCACTGTGCATGTTTTGTAGGATCTCTATTTTGAGCCCTTGGGTAAGACTTTCTCTGTTGGCTCAATCTCTTTAAAATAAAAAGTTCCTTCTACACTAAATAGAGACTGGACCACCCAGATAATACCCCCAGGCCATTGCAGAACTCAAGGTGATGAATTCTACTTGGTCCTGCAGGTATTCAAACTGGGCATTCTCCGAAATTCTCTTTGAGCTGTGTAAACTAAGCATTGTCTTTGAAGTTTCCAAATCTTCTTATTGCAGGCTAAGGTGTTTTGCATTGAAATCACCGAAGAGCAGAATTTCAGAAGGGGAAAAAAAAAGAACTTAGGTCTTGGCCTACAAACTCTTTTTTAAAGAGCTTGTTCATTTTTCTTTGGCTGTACGGGAGTTTGAACTCAGGACTATGTGCTCTCCAGCAGGCCCTTTCCCGCTTGAGTCCTGTCCCAGGTCCTTTTTGCTCTGGGTATTTTTGAGACAAGTTCTTGATTTTGGCTTGAGCTACTAGGGACCACGATCTTCCCAGCTCCGCTTCCCACGGAGGCTGGGATGACAGGCACGAACCACTCACAGTGCCTCACTTTTTCTGTGCAGAGTGTCTCAAGAACTTTTTCCCCTGGGCTGGAAGCTCAATCCTCCTCATCTCTGCTTGCAGAGTAGCTAGGATGAGAGGTGTGAGGCTTCGCCGTCCAGCCGCGACACCAGTTTTAATGGACTAGGAGGTGAGCCTCCGTCTGTGGAGACTCCATACTCGTAGGCGTGTGTAAGTGAAGGACATTAGGACAAGCAGAAACACAATTCTTCTGACCTCCTTGTCTCCTGCTCTTCCTTCTTCCCCAGAGCCAGTCACTGGAACCAGAATTCTTTTCCTCAAGCCAGTCATAGAATCTAGAACCTTCTCCCCCAAAGAGAGCCATTACATCTACAAAGGCCTCTTTCTGCTTTCTCTGAGAAAGTTAGGCCTCAGGGAAGAAAGGCCACTAAGACACCGAAGCCCTGCTGCCTTTCCTCTCTGTTATGAGGTCAGTCTCACTCTCCATTCAACTCATGCCTACGAAATACACTGCTCTGGGTCTTCACATCTCTGTTTTGGAAAACTCTCCTGTGACCCTTTTAAAAAAATGTTTTGTGGCTGGTACTGGGGTTTAACTGAGGGCCTTGAACTTGCTGAACGGGTGCTTTCGCTTGAGCCATGCCTCTGCTCTGCTTTTCTCTCAGCATCCTGTCATTTGTCAAGGCCCATGGTCCTTACAATGGGTGAGAAAAAGAATTCTCCATCGTGTGGGCAGGGGCTTGTTATTTCTTGGCAACATCAATGGCTGGTCATGGGGTCCAGTACTGAGATCCCAGACAGCAGAATCCTAAAGCCATGTGGTATCACAACAAAAGTCAATTGACGTCTAAAGAAGAAGGTTTGTTTTGGCCGGAAGTTTTAGAGGCTTTAGTCCTTGATCTATGAGCCCTGTTGCTTTGGGTCTGGGTCAGGCCGCGTGTTGGGTGTAGCAGAGCAAAGACACACACCCCATTACTCTCCCCCCTCCACAACATACCCCCACCTCGTGCCCTGTTGGACCTCGTGGCCTGTGTGCGGGCGCGGGCATGCTCGCACACATGCACGTGTGCTGGTGCTGGGGCTGGAACTCAGGGCCTTGAGCCCTCTCACTCGGCTTTTTCATTCAAGGCTGGTGCTCTACCACCGGAGCTATACCTCCACTTCTGGCTTTTTGCTGGTTAGCTGGACATGAGTCTCTTGACTTTCTTGCCTGGGCTGGCCTTGAACTGTGATCCTCAGATCTCAGTGTCCTGCGTAGCTAGGATTACAAGTTTGAGTCACTGGTCCTGGGGGGGTAGACACCACAGCTTAAGTCCCCACTGCCTCCCTCCTGAAAGCACTAAGCTGGGACTAAGCGCTTCACTTGTGGGTGTCAAGGGCACCTTCAAGACACAATGGGCACACACAGAGCCAGTGTGATCTGTGTCCTGCACCATGCTTGCTCTGGGAGGCCACCTCACTCTTCCTGAGCGCTCTGGACCCGCACCAGGAGCAGGGCAGGGAAGGCCACAGGGATCATCCATGGTACGGAATCTGTGCTTGGGTTTTTGAGTGTGAGATGCGGTACCATGGAGAATCAATGGAGCCTTCTGCCGTGTGATGGATGCCAGGGCTGCGGAGCTGCGGTGATGGATGTGCGCCTGCTCCAGGCAGGTCATCCGCGCTGGCGCTGCTTCTTATTTATGACCCCCGTCCCCACTGCAGAACTGGCCGCTGCTTATGAGCTTGGCCCTGCAGAGGCCTGGACAGGGGCTTGCTCTTAAATGGGCCCCAGAAGAGCAAAGGACACTGAGACGCAGTAAAAACGTAGTGAGCACAAAGAGAAATAGTCTGTCCACTCACAGAAAGTCCATCAGCCCAGCAGGGATGGGGGGTGGGGGTGGGGAGAGGAGGGGGGTGTACTCTGGTACCTGCCTTGCTGATATGACTCTGAGCCTGAATTTTCACATACAGAACAAATATCCTATCTGCCCAGCTGGTGGGGGGCTGCTCCTTTGTGCTCCTGAGCACAGAGCTAGCAGATGAGCACAGAGCTAGCAGATGGCCTTCAGTAAGACGCTTCTTTTTCTTTTTCCCCCCAACCAATCGTGGGTCTTGAACTCTGGGCATGAGTGCTATCCCTCAGCTCAAGGCTCAAGGCTAGAGGTCTACCACTTGAGCCACAGCGCCACTTCTGGCTTTTTCTGCTTCTGTGGTGCTGAGGAATCGAACCCAGGGCCTCATGCATGCAAGGCCAGCGCTCTACCACTGAGCCACCGTCCCAGCCCCAGTAAGACACCGCTCAATGAGTCAGCATGCCCCTGCCTAGCCTGTCTCCTCCTCCTCCTTCCAGGAGAACCCATTGTGGTGTAGGGGCAAGGCTGGGGGGAAGGCCAGGACGGTGGGCTTCCCACACAGGGGCCGCCCTCCGCCCCAACAGCAGAAAGTCTGCTGTCTCCTGGGACATCAGAAGCCACAGACAGCCTTGGCGCCTAGTCCTGGCCAGATGGGGGCTGGGAATCTGCCTGGAGGAGACAGAAAGGAGGGACTCAGTTTCTGCAAGTAGCCTTAATTCAGCTCACAACCGCACTGACACAGCTATCCAAGCAGACCCGCTGTTTGCAGAGGAGGAAACTGAGGGCTGCAGGTAAGAGGCATTTTTGCCCACTGGGTTCTTCAATGAGTGGATAGCAGGCATGCTGGCAGGACTGATGGACGTCCATCAGTCCAGCCCTGTGTCCATCCTGACATACCCAAGCCCGAGACTTACCTACCTCTGTTTTCTGTCTTCTGGTGGTCAGATCACTAATTTGGATATTGGATATCTCCCTGCCCAGGGGTTGCACAAATTCTTCCCTTAAAGCCCTATTACTGGGCTGGGAAGATAGCTTAGTGGTAGAGTGCTTGCCTAGCATGCATGAAGCCCTGATTTCAATTTCTCAGTACTACAGAAATGGAAAAAGCCAGAAGTGGCACTGTGGCTCAAGTAGTAGAGCGCTAGCCTTGAGCAAAAGCAGCTCAGGGACAGTGCCCAGGGCCTGAGTTCAAGCCCCAGGACTGGCAAACACATACACACACACACACACACACACAACAACAACAACAACAACAGCCCCCCCCCATATTATAAAAACCCAGCTGCTACCACAGAACCAAAGAAAAGGTACTGATCTGACAATAGCTGTAATGACCTCACTCCTTTCTAGATCTGCAATTTATCACTCTCTCTCTCTCCCTCCCCTCCAGGTCACTTTTCCAGTCAGGACATCGAGTTTGTCTCAGTGTCTTCCTCCCCTCTCTGTTTGGCTCCACAGCCCACAGAATAAAGTCCATGTTCCCTCCCAACATAGCTCCGTGGGTGGCACCTGGGCTTTGGAGTCAAACAAGCCTAGGTCAGTGTCCTGACTTAGTCACAAGCCTGGCCTTGGCCACGTGGTCCCCGGAGTCTGTTTGCTCAACTGAAATCTCCAGACTTGATGTGAAGATGAGAGTCACCCGGTCACAGGCATCCAGAAAAGCAGTAGTTCCAACGCCAGGTCCAGCAGCGGATAGATGGGTGGATTGTGGAAGAGGAAGTGAGCTAGTTATGAGAGGACACGTACTTTCCCATTCCGTCCTGCGCTTCGTACACCTAGGATGGCCGAGGAAGGCTCGGGGTAGTGAGGAAAGGAAGTTAGTGCAGTGAAGGCCATCTCGCAGTTTGGCAAGACAAAAACAGTGGTGGAGTTGTGTGGTTGTGATGGTTATACCCAGATGTGAATGTGCGTAATGCTACTGAACTGCACACTTAAAGGTGGTGAAGATGCTGTTGGGGCTTGGGTAAGATTTGTCCCCCAAACATTTCCATGCTTGATGTTTGGTTACCAACATCCTGGCATCAAAATGCACCATGATGGGGGGGCCTGGTGAGAAGTGGTGGGGTCCGGGACCCCATGTGTGACTAGACTAGATTCATGCTGGCCTGCGGAGCGCCTGCGGTCTCATGGGAAGGAACCCTCTCCTATGAGAGTGGGTAGCTCTAACAGAGCGAGCCTGCTCCCTTCTTGGCTGTCTCTTGCCCTGTGACTTCTTTCTCTCTGCCTTCTTACAAATTCTTTTCGTGTTAAAGATGTTCAGCATTCCTTTGTGTGATATTATTATTATTATTTTTTTTTTGTCAGTCATGGGTCTTGAACTCTGGGCCTGGGCGCTGTCCCTCAGCTCTTCAGCTCAAGGCTAGCGCTCTACCATTTGAGCTACAGCACCACTTCCGGTTTTCTGGTGGTTAATTGGAGATAAGAGTCTCATAGACTTTCATTGCCTGGGCTGGCTTTGAACCTCGATCCTCAGATCTCAGCCTCCTGAATAGCTAGGATGACAGGCGTGCGCCACCGGTGCCTGGCTTGTGTAATGTTCTTGTGGCATATATTTTCCACCCTTTATTCTGGAATTGCATGTACTTGAACATGAGCGTTCTGGCAAATAGCATAGATGTGAGGATGCCTTCTAATCTCAGGGTCATTGTTTTGGGGTTGTTTACAAACCATCAGACACAACAATGTATCTATTGCAATTTAAAACACAACCATATCTTTAATCACAACAAACATTACATTATAACTTTTCCAAAACATGGGTACTAGCTCACAGAAACAGCGCCTACTGGCTACTACAAATAGGGTGGGTAAATTGTAAAACAAGAAAAATGTAATATAAAACTCATAGCCATGCACTTATTACAAACAAGTACTTTGTGAAATGCTAGGCATATCTATGTAAACAGTATGCATCTCTGCACAGATGGAAACCACGTAGGTAAGTCTGACTCCTGGTAAACCTGAGGGTGCCTGCGGTCGGCCTCTGCTTTCTTCTGTGCGTTGACCGTAGTTGCTCTGAAAGAACAAATAAAGGAGAGAAGAGTTCCCCTGCAGGACCTGAGCAAGTGAACCGATGCCAGGGTGCAAACAAGACCACAGGAGAACTGTCATTACAACGTACAATGCAGGCACAAACGTGTTGAGCCCACAGATGCAAAAGAGTTCAATCTAATTAGAGAAAATAACGGAAAACAAAAGGCAAGAAACCTCTTCAATGACAAATCTGTAATGTCAGTTGAAACTGGTGCAGGCCTATGGTGTAAGTCACAGTATTGAAAGCTATTCTGCCAGGTTGTTTGTGTTCTGTCCATGTGTAGTATCTTTCTGTATTAGTTAGTGACACACTCACTGTGAACATGCCGGCGCCTCTTCCAGGCTACTCTCTGGTTTCACTTTCACTCCCAATTTGCCTATGAATTTAAAAATAAAAATACTGAGATTCCTTGTGTCATCTCTTGGCATTCAAGCTGTTCCGATTTTCTACCTGTGTGCTGGCTGCGTGTGGCCACCGTTTGGGAATGCCCTAGCATGGGGCACACCTCCCGCCTGGGAAGCAAAGCTGCTGTGAGCTGGGCCCCTCCCCTAGGAGGACAGGTCATGTGACATGGTCACCCCAAGGCGGACTCCGATGGTGTTACACTAGTATTAAATAACTTTTAATTTTTCCCCCCATTTATATCTGTCCCTGTTTATTTCCATTAAATTTGTTGGTTCTCTCTCCCGCACCCCTGGACCACAGTTATTTGATATAAATTTTTCCACAATGAGGTTATCCACTATAAGAAAATTATTTCAACATATTTCAGGATTAATTGAATTAAAACAATTTTGGGGGCTTCGTATTATTTCTGCAATTCCATGCTAACGTTTCCACATATTTCCACCAAATGTGTTCTATCTACATTGTTTGACTAATTTAATTAAGTGTTGTAATAAAATTCAGCCTATATCAAGTAAATTGAAAGGCATAGGTATGAAATTCAAATGCAGATATAGCTATTTTTCTGAAATGAAGTAAACCAATTTTAGTATTTGCTTTTATTATTATAGCACACTTTCAGATACCTCTTTTTAATGAAAAAGCTTTTCTAGTTCTTTTACTGTAGATTAGTATCTTTAGTGTTATGTTAAATATTCATTTTTAATCTTTTCTACTTCTGAATAACTGTTCCTCAATTTATGTTAAAGAAAGGCTAAAAATGCAAAAAGGCATTTATACTACTTTACTATAATAGTCATTTATCAAAGTAGTATGTAAAAATTACCTCAAATATATAAATGCTAAAAAGTAAATGTTTGATACATTTTTAATAATTAAAATCAGATAATGAAAGTAAACTTTTTCTTTTCTTTTTTTTTTGGGGGGGGTTCCAGTCATGGGGCCTGAACTCTGGGCCTAGGTGCTGT
>NW_012267290.1:356481-367384 GCF_000151885.1 Dipodomys ordii | reverse complement strand
CCGGCTTTTTTCTTTTTGCTTATGTGGTGCTGAGGAATCAAACCCAGGGCCTCAGGCATGCAAGGCAAGCGCTCTACCACTGAGCCACCTTCCCAGCCTGAAAGTAAACTTTTTCTAGAAACCATTTTCATTTAATTTTACCTACCTCAAAAGGAATCCAAGTTTTATAAGACTAAACTGACTGGCCTTCTGTTCATTGTTTAATTATATGAATCACTAATATGTAAAGTATTGAGCTTACATAAAGACAAGAGTTAACTATGAATGGTTATTATTATTCAGGTATATTACATGCTAATAATTTATGCAAATTATGAAATAATAAAACTTAAATATGAAATCAATATACTCATCACTTAGGTAGTCATCAGTTTTCCAATTTTTCCTCTGGAAGTAGAGTTTCACCAGCATCACGATCAAGATGCAGAGAATAATGAAAAATGGAATGATCAAGAAAAATGGCCACCTGGGAGGTTTGGGATGGTAAACACTCTCAAAATACTGCCTTCCTGTGAGAAACAAATGCTTGGGATTAGAAAGCAACCAGCAGGAATATAATAAAGATATTTCTGAAGTTTATCAGGATGACTATAATAAATTTTTTAAATCAACTTTGACACTTCGCATATTTTATATGAAGGAAGAAGGTCAGTGGTCTAATGACCCCGAGCAAGCCGTCTGAGGCTCACACAAGAGTCCTACCCCTGGCTTTTTCACTGAGAAGCTGCTAGTCCTGAAAGTCTCCATCTGATAATACAGATGAAAAGAATTAAAGGGTGATCCCTGTAGGACTTGTTCCTTTATTCTCAAACTTTTTGTCGTGAAAAATACCAGACACACAACAGTTTGACCTAGTCTAAATCAACTCTTCTTCCATTGAAACGATCCTTCTTTTTTTTTTTTTCCTCACATTTTGTCTATGTTGTTGTTGTTTATCCCAAGATCGTGAAGAACTCTCCATGTGTCTTTCTACACTGTGCGGTTTCCATGGGGAGACGAAAGACACCGTTCACGGACCTGTTTCAGAGCTTGTTAAATATGCTGGGCTTTTGTGGGTCGTTGGTCTTATCCAAATATCCAAGTGCTTCAGTTCAATTCGTTGGCTTTTCCCTCCCTGAGTGGCTCCAGTCCAGTAGGTGTATTTCTAAACCCTCACCCCTCTGTGAGTTTGTCATTCTCCTTCATCAATGCCACACTATCCTGCTCAATGGACCTTTGTCCAAAGTCTGTACTATATTATAGTTATTTTTGTAAATTCAGTAGAAGGCAGATGGATTTGCACTGCTTGCTTGTGGTTATTCTTGATTGTTCTTTTGCAAGTCTGTTTGGCTCATCTAAGCACTTCCTTGTCTATTTTAGTTACATGTTGCTATGATTGGTACTTTCAATCTATAGACAGCGAATTAATTAAACTTAGAGTATAATCAACCTTTTAATAAATAGTATCATGCACAGGTTATACAATGTGTCTGTATTGTTTATTAATTTATTTAATGAATTTCATTTTTGTATTAGTCATTAAAATTGTAGACTTAATTTGGTGCAAATTGACATATTAGAATTAATAAGCTTTTCAATAGGTAAACATGTCATAGATCCCATTTATTTGGATATTTCTATTTATTTATGTATTTAATTTGGGTATTTCTAGCTTCATATCTACACTTCAGTGTAAGAATCTTCTACTTATGCCTGATCACTAGATAGAATGAATGGAGGACCAGCAGAATGGATGAAGTAGCTGTGGAGTTTCTCACCATCCTCTCCAGCTTCACCTGTAGGGGCTTGTGTTCTTTAAACCTCTACTCATGGAAGAGCCCAGACCCTGCTATCCAGCCCAACCATGGTTATTGTCATGCGGTGTATAGATCAGGTTCAGGTCCGGGTAATATGACTTCTGCATATTATCCCTCCCTAGCCCTTAGAAGGGGTAGTAGTGTCTTGTTGGCACCTGGGCTGTTTTGCCATTCTCTGGTTAACTTTTCATTTTTCCCATTGTGTGTTTCCTGGTGCTTCATATTGAATTCCTTCTGTTACAGGACCAAACAATATCTATTTTCCTCCTGGTTCTCTCTCATTATATACAGATAATAAATATATTATAAAATGTTTTATGTGATTGTATATGTATAAAGTCACATATATATCACATATATTATAATATTTTATCCTCTGGTAGTAAAACATAGATAGCCATATATAGTTTGAGGCCCACACATGATCTAACCATAAGCTGATATACTCTTAGTAAAGTACAAGGCTATTTTAATTCTGTCTTCATTTGCTCTGACTACTTACCAGAGATGGGACTCTCCATTGGGTGATTGCCACTGTTGATGCTCCCGCCCGGCCAATCCTCATTTGTATTTGCGCAGTTCGGGGGCAAGTACTTGGCCTCGCAGTGACAGTTCTTCTTGTTATTGCATACCTGAGAGCAGGCAGCGCCACGTATAAGACAGGTGCAGATGTATCCAAGGAGGATCAAATAATAAGGATTAGGTCAGATAGAGCTGATTTTCCTGTGTGTCATATGGAAGAGGAGAGAAAGCAAGAGTGGGTAATAAGAGAAAGAGAGGAGAGCGTGAGTGTGACAAAGAGAGCTTGCAAGAGAGAGCGTGAAAGAGATACGAAGAGACAGAGAGAGATCTGAGCACTGGCTTTCTTGAGATTAGTCTTAACTCATTTATTTTCTTGCTCATGGTTCTGATACTTACACCACGATTGTTGCAATTTTGTGGTGTGCAGTCATAATTCAAATATGAATTTTCTACACATTCCTTATTCCTGCAAACCTAAAAAGGCAAGCCAAAAGTTTGTTTATAGGTCATCTAGACTTGCCATTCACTTAGAAGTCTTTTATGTTACATCAAAGTAAAACAAAACCCACAGTGAAATATTGCCTCATCCCAGTTAGAATGGCTATTGTCAAAAGACAAACAGGTCCTGGCAAGATTTGGAGAAAGAGGAACTCTTACATATTGCTTTGGAAATGTAAATGAGTATAACTATTTTGTAAAGCATTACAGAATTTCTGTGAAGAACAAGAAACAAAGGAAGAAAGAAAGAAGGAAGGAAAGGAAGGAAGAAAAGTACGAAAGAAAAAAGAAAGAAAGAAAAAGAAATGAAAAGCTACCAGAATGTTCAACAATTCAACCAGGCACTGGTGGCTCACACCTGTAATTCTAGCTACTCAGGAGGCTGAGATCTGAGGATTGTAGTTTAAAGCCAGCTGGGGCAGGAATGTGCATAAGGCTCTCCAATTAATCACTAGAAAACCAGAAGTGATGCTATGGCTCAAAGATACAGAGCACTAGCCTTGAGCAAAGAGCTCAGGGCCTGAGTTCAAGCCCCATGACGAAAGAAAGAAAGAAAGAAAGAAAGAAAGAAAGAAAGAAAGAAAGGAAGAAAGAAAGAAAGAAAAAAGAAAGAGAAAGAAAGAAAGAGAAAGGATGGATTCAGTAATTCCACTCTTGAGTGTATGTGTGTGTATGTGTGTGTGTGTGTGTATGTGTATAAATCAATATGGCAAAGGAATATAAAAGAATCAATATGGCAGTTTATTTACAACAGCCAAGAAACAGAATCCACTTAAATGCTCAACCATGGATAAATGGATAAACAAAAATTTGATATATTTGTATCTATCTTTCCATATATCTATCTATCTATCTATCTATCCTCTGTCTATTATCATCTATGTATCATGTCTATCTACATATATAGAATGCTATAAAAATAATGGAATCTTGTTATTTGTGACAACATGAATGAACCCAAAGGACATTATATTAGGTAAAATAAGTTTTGAACAGAAGGAAAAATACAATGTGATCTCAATCCTATGTGAATTTGAAAAAGCTAAATAAAAGTTGCTGGTAGAGTGATGGCTGGTGACCAGAATCAGGAGATGCTACGGAGGAGGGTGAGTTACAATGTCACACGTAGAAAGGAGGAGTAAGTCCTGACCCTGTGGCAGAGTAGGTACCCTATGGAGGCTGGAGGATCTGTTCAGCTGAAGAGCTCTTGTCCTTCTCTTTGAATAATTTCACAATGAAGAAAAGACAAAGGTTTAATGTTGAGATATACTATTTACTCTGATTTGATCATTACACATATTAACGGATATTTCAAAATTTTGCCTTGCACCCCTAAATATGTGCAAGCATTATGTATCAATAGAATAGTAATAAGAAACTTTCCTAATACCGAGCCCATCTATAGACGCTGGGAAAGGTGGAAGTCTTTTCAGATGCCCAATTTTCAATAACAAAAAACCTGTCAAGGTACAAAAAGGAACAGAAAAAACACAGCAGAAGATAAGGAAGTGGCAGAGGTTGATTTAAAATGGCTGAACTTGATGTGTCCAAGGACCTCACAGGAGGAGACACGGAAAATGAGAATATCAACCAAGAGATTGAATGATAAAAAGGAACCAAAAGATGCTGAAAACATTCAGTAGATGGGTTGGATAGCAGGTTTGAACATCTAGAAGAAAGGATCAATGAACCAGAAGATTCAATACTTGACATTAATGATTCTGCAAAGCCAAAGGAAAACAGTGAAGAAAAATTAACAGAGCCAAAGGAACTTACACAGAACCAAATTACTGTATGTAAGTATATATATATATATATATATATATATATATATATATATACTTTTTTTTTTGTCAGTCATGGGTCTTGAACTCTGGGCTTGGGTGCTGTCCCTCAGCTCTTCAGCTCAAGGCTAGGGCTCTACTACTTGAGCCAAAGTGCCACTTCCAGTTTTCTGGTGGTTTATTGGAGATAACAGTCTCACGGACTTTCCTGCCCTGGCTGGCCTTGAAGCGTGATCCTCAGATCTCAGCCTCCTGAGTAGCTAGGATTACAGGCGTGAGCCACCAGTGCCCAGCCCAAATTACTCATTTTTGAGTCATTAATAAGTGGGACAAAGAGATTATTTGAAGAAATGATGGCTGAAATGTTCCTGTAGTTGAAATCCATGGATCTACAGATCTCACAAACAAAATGAGCACAAATAAGAATGAAGGAACTCAAATGCAGAACCAGCTCTATACACTGTACAGTCTGTTCTCAGAGAATCTAGACAGCAGTTTGTGATAGGTCCTCACCATAAATTAAGCGACAAAGAAGGAAGGGACAAAAAGTCTAGGAAAGATGAAGAGAGATTGTTTTTATCTGCACATAACATGATTAATTATGCAGAAAACCCTAAGAAATCTACAGCGAGTGCCTTTCAAAAGATCAGTAGGAACAATCGATATACAAAAATCAATTGTATTGCTACAACTGGGAATAGAAATCAACTTTAACTCAGGACTTTTTAAAATGCTATCACAATACAAAAATACTAGGAATAAATGAAACCAAAGATGAGCAAGAGACTTACATGAAAATTGAAAAAAAAATGCAGGTAAATGAGAAATGTACAAATAAATGGGGAAATACAACATGTTTATCTATTGGAGGGCATATTAATGCTAATATGTCAGTTCTTACAATCTACAAATTAATGATTAATACAAATTTGAAATTAATTAAATAATTGTTAAGACAAATTTATATTATGTACTTATTATATACTTATACATGATATTATTTACTTAAAGACTAATTATACTCTACGTTTAGTTAATTCTGTAAAGGAATAAGCTGGAAATAAAACAAAAGGTGAGGCAGTGGGGTGGGGGGAGAAGTGAGGGAGGTGGGGTGGGGGGGGAGAACAGCAAGGGAAGGGGTAACAGTGCTTGACAAGAAATGGACTCATTGCTTACTCGTGTAACTGTAGCCCCTCTCTGCAGCATCTTTACAGTAAAATAAAAATTTTAAAGGTAAATGCGACTTACGTTTAAGTACAGGTTAGCTACTTCATAATACTATGAACATATTAATCATAAAAGAATTGTACATCTCACAATGTGAAACTATTTTTACAACATGTAATTTTCATTTAAAAATTACCAATAAAGTCTACTAACCAGCTGGTAGCTCATGGCTATAGTCCTTACTACTCAGGAGGCTGAGATTTGAGGATCATGGTTCAAAGCTAGACTGGACAGAAGAGTGCATGAGACTCTTACCTGCACTGAACTAGCAAATGTAGCATGTTGATGGTACCTGTTGTTGCTGAGAGCCAGAACTAAATGTGTTATCCCTTAGGAACAAAGTATACAACATGGGTAGGTGACCTGAGAAGAGAAGAAAGATGACCTACCTTTTGTGCATTACAGATCGTTCCATTATTCACCCACATTTTCTGCCATTCATTATGATTCACTGGAAACTCCAGGGAGACGCAGACTTGTCCGCTGGCGTTGATGTACACAGTAATGGCATCTCGTAGTTTAAGAACCTCACTCCCTCTATATCTACATACTATTTTTCCACACTTCCGATTGCTACCATTTATTCAGAAAGGAAAATCATTCATTTTAATAGAGAAATTGTTGAATAGCATCTCTAGAGTGAGTAGAGTTAAATAGAACATTCAAGATTTGCAAGAGGGTCTACAATTTATTTTGCAACATCAAAAAAAGATGGTCTTTCCTGATTTGCTAATGATAATTGGACCATTTTAATCATTTTGAACCATCTCCCAGTTACTTGATTACTCTGTACGTGTGTGCCCCTTCCTCTCTCCCCCTCTCTCTGTGAATTCCTTCACTGTTTATTCTTAATCACAGTCAGATATAAGGTTATGCTATCTCTTAAATGATTGCTTGGTAATAACCAGTCCTGTTAGGTTTTCTTTTCAGCATAGCATTGTGGGTACCAAGCTGACAAGATCCTGAAAACCCATGCTGGAGAAAAGGGAAATGTACAACATACAGCAAGAAAACCTCAACAGCACATCCTGATCACAGAGAAAATTGTAAAAGTAACCGGAAAAGGACCATAATAAAATCAAGGACTTGCCTGGACCCCAGCAACTCACACCTGTAATCTTAGCTACGAAAGAGGCTGAGATCTGAAGATAGCGATTCAAAGCCAAGCTGGGCAGAAAAGTCCCTGAAATTCTTACCTCCATTTAACCTTCAGAAAGCAGAAGTGGAGTTCAAATAATAGAGTACCAACCTTGAGTGGAAAAGCTAAGGGACAGCACCCAGGCCCAGAGTCCAAGCCTCATACCAACTCTCTGTCTCTGTCTCTCTGTCTGTCTCTCTTAGACTAATGAGTGATATCATAAAGAGCCTAACAAAATATTTGTCTCCTTCCCACAAGAAAACAGGAGGTAATAATTAAGAAAATTCCTCCCTGGGAGTACTGAGTTAAAGGAAACATATCCAGCATTCTTTGTATTGAAGAGAATCTATTTTAGATGGAGCAGGTCAGCAGTATGAAGGGCAAGTAACTTTCCCAGATTCAGAAGGAACTTTTCTATTTCTCCTAGAGGACAGTGCTTATCATGGACTCCTGCTAGACTTTGTCAAAAAATCAGACACATAGAGGAATTATATAGATAAATCTAAATAAGGGAGTCCTAAGAGAGAAGGTAGCTTGAGAAGATTCTAGATACTGAACTTCCTTCCCACAAAATCAGGCCTAATCCAAGTCAGCTGGTCAAAAACAGCTCTTGCAAGTGCTGCACTAGCATGTCCAAAGCGCACAGCAGCAGGAGGCCGCACGCTGCTTCCTCAGCGCTCCAGCGAAGCATGAGCTCTCTCCTTACTGTGACTTTGTGTCTGGGCAGCTGCCCTTTCTGGCCTGGCCATGGCCTAGCATGTCGGGAACTGCGAAGAAGCAACTTAATGGTTTGAAGACAGCGCATCCATTGCAGAGAGTCTTTTTTTTTCTTTCGATTGTTGCACAAAAATGGAAAATTTCTCCTGATAAGGCAGTTAAGATCACACACGCCTCACGTGGCAACAAACCTCCACTGAAGTGGAGGCCCCCAGCTCCTGGATGAAACACCCCCAGACCAGCCTTCTGCCAAGGCTGTTCTGTAGGTTAACAGTCGGCCATCTTCCCTTAGCTAGCCCTTCACGGGCTAGGTCTCGATCTCCTCCCAGACCCCCCTGTGCTGTGAGCCAACACGGCCTTTGCGCAGTGAACACAGTTGAGAGGCAGGAAGCAAAACCTAATCTCCAATATGACCAGCGGACAACAGTGCCAGAAAACAGCCACAGATCTCTTTGGCTCAGCAGCAAGAACTCCTGACTAGCAAGCACAAGGTCCTGAGTTCAAACCCTAGCACTACAAAAACAAAACAACAACAGAAATTTAATGAAATTTAATGAAATTTAATCTGAAATTTAATGAAAATACTATTATGTAGAAAAACCAAATATACACCCAATGAAAAACCAAACCCAAGAACCCCCAACACACACAAGGATAATATATGTGGCATGTGAGAAACAGAAATACACTGTATTTCTTCACTTAGGACTTTGATCCTTTCATTAAATGTGGCTTTTTTTTTCTTCCAGCATTGGGACCTTGAACTCAGAGTCTGGGCACTGTCCCTGAGCTTTTCTTTTGCTCTCTACCACTTGAACCACAGCACCACTTTGGCTTTTTCTGTGTATGTTTGAGGAATCAAACCCAGGGCTTCATGCATGCTAGGCAAGCACTCTACCACTAAGCCACCTTCCCAGCCCATCAGTGAGGTTTCTGAAAGCTTACTTAGGTGCACACGCTTGGTATACTGAATCCTCGATGCCACAGTTTCCAGATATATCTGTCCTTGAATTCATTTCTTCAAAACATTGGTCACTACCAAAACCTGCTTCTGAAAGACATCAAACATACGGTAATTTAAAATGAAAATCACCTGGGAACACATTTAGCATTTTGAAATGGCCTAAAGTATATTACTATACAAGATGAAATCAAAATATAAAACTGAAAATGAGAACTAGGTTTACAAGACACCATGCGTGTTTATGAACATACAAAATCACTTTAGTAAAGTATTTAAAGGAGCTATTATTCACACACACACACTTTACACAGAGCCCAGCATTAACCTGCAGTTAACTTGTAATTTTCACAGGCCTTGAAAAATATCTGTAGGTACATACAGGCTATTTTAAAGAAATATTTAGCTCCCTAGCCAATATAATTATAATTTTGCATAAATGTCTCTTCAATTAAAACACCAAATAATCATTTATTTTGGCCACCTGAAATCTATGTACATAATTATTTAATTTTAATTCTCATGAGAACTACTTATTCTCAAACCCTCCGCTAGCTCTACTCTAGTTGAAGACAAGACAAAAGGCTTCTGCCAAACTGTTTGATTACTCCCTTGTGATGCTGGACTGAAATTTCTGAAACTGTAAGCCAAAGTTAACTTTTTTAAAAATTATGTTTTACTATCTTTAAGTAGATGTTCAGAGTGTACCCTTCTTTTTAAGTGGATTTTCTCAGGCATGTGTGATAGCAATGTCTCTCTCTCTCTCTCTCTCACACACACACACTCACATACACACATTCACATACAAACCTATAAAATTAAGATGGCTGATAAAACAGATAATCTCCCGATGAAGGAAGCCATGTGGCACTGGAGTAACATCGTTAAAATGCCAGAGAGGGAAAACCAAAAACATATTTCCAGTGGTTCTTCAAGGGGAGGTTGATGAAAATATTCAAGAGGAAGGAAACTTGAAACGACTCAAAGAAATAAAAAGATGTGCCTTGAATAAGAGAAGCAAGCACAATCCCCCCTTCTATCATTCTCAAAGATAATTCTCTAAAGCAAAACCAGAAGCAATGAGCTGAGAGCCTCCCGTGAGTACAATGTCATCTGAACATGGGAAGAGCAGGAGTGAAGCTCTCCATGTGTGAAGTGGTATAGAATGATTAAAAGTTCATTATAATTAATGAAAGGTAATCACAAAATCTAGGGCACCACACACACACACACACACACACACACACACAGACAGACAGACACACACACACACTTGGATGGAAACAAACAATTAGATTTTATAGTCCACTCCCCAAACAGTGGAGCGAGGACCGCTTGGAACCTGCTTTCTCAGTAAAACAACGAACAAAAGGGCATCAAACAATTCACAAATTCGAAAAAGTTTACCAAAATACTTAATCTGGCAGGAATAAAAAGAGCATCAGGAAACCTGACGACAGACAACTAAGGATTGATTGAAGAAAGCACTGGCCTGTGGGACCTGTCAAGCACCAAGGTCCCTGTATAAAAGGAACCCCAGAATGGAGGAAGAACACAGCGGGGACAGAGACACTGGTGAAGAAACAGTGAGTGGAATATTTAAATTAAAGAAAATTGTGAGTATGCAGAAAAGAAGACATTGGAGGCTTTGATGTGGTTTCAAAGAGACCCCTGCTTGGGTACATGGTCAAGCTAGCTACAAGACGCAAAGAAGCCTTGGAAGTGGCCCAAGAGCAATGGCTGATCCTAGGCCTCGAGGCTCAGTGAGATTAGCAGTTTAGAGGCAGAGCTCAAACCAACAGTTTTAAAAGAGAAAGTCGGTCAATCAGGAACTATGTTCAGATAAACTCTTTCTAGAAATCTGAGATAGACAAAATCAGAGAGCACTCATCTGTAGCTGACCCCCCTAAGATGCATGTGTTGGGGTGGAGGCATACTGCTGCTTGGTTTTGATCCCTGTTTCTCTTTAGGAGGATTTGTCCAAATCAAGCTAATGATACCTACTGTAGAAGCAGAGTCTTCCATGAGGTGATGTAGTGGTTTCTTTTGCCTTGATGCTATCTATTTAAAATAATTTTATTGAGATAATGCCCCAGAGATGAGAGGTAATTATGGTTTTCACTTCATGGCAGATGATCTTTAAGTTTCTAAAGATTCATGTTTATGGGCTGGGAAGGTAGCTCAGTGGTAGAGTGCTTGCCTTGCATGCCTGAGGCCCTGGGTTCGATTCCTCAGCACCACATAAGCAAAAAGAAAAAAG
>NW_012267290.1:330210-355416 GCF_000151885.1 Dipodomys ordii | reverse complement strand
GGAGGAGGAGGAGGAGGAGGAGGAGGGAATAGTTTTCATTGTGTGAGTCAAGGAGAACAATTGTTTCAAGGCACTTACATGACAATTTGCACAGCATGGTCCTGTGTCGCATTCCATATCAGATGCCAGTGTACAGGTTTGAGAATTGCAACACTGAAATGGTTTGGCTTCACACTCCTGAAAGGCAAAACAAATGCTCTCAAGGACATCTTATTTAGGTTTTCATTTGCTGGAAATAGGCACACATGATGATTGCACATTCTAGAACACTCAAAGAGATGCCTCACCCCCAAACAAACTTAAAAAGGTCATCTATTCATTCACCTACCCATCAGACATCTAGCACTTACCTACACCTCCCTGGTGTAGGAACATTTTCCTGGAGTTGTGTATCTCTAGAGTGAGCCTTATTCTATCAGTAATACAATTCTCTGAGCCATGCATTCTGTCAGGGCATAGACACTCAGATCTCTGGTTTGTGCAGACAAAGAGATGGTTAAATACAATATGGGAAAGAAAAGGATAAGATTTTAGAATTTTCAGCGGGGTGCTGCTGGTTCAGACTTGTCATCTTAGCTATTCAGGAGGATGAGATCTGAGAATCGTGATGTGACACCTGCAGGGACAGAAACGTTCATGAGACTCTTCTCTCCAACTAACCAGCAAAAAAGCTGCCAGTAGAGATGTGGCATAAGTAGTTGAGTGCCAGCCTTAAGCAAAAAAGCCTAATGAGAGTGCATGGCCTTGAGATCAAACTTCATTACGTGTGTGTGTGTGTGTGCGCGCACACACACACACACACACGCACGATCCTCCTATGATGTACAGCAGGACACCACTAGAACACACACAATTTTCAGTAGTTTTCACTGGAAATATTCCCAACAAATGTTGCTGTTGTTGCTAAGTGTGTGGGAGTCTCTTGGGGGAAAAGATCACAGTGGCTCAGGACTCAATCACTGCGTTGAATGACACCATGTGATCTACTATGTAAAGACTTCATGAAGAAAAAAATTCATGGGATTTCCACTCCACAAAAACTAAACAAAGGTATGTGGGGACCATTCAAGTATCTAGGAATGTTTGTTTTATGTTGGAAAGGTCACGTTCAGCCACTGCCTAGGGAACAGGGAATCCCACCCACTGCTTCCTGGTGACCAAGATCCACAATACAGTCTGCGCCACAACAGTTTGCCCTCTCTTCACTTGATCTTATTTTTAAAAAATCTTACTTAATTCATTTTGATCTCTGTTTTCTCTCTAGCCTTCCCACTTTCCTCCAACGTCACAGTTTTATCTAGTGTTTCTGTGGTTTGGAAAAACACATTTTGTTTGTGTGTGCTTTAGATCTTTTTTTTTTTAGTTAAGTATTAAACAAACATTCTTTCCATATATTTCCATTATATCGTGAAAACCTTACCTCTACCTTTCTGAATAGAAGAGGGTGTAGGTTAAAATGACATGCTAGGAAAGGTATGTTCTCCAGAGCCTGGATCAAGTCAGATTCAGGATTAGTAACCTTGATAGTCACTTGTTTGCAAACTTAAAGCGGTGACTTTGAAGAGCAGCATGAGATCGGAGTGGAGAGGGATGGGTCCAGGGTGTGAGCTCTGTTGTGCAGGAGGAAAAAATCCTGGAAACCCAACGCACAGCCAACTACAGTTACAACACCGTAAACGTGGAACTTACTGAGGGTGATATCAATAATAGTTCCTGCCAGAAAAAGAGAGAAAGCGGGGAGGGAAGGAAGGAGAAAGGGAAAGAAGGAAGGAAGGAGGAAGGAAGAAAGGAAGGAAGGAAGGAAGGAGAAAGGGAAAGAAGGAAGAAAGAAGAAAGGGAAAGAAGGAAGGAAGGAGAAAGGGAAAGAAGGAAGGAAAGAGGAAGAAAGAGCAGGAAGGAAGGAAGGAAGGAAGGAATTGAGGGAGGGAGGACCATGTTGGATCCTCAGCTTCCATATATGTAAGGTTACAGAGATGTTAGCTTGATTCTGGTGAATATGTCACACTCTATATCTGTATCAAATTATTGACTCATATACCCCAAATTCATACAATTTTAGGTTTTCAGTTCTGCCTCAATAAAGCTAGAGAGCTAAACTGACCGGTGTAAAGATCTAGGCATCGGTGCCCCCGTACTTCACTGCACAGTTCTGCTCAGGTGTCTCCGGGAGGAGGAAGAGGCCCAGGCCGCAGCGCGCGAGGCTGGCGGCTTGCCACGCAAGCCCGTCTGCCCTCGCTTGGTACTCACCATCTTAGACCCGCAGTCACAGGCCTCTCCTTTCTCTACGATACCGTTCCCACACACTGCATCTGTCTTGTACGACGGCTGTAGGTGCGGCTGGTTCTGGAGACAATGGGACATGGGACTTGCCAGAAAGAGCGCATAATCTTCCAGGCTGCAGTTGCTGAAGGTCTTGGTGCCACTGGCATGGCTGCAATTGCACAGCACTAAGTTTTTGTGTAAGTCTTTCCGCGACAGCCTGCCCCCTCCCCATGGAGCTTTATGGTGCTGCGATTCCTTTGAGCTTCTTCCTTACAAACTGCCTTATCTCTCTTCCATTGATGCCTCCCTTCCCTCTTAATGATCTCCAAACCTTGGAATAGCCTTGTATTAACAAATGTTTCCTCTCTTCCTTCCTCTTTCCCTTCCCTCTCCTTCCCTCCCCTCCCTTCACCTTCTTTTCCCTTTTCTCCCTTCCTCTCTCCTCCCCTCTCTTCCTTCATCCTCTTTTCCCTCCTTCCCTCCCTCCTTCCTTCTCCCTCTCTTCTTTTCCCCCTTCTGCTGTCTTGGTCTAACCCAGGTCCTTGCAAGTGTTAGGTAAGCTTTCCACTACCTCCTTTCTTTATCCATATTTACTCATAGATAATGCTGTCCACTTTCATAGTTTTAAATACCATCAATATCTGATACTTATGTTTTTGATTCCATAATTCAAACGTACCTGCTACATTCCAGAATTCAGTATACGATTCATTCACAGAATTCAATATACAATTCATTCCACAGTGTTTCTCCTTTTGCCTTCCTCATAGGCACCTTGAATTTAAATCCCCTAAACTTTTGATGCCCTTCCCTCACCTCTGCCCCTCATGAAGGAAAACCAATGCACAATCGTTGGCCAGCCAAAATCACATCAAGTCTTAGTCCTGTCATTTACAGGCTGTGTCTGGCTGGCTATGAGCTGCAGCCTCCTGAGTAGCTAGGATTACAGGTGTGAACCACCAGCACCCAGTTTCAGGTTGTGTGTGTGTGTGCGTGTGTATGTGAAGAGGTATTTCCATTGTTTATATTTGTGCTCCATCTTTACAATATGGAGGGAAAGGCACCATTTGCACCCTGCGAGACTGCAAGTTTGTACTGTTACTGTTTCCACACTCAATGAAGTTAACCTCCAGCTAACAAATAAACCAGGATAAAAGACTGAGGGCTTCCCCTATTTCCTGCTCACCCCATATCTGCCGTGAAACACCATCAAATCTCTCCACCACCTCTCTCCAGAACGCTTTCTCCCTAACACCCCCTCTCTATCCCAAGAGCTCACCGTCTCTCACGACCGGCTCAGGACACAGATTGGAAATTGGCTATGAGTTTCAACACATGCCCTTTGTGGTTTTTATTTCCCAAACATGGATAATATAAAAGTCAAGCCTCTTACATTGCTTCTGGGTTCATTATGCAGACAGCTCCCGGGCAGTGACACTTGCTCAAATCATCGTAAGAAATACCCATGCTGAAGCTCAGTAACTGAACTAAAATAATAGCAAGTGATTCCAGACTTATGATTCTGGGGTGCTGGGAAAACAAAACAAAACAAAACAAAACCCACAGCTGTGGATGAACACTCTGTGTGCGTGTGTGTGTATGTGTGTGTGTGTGTGTGTGTGTGTAAAATCTACTTTGCTGTAAGAAAAGTGTAATTTTTAGAGTAGTCACGTCATTGAAAGCCCTTTGTGCAACTACTTAAATATCAAAATATACATGCCCCTATCAGATTTTTTTAAATAGCGGCACAATCAAACAAAATAAAAGCATCTCCGGGGTCCTGGAGTATCAGATTGGGAACAGTGACACCTGAAATCACACTACCATACAAGTGGTGACTCACCGGGTGGTATTGGACAGAGGAACAAAGCTGTCACTGTGACTCGCTAGGTGTAAGTGACAACACTGTTTTGTTAAATTTCTCTCACAGATGAAAAACTCAGGCACGCACATGTCAGGTCATGAACAGGTTGTTATTTGATTCTTCAGAGATGTTATTAATTTATTATTATTTTGGTCAGTTGTGGGGCTTGCACTTGGGGCCTGGGCACCATTCTTGAGCTATTTTGCTCAAGGTTAGCGCTCTGCCACTTGCGTCACAGCTCCACTTCCTGTTTTCTGGTGGTTTGTTGGAGATAAAAAAATCTCATGGACTTCCCTGCCCCGCTGGCTTCTAACTGCAATCCTCAGATCTCAGCCTCCTTAGTAGCCAGGATTGCAGTTGTGAGCCACCGGCAAATGGCCATAAATTGAGTTTTATTGTCCTTTCACTGCACACCTCACTTCTGAAGCCTTTCTAAGATCTACACGTTCTTCTGAAGAAGATAATTCCGGTAGTGTGCTCTCTCTTTCTCTCTCTCTCCAGTTAAGACAACAATATGCAGTGTTATCTATTCCTGTTTTCATTATCTTTATAGCTTTTCGTGGATTTAAATAACTTCTGTAAGTATTTCTCAATGTGAGTCATCCATCTGGCAATCCTGTCGGGAATTCGTATGCCTATAATATGTTTGTCATCTCACATGTTTTAAGCCCTGGGAATTAGACCCCGTGTTTCTACTTTCTTGCTGTGTCTGTGGGGCAGGGTCTCTTCCAGTGGAGTCACATTCCTGGTGCTTTGATTTTTTTTTTTAATTTTTGTTGTGAAGGTGTTATACAGATGGGTTAGTTATATAAGTGAGGCAATGAATACGTTTCTCATCAAACAATGCTTTGATTTTTGTTTTGCTTTTGAGAGAAGTCATTGCTGACATTGCCCAGGCTGGTCTAAAACTCTCGATCCTCCTGCCTACACTTCCTGAGTAAGCTGAGATTACAGCTGTGTACCTCCATGACTGAGCTCAATAGAAAATACATGTTGCACATTTACAAAAAAACAAGGTGACAAGACATATCCTGTTTATGAGAACAACAATATGAAGTAGTGGCACAAATGTACCAGTTTGGCATACACTAAGATCTCCTATGAGATTAAAGAATGCCAACAGCCTATGACATTTGACTGTGGTTCTCTTCACTTGCATCCTATAAAGCATTCTAAGGTGACGGATAGTTTCAAAGGTCTGCTTTTAATCTAGCTTGTAACTATGTCAGCTACATGATTGAGAAAATGCATAAAATCTAAGCCTAGTTAACATAAATTCGGGAACATTATTGACTACAATAGCACCCAGTCATAATCACTACCTTAGTAGCTTCTAAATAGGCTATGCTGGATTCAGGAGAGGAACAGGCTAAAGTTCTTCCATGTGGTAAATTCAGTGCAGACTCCTTGTAGCCTAAGTATTCCTAGCAACAGTAGGGACAAAGATTCCTAGAGTACTACACATTTAGTATGCAAGAAAATAACAAGGTAAGGAAGTCTTTCATTTCCACCCAGCAGTCTACGTATATAGTTTAATCTGATTACATCATACCATACCAGAACAACACCTCCTGCAAAGTTTTTGTCACACATCTTCCCTTGAATGGTGGCACCAATATAATTGGATGCTTCTTTGTAACTGAAATTTAAAAATAGATTTGAATCATACAATTTTGCAGAAGTAATCATAAGAAAAACTCCTTGCCTTCCCTCCCCCGCCAAAGACAGAGTTTAACTTTTCGGGTCATTGTTACATTTACATTTCTGATAGCATTCAGGTAACACTGAATGGGCCATGTCTATACTGTTCGTGCATCTTTTTGAGTGATAGAACAGAGTCAAAACAGAAAAAATAGAAAGTGAAATTTCTGTATTGCACTGTTGAATATGATGAAGACTCATTCTATGTGAAAATGAATAAATCCTCCCAAATAATTATGGTAAAAATAAATAAAAGTCAGCCTGACAGGCCACAAAAAGTATGTCATATGTGTGAGGTGGAAGAAAACATATATTAAGATGGAAAATATGTAAGTATTCTGAAATACTGGTAAAAGAAAAGCAAAAAGCTTATTAAACAAAAGGAGAGGTGGGCCCTGGTGGCTTACACTTGTAATCTAGCTACTCAGGAGGCTGAGATCTGGAGATCCAGAGTTCAAAGCCTGCTAGGGCTGAAAAGTTCATGAGACTTCTCTCCAATTAGCAAAGAGGCTCTTAGCTCAAGTGGTAGAGCTCGCCCTGAGTGACACTGCTCAGGAGCAGTGGCCAGCCCTGACTTCAATCCCTAGTACTGGCACATTTGGATACCAAAATCCTCAGCAGCATGAGGCTGCATGGTGCTCACCTTATGTTGAGATGCACAGTAAAGTTTCCATTTCTTTGTTATTTTTAAAAGAATGATCACAACACTGAAAGGAAGGCTCAATAACAACATTAATAAAATCAAGATCTTATGTTCCATGTAGCTACTGATACTTGAGGTCTGGTTAAGGATATTTAAAGATGTGGTGTGTATTTTAAGGTAAGAAGGCATGTGGTATCCAGGTTGTAGAAGGATGAGCTACACGTCAATGGCTATTGTGGTGGATGTCAATAATTCTGTCCTAAGTATGGTGCTTTGAAAAATAATAGTCATTGCAGGGCGCTGGTGGCTCACGCCTGTAATCCTAGCTACTCAGGAGGCTGAGATCTGAGGATCACGGTTCAAAGCCAGCCCGGGCAGGAAAGACTGTGAGACTCCTATCTCCAATAAACCACCAGAAAACCAGAAGTGGCGCTGTAGCTCAAGTGGTAGAGCTCTCGCCTTGAGCTGAAGAGCTGAGGGACAGCGCCCAGGCCCAGAGTTCAAGCCCCACGACCGACAAAAAAGAAATAATAATAGTCACATGGTAATATCAGAAAAGAATGACTAAAGACTTTTCTCTCCAAAGGCTTGCCAATCCTGAGAATTAGGGTCAAATTAGGCAATGA
Organism: Dipodomys ordii; assembly: GCF_000151885.1. Classification (NCBI taxonomy): domain Eukaryota; kingdom Metazoa; phylum Chordata; class Mammalia; order Rodentia; family Heteromyidae; genus Dipodomys; species Dipodomys ordii. The sequence goes on along the minus strand of NW_012267290.1, from coordinate 348,320 downwards.
TGTGTGTGGCGGAGGGGGGTTGTTTATGAGCACTCGTGTGCATGTGCATGTGTGTATGAAGTGGTACATGGCCTGCCAAGCAAGCATGAGGTCCTAGGTTCAAGTTCTCAGCACCACAAAAAAGAAAAAAATAGAAATAGTGCCAAACTGATTTTTTGATAAGCTTCAGTAATTCCAAAATATGCTTACATGAGTAAAAATGCCATGTCATGAGGACGCAAAACAAGGAAAGATCGTTTCCATTTTAAAAACTTGTGCAATAACTCATTAGCATTTCCTGAGGTTGAAATTTTGTTTTCATCTGTCCAAAATTCCAGTGAAGACAAAATTATGTTGAGATTAATGGAAGCAAAAATCTAAAACAAAACACATGCAGAAAACATGTTCAAGCAGCAAAACATTTCCGACAATAAACTTCTCACACATATTAAACACGTGAACTGTCAGCCTCCACTGGACCTTTACAAGTCTGCTAACAAGCAACAGTGTTAATAATACAAATCATATTTAATATTTCTAAGCTGTTTGCATGTAAGCAATAAGTTTCTCATTTAATTTACTTCACAATAACTTAAATAGGCACATATAATTGTCATTCTGCCCAATTAAAAGGCAGAAAGACTGAAGTTAAAATGATACTTAAATTTTCCTGTATCATACCACATGTACATTTAATCAATATCCTAAAAGAAGGTGAAGAGAGATTGTTTTAGTAGCACAGGACAAGTACAAAACTTCAAAAGAGCAAGTACTTACAGCATTCGTCAATACAATCAACTGGAAAATTTTTTCAGTGACAATGGTTGTGTCAGAACCCATGTGATCGTACTGCAAAAGACAATTGCCTTTGAGATCTATGTATACATTGCCTAATGTTTAGTTACTGTTTTCCTTTTATCTAAAATTTAATCTGATAAAGTCAGAAATTGTTTAAATTATCAACATTATTTTATTAGCATACAAATCATTGCATGTATCTAGAGATTATAAATGTAAATAATTATAAGCCTGCAAAATATGGTACAATTCCACTATCAATAAATTATGGATAGTAGTGGCTGATAGAAAATTCTAGCTTTAAACTGGAAGACTGCCTATTTTGCAAATCTGAAAATGGAAATCAGAAAGATTGTACATCTACCACACCCATTCAAAGCCATGTCTGCCTGAAACTTTACTAAAACAAATTATATAACTGACAGTAGAAACATAGTGTCACAAGAAGAATACAATAAGGAAAAGTAAAAAAAAAAAAGGTCAAAGACAACAGTTTGAAAGTAAGAATGGATAGGAAGCAATGTATGAAGAGACCCAAGACATGTGAATTGTAAACCAGCAGATCAACGTAATTCATCCTGAAAACACTGACATGCTGACTGGATCCATGTCTCTAAAAGCAGCACAGGCTAGCACGAAGAAAAGAATCTGAAGGATTAACATACATTTTGTTTAAGAAGTTGTTAAGTGGGCTGGGAAAGTGGTTCAGTGGTAGAGCGCTTGCCTTGCATGCATGAGGCCCTGGGTTTGATTCCTCAGCACCACATAAGCAGAAAAAAAAAGCTGGAAGTGATGCTGTGGCTCAAGTGGTAGAGTGCTAGCCTTGAGCTGAAGAGCTGAGGGACAGTGCCCAGGCCCACCAGACCCCACCACCAAAAAAAGAAGTTGTTAAAGTCTGGGGAATTTTCCAGAAAGTATGTGTGGAAAAAATCCCAAAGTGTTACATACTGAGTGACTTCATTTATGTAATTTTTTTTTTGTTTTTTGTTTTTGTTTTGTCAGTTGTGGGGGCTGAACTCTGGGCTTGGGCGCTGTCCCTCAGCTCTTCAGCTCAAGGCTAGCACCCTATTACTTGAGCCACAGCACCACTTCTGGCTTTTTCTGCATATGTGGTGCTGAGGAATCAAACCCAGGGCCTCATGCATGAGGGGCAAGCACTCTACCACTGAGCCAACTTCCCAGCCCCATTTATGTAATTTTTTGAAACATATATATGAATGGAGAACAGACTTGGGATCTGAGATAGAGGAAGTAGAGCAATGGACAAGCAGGTGTGGTCCATAGATTCTTGTTTGGATGCAATTATCCTGTGTCTTGACTGCTTCAGTCACAATATCCACCCTATTAGTGGACAGGATCTCTTTCCATTCTTACGAAATGCACATGAATCCCTAATTACCTTCAAATAAAAAGGAAAACTAAAAGCTAGAAAGTGTCCATGACAACAGGAAGAAAAACAAAAGAGGAAGGAACAGAATAGTTATGAATCAGAATAAATCAAAGTGATAAACATAAAATAGACATATGTCATTAAATGTGAGTGGATTACATAATCAATTATCAGATTGTCAGATTTGATTAAGAAAACAAAAACCAGAAGAATTAACTGTTTACAGGAGACATACTACATTTTGCAAAGACACAAATCACTTGAATGTAAAAGGATTGGAAATAATATGATGCAAAGAGCAATGGCAAAAAACAATGTCAACCAGGAAGCTATCAAATTATAACTGTTTATGCATCCAAGAACAGAGCAGGAATTCATACAAAATAAAAAATAACCAAAAATTAATAGGAAATTTTAATAATAGAGATTTAAGTATACAACTTGTAATAATAGACTAACATAAGCAAGTCAGCACAGAGGGTAAATATTGAAACAAAACTATACACCAATAAGTCTCCACAGGACATTTCACTGCAAAACATTTACAGCGTGCATTCTCCCTCAAGCATACATGGAACATAATCAAGAAATAGAGCATATAGTAGGCTGAAAGGTAAGACCAACTACAGTTAGTTTAAAAAATGCAAGGCATATTCCCTCTGAACCTAATGAGATTTAATTTAAAACAACAAAAAACTGTAAAATTCTAAACATGTGGAACCAATTATACAAAACAAAGAAGAAATCACAGAGTATTTGGAAAGTTGTATTAATCAAAATCAAACATAGCCCAACTGATCATATTCAGCCACAGCAATGTTAGTGGTGAATTTATTGCCAGAAGTAGCAATATTGGAGTGATGAGCATCTCAAAATCACCTGTCTAGCCTGCTACATCAGGAAGTTGGTGCAAGAACAGCAAAATAAACCCAAAGAAAGGAAATAAATAATAAGGATTAAAACAAAAATGACTGAAATAAAGATAGAAAAATAAGAGAGAAAACAAAACAAAGTTAATTATTTGAAAAGACAAAAATAACAAAGAAACTCATTGACTACATTGGGAGAACAAAAGAGAAAAATCTAAAGCTGCTTTAGAGTACAAACACTGACTTTAGGGAAAGAATAAAAATTATAAAAGAACTATGGTTACACTTGTATAACAAAAAATTAGATAACTTAGGGCTGGGAAGTTGGCTCAGTGGTAGAGCGCTTCCTTGCATGCATGAGGCCCTGGGTTCGATTCCTCAGCACCACATAAGCAAAAAAAAAAAACCGGAAAGGGCACTGTGGCTCAAGTGGTAGAACACTAGCCTTGAGCTGAAGAGCTGAGGGACAGTGCCCAGGCCCAGAGTTCAGGCCCCACGACTGGAACCCCCCCCAAAAAATTAGATAACTTAGACTAATTTAGGAACAATTTGAAACTGTAACAACAAATTGAAGAGCATTTAAAAATCTTTTTTAAAGAAAGCATTAATTCCCTATTGCTTCATTAAACTTTTCATTCCTTTTATCAAACATTTACAAAACTTAACACTAATTCTTCACAGATGCTTCTATAAAATAGAAAAAAGCACTGTCAACTCAATGAATGAGGTCAGAAACATGTTGGCTCATCAATATAAATACAAAAACCCTGCGCAAAATACTAATTTAAATTGTACTTGTTGACTGGCAGATCCTTTGTACAACTAAATAAAAATACTCAAAAAATGAAAAAATACAACATAGAAAACGAATATGCAACCCAATAAATCCCAATTCTAGGAATACAAGGTTGGTTTGATAGCTGAAAACCAACCAATAAAATATAATTTGCTATGGGATAAAAGCCCAAATCCATATAATTCTATCAATAGAAACATAAAAACTTGAAAATCAATGCCCATTCATGATAAAAACAATATCAAACATTCAAATTAGTGAACATTCCTCAATCTGGTAAAGAAACAAAATCTATGAAAAACCCACTGATCACATCAGAATCAATAAAGGAATTTGTGTTTTTTTTTTTCCTGAGAGCCAGAAAGACAGTGACACCTGTTCCCACTGCACAAATACTATCCAGACTTCTTTTTTTGTTTGTTTGTTTTGTCAGTTGTGGGGCTTAAGCTATCCAGACTTCTTGACAAGGTACTCATTCAAATAAAAGAAATCAATATATACTCATTTAGGAAAGAAAAATGTTTAATACTTTGCCAGCAAACATTTGTATATAGAAAATCCTAAGAAATTCACTAAAAACTATCAGGATAAAAAATGTTTTTTGGTAAATCCATAGGATATAAGAGCAGATACAAAAGTCAATTCTATTTCATATGCCAGAAATAAGTAGTTTAAAAATTACAGGAAGGAAGCCATCCACTTACAACACAAAAATAATGACTAGTCAGGTGCTAGTGGCTCACACCTGTAATCCTAGCTACTGGGGAGGCTGATATCTGAGGATCATGGTTCAAAGCCAGCCCAGGCAGGAAAGTCTATGAGACTCTTATCTCCAATAAATCACCAGAAAACTGGAAATGACACTGTGGCTCAAGAGGTAGAGTGTCCACCTTGAGCTGAAGAGCTGAGGGACAGTGCCCAGGCCCAGAGTTCAAGCCCCATGACCAACAACAAAATAATAATAATAATATTCTTAGTCAAAAAATTCAAGACAAACACTGAAAATTACACTGCTGAAAGTAAAAAAACATAAGTAAAGACATTGTAAAGACATAAAAGACATTGTAAAGCTTTGTATTGTTAAAAAGGTGGAAATATCCAAATTGGTCCAAGGAGTCAAGTCAATTCCTACAAAAATTACAGTTGCCATTGCAGGGAAATCAAAAAGTTGATTCTAAAATCTATTTGAAAATTAACATAATCTGAAATGTCCAGAATGATTTGAAATAAGAACAAAGTTGAGTCTTCAACTTCAAAGCTAACTGCAAAGGTATAGTAATAAATACAACATACTCTTGATTCCAGATTAATCTTAGATCAATGACACAGAAATGAAAGTGACCCAAAGTAAATCCCATCAAATGATATTCAGGAAGGCATAAGAAGATGAAACAGGCAAAGACATATATGTTGGTGAAATTAAAACTTTTATGTTAATATCATCACCAACAAAATAAAGACAATCTAGTGGTTGACTTAATTGTTTATGACTAAACAATAACACACTGACCCAATTAAGAGATGTATAAAGACTTAGATTTCCTTATTTCAAAGTTAACTGTAAATTACAATCTTTAAGTCACTTAGGATCAGTTCAGTGACAGATATGCTGATTGGTGGTATAGAATTCAGAGTTCTGAAATACACAGAAACTTTGATGGCCAGTGGATTACTGGCAAAGGTGCAGGTATTTCCTTTGAAAGATTCCCTAAATGTATTAAGAATATTCATTTAGTTTTTAGGGCTGAAGTTGGGAACTTGGATGCAAAATAGAAAAAGAAAAGGAAAAGGAAATTGACATGTTGAATTGAAATCCCTTTGTATAACTGTTTAAAAATAATTTTAAAACTTACATTAAAGAAGAAATTATTTTAGGATTCTAAATTTTACTTAATTGTAGTTCTATTTCAGGAGGAAATCTGGTGGGAAAGAACCTTCTGGAAACATGATTTCCTCTTCTACAGTAAAGACCATTGTTTCCCTACCTACTAAGAGATGTTACAAATGGAGAACTTCTTATTTCTTCTTTAAACAACAGAAATCTTGTCAACTGTTGTTTTCAAAATTTAGTGCTAGAATACATGCAATAAGTTCCCTACAATTCTATAACTATCTGTAAATGGTTATTAGGGAACAATTTGTTTTGTTTATATTACTATTTATAAATTAATAATAAAATTTTTATAGAAATTCAATTTCCAATTGCCTACTGATAAAAACAATTCAAAATACATTACAACATGGGAAATGCAAATTTATTATTAGTTCTCTATTAAAAACTCCTGGCAACACAAGAAAGTTCTTTTCATAATTTATTATTGAGAATAAAATGCAGCCCCCAACCAAAATAAATTAAACTGTACTTACCAATCGTTTTTCAACAACAATATGCATTTCTATATAGTGAGGGAGATCTTTTTGTGCCTGAAAAGAATCCACAAACATTATGTCCCAAACTGAAGAATTAGTCTTTTCAATATTTGTCACTACTATTAATGAGCTCAGTGTTGAAAAATTCTCATTGGCCCTGCATTTAGTTCTATTAGCCTAATGAGACTTTGGCTACATTATTTTGTGTTATGACTTTGTGCATGCTCCCAGAAGAGTGCTGGGACATCAACCCTTGTATCATGCACCTCAGACAAGGTGAGTAACAGGGTGTCAAATGATGGATCGGCTTAAACTAGACCACAGACACTGGCATTTGGAATCTGATGTCAGACACTTAGAATATAGTGGCTACGTTAGATCCAAATATCAGGTTTCATGAAGCTTCTGTTCTTGATTAACCTGTCTATGGCTCAGACTATAAATGGGTTTGCTAACAAAATGCTAACCCATTGTCACTGTAGTTGTTACATGAGGAGATATGCACTAATGCCAGACTATAAAACAAGCTTAGCAAACCCTGGGCACTGCAGTGCGGAGGACACACAATGGTATGTGACCATGACAACAAAACCACCCTGGTGAGTGGACAGCTACCAGAATGTAGAGCAGAGGCCCCAAGCTCAGAGATGCCAGACACTTCTACTATCTCCATTTTATGATTTTTTGATGCTGATACTGAGACTTGAACTCAGGGCCTCGGCACTGTTCCTTAGCTTTTTGCTCAAGGTTCCTCCACGTGAGCCATAGTTCTACTTCAGGCTTTTGGCTGGTTAACTGAAGAAAAGAGTCATGAATTTTTCTGCCCAACATTTCTACCCAACATTTAAGGACCGAATAGTTCATGGTTTCAATGGGGGAAAAAAAATCATCATTTCATTGACGACACAGAGTCCTTTACTGTATCTAAGCTACTGAAAAAAACACTGCATTCAGTGGTTTAAGGATTCGAGGTTATTTCTTCCTTCCAACCAATTATCAAGTGCTGGTTGTTTAATACTTATTTTCATCATTTACATTAAGACTGCTACTGATCTGTTTATTAAAAATCTTAAAGAAAATAATCAGTCGGATGCTGGTGGCTCACGCCTGTAATCCTAGCTACTCAGGAGGCTGAGATTTGAGGATAATGGTTCAAAGCCAGCCTGGACAGAAAAGTTTGTGAGACTCTTATCTCCAATTAACCACTAGAAAACCAGAAGCAGCGCTGTGGCGCAAGTGGTAGAGCGCTTGCCTTGAGCTGAGAAGCGCAGGGATAAGGTAGCACCCAAGCCCCACAACCGACAAAAAAAAATCAGTTCACCAAAAAAAATTAAAATGTAAGATGCAGGCATAAGAGAATTCTAGACACTGATTCTTTTGGGAAGGTGGGCAAGGGCCAGATTTCAAAGGACTTCAGAGCCAGGTTGTTTAATAGGAAAAGGTCAGCAACACAAGATGTGTGTGCTGAGACACGTGGTGTGCAAAGATGAGTCCAATTGTGGGGTGACGCGGGCTGGGACCTCAGCGAGTCCTGAGGAACTGACTCCATCACACAGATCCAAGGACATTCTACGGGCGTGTTCCAGTGGCAGTGCTGGTAATTAGGGATTAAAGTTTACAAGACATCAGAGGACATTGGCATGAGTATTTGGGGAGTGGGAAGGAACAGGAATATGATAGGTAGACAGATGACAGACAGACAGACGGATGAACTCTGTGTGTGTTTAATTGGGGCAACCAAAATGTTAAATATGAAATCACTTAACTCGGGTAAGTATTCGGAGTGGGAACAGGACACCTGTAAGTCCTAGTAGATAAAACCAAAGAAAATGTGCAATAAAATGGATAAGCTAAATAAACCCAAGGTGCCACATAGGAAATACCAATACTTAAAAAGGAGAGCGTACAGGAAAAAATACAATGTAGTTGATGAGCCACCAACCTCTATTCTTTGCACTTCATAGGGCAGATCTCGTAACTCAAATTCCTTCTCGGCATATAAAGAAATACTCGTTTTCTTGTGCTGTAGTTGATAAATGACGTGCTCAAAACCAAGTGCAGACTCCAGAGGTTCAATTCCGTAGCTAATGTTTCCAAACTGCAGTATGCCCCTGCAAACGAGAACAAAAGCTGTGTGAGCGAGCTAACGCGTTTGCAAGCATCAATATAAACACCACCATACTTTTACAAGTCAGTACACTTGATCGATGTGGGTGTTGCTGCTTTTTGTTTGTATATCGTGATCAGACTTAGGTAGTGAAAGTAAGAAAAGTTAATGGGTATGGCACAGAAAATAATGTAATTAGTATTTGTCTAGTTTTCAATTAATACACTGTGATCCAATTCAGCCAGGCCATTAGCAGAAATAATTTCCAGCTAGGTGATCCACTTTGTACCCCCTCAGTGCTGCGTTACAACCTGAGCCCGGTGCAGGTGCTAAGCGTCGCCATGGAGTTGGGGTACCCCTCCAAATATCCTTGGTAGTGGCAGGAACTCTGGAAGACAAAGGGAAACCCCGTATGAGAGGAGCTTATGTCCAAGGCAGCATTGTCAGACGCTGAAAACACACGTCTTGGGTTGTGTGCCTCAAGTACTCACTGTTTCCAAAATGGACTTCTAAGATGATAGGGGAGGCCATGGCTTGATTTTCTGAAATCACCCCTCCCCCCGCAACTCCCCCGCCCCGTCCTGCTCAGGTTCCCAAAGAACTCAGTAGTAGTTTTCACATTTTTCCTGTGTTATAAATTCAACGTGACTTTCAATCATTAGGATAAGGTTTAAAAATAATTAAAACCATTTATTTTTTTCATACTCCTCTGACTTAATTCTGTACGCCAGAGAAGCAAAATGAATCCACATCTGCAAGAGAAATTATTTGGAGGGGTAGTTGGGGGTGGACCACAGATAAAACGTGGAAAATACCATCTGGGCTTGCGTTACAAAGGTAGACAGAAACAGGAAGGGAAATACATTGAACCCAAGAAAGGAGGTAATTGCACCCATGGGGATCCTGGCTGGCTCCCAGGGCAGGCAATATCACAACCGAAAACCCAATCCTTCCGCAGAGGCGGCCACAGTCTCAGGAGTGTTAGAAACTGAAATGCAGGGTCCAACAGAGGCAGAAGGTGCAGAAGGAGGCCGTAAAATGTGGGCCATTATCTGAGGTGCACTTAATCTTGACTGAGAATATGTGAAAGATACTCCCTGCCACCCCACCTGGCTTCCTAGAAGCCAGGCTGGATTTCTCACTACTCCTGGAGACAAGATGCCTGATGGCTAGAAGTTCCCTTCAGGTGAGTGGACCTAAGATGGCTGATAGACTTAATCGGGACAACCTCTAGCTTCATTGTAATCAAATGTCCATCGAAGAGCCACGCCTGCCAGCTACCATGACAGAAAGCGTCACTGCTTTCTGAGAACCCCCACCAACTCCAGGCCAATCCCCACCACTAGTCTGCCCCTCTCAGCCTGTCCTAGCGCCCCCCCGCCCCGCCCTGTTTCGTTGGTCCTGTGAGGGTGCTTTCCTCACAGAGCTCCACTTCCCTGGCCATTGAATTCGCTTGCATTGCTGGAACTCAACTTTGCTTTTATCTGGGCTTTGAAATATTAAATTGGAGGGAGAGGAACTAGAAAAGTTCATGGATACCAACAAATCTGGCCAAGACCAGGACAGCTGAAGAACAGAGAAGAGAATTCTTCTGTGTTGGTTTATCTGCTCTTAAAGTGTGTGGTAGGCCAAGGCAGGGAACGCGTGGGCAAGAGGCAGGGGAGAAGCCAGAAGAGCCACAGGTAGCAGGAGCAGCCGGGGATCTACAGAAGCCTCGGGGAAAGTTACAGCGCAGACGAGCCACGATCGGAGGAGGGAACCAGATCTCCCCGCAGCGCCTACAAGGATGTCTAAGTGTGGACTTGCCACAGTTAATCACACGACAGCCAGGCCTGCCGAACTTGGATCAAGTAAGCCCAAAGGAGATGTTCCAACTCTTGCTTCCCACCCTTCCAGCTTCCAGAAGCAGAGGATGAAGAAGACGTTGAAAGGGCTACGCTGACAGCAGGAGCAAGCTCCTTCAATAACAGGGCGGACCACCTGAGCCTTCAGCCTCGGCCTAGACACATCATCCAATGAGAATCCTGCTGCAAAATGGGACAGTGCCACCTAATCTCTTCCCAGAGGAGCCCATTCTGTGTGCAACAGAACACAGAAAAGCTCAAGCCCCCAAAAATGCAGTGCGGGAAGTAGGGGTGGGGAGAATGGGTAGGAGATCCCTAGATTCCATCAGCACCAGTCTGCAAGTAGCTGGCCAGTTGGCAGGATTTCTGGGAAGCAGATGGCTGGGAAGAAAAAAGAAAAGTCAAATGCTGACCCACAGAGCGAGATGATGGGGCGTGCCAGCGATTAAAACCCCAGAGGCTGCCGGACCCTGCATTTCAGGTATGAAAATTAGATCGGTTGAAAACCCCTGATGTAAATCATGACTTTCCATTTGAGGTTTGACCCAGTGGTCACACACACACACACACAGTGGTCACACACACACGCGTGCGCGTGCGTGCGCGCGCCAGGGAAATGGCTGGTTTGGAAAGCGCTCAAATCCTACAGGGTTTGGTCACCATCCTGCTGTGGTAAGGGCCAAGTCCTGCCACTGATCGGAAATGATTACGTGCATGTCAAAACAAAACAGAATGCCAGTTGTGGAGGAAGCGGGTGACCAGACAACGTACCTCAATATCTTCATCAAGAGGCATCATAATTCCCGAACCGTCGTAACTATAAACTTTAAAACTTCTGGGTAAAAAAGGTCTGTGAAAATAAAGGTAAAAAGGTATTTAACAGAAAAATTGTTCCCTAAGGTACTATTTTGGAGAAAGGTGCAACCTGCTTAGGCAGGTTGGCAGAAAAAGATTTTCCACTCTACTGATCTTCCACCTCCTGTCAATACCCTCTGAATAGCCAAAGCAGTTCTGAGCAAAAAGTGCAGTTGGCGGCATCAGACTACCTGATTTTGAAATATACTACCAAGCTATGGTAATAGAAACTCCATGCTATGGGTATTAAAAAGAAAACAGATACACAGAGTTGTGTCAGAGGAACAAACCCATACATTGATAATCAATTGATCTCTAACAAACTTATCAAGAACATGCATGGGGAACAACTTCTCTTTAAATAATAATTTTTGGAAGATTGAATATCCACACAAAGAAGATGAAATTGGACCTTTTTGTCTTACACCATGTACAAAATTCACAGAAAGTGGATTGAAGACTTACTACCTGAAACTATAAAGCTGATAGGAAACAAGCATAGAAAGAAATCTGTAGCTTTAGCCTGGGAAAGGATTTTTCTTTTTTTTACTGTGACACACAAAAAAAGGCAAAATGTTTTCCATCCAAAAGTGTAGAGCTAGCTGGTGACTGGTGGCTCACCCTCATAATCTAGCTACTTTGGATGCTGACATCCAGAGCATCACAGTTCAAAGGGAAGAAGAGAACAGTCTTGCAAGACTCCATCTCCAATATAGCTACCAAAAAGCTTGGCCAGTGGCCTGGCTCAGATGGTAGAGTGCGACCTAAGTAAACAAGCTGAGCAGGTACAATGTCCTTGAGTTTAAATCCTCATACTGCCAAAGATAGAAATACTTTGCAGATTTGTGAATAACAAGAGGAAAAATTATCACATAACTGTGTCTTCTCTAAATTTGTATGTTGAAACCTCTTAACTGGTGTGATGTTAGGAGGAGGGTTGTTTGGGCCATGAATCAGTATTCTTAGACCACAAGAGCGGACTCCTCCTCCTATCATGAGAGGTCAAGCGAGCATGTCTTTCGAAAAAGTGCTCATCTACCAGAAGCTTGCTCTTCACTCCTGCCTCCAGAACCGTGTTGGTCCCTTTGTATTACCATGACACAATGCTTGAGTGAACAAACTAAAGGAGAGCATTTTCACTTTCATTTGTTTTTGTGTTTTGTTACTGCAGCCCAAATAAACGAAGATTCCTGCTGGGTGCAGATGGTGGACGCAGGCTGAGCGCTGTGGCCCAGGCCAGGCCTCGCCATTTGTGATTCTGAAGACATGGAAACCCCAAGCTCTCCTCCACATGGATGAGAAATGAATCTCAAGCAAACGCCTTCACTGCTGAAACCATGGAAGGACAGGTGGGAACCTGAGCCGAGCTACTGATCCAGGCGTGAAATACCAGCATCCCTAAGCGCACCCCAAAGAAAGCCCAGACAGACAGCTCCCTGGAAGAGGACGCCTCACCACACGTGTGAGAAAAGCTGTCCACGTGTGAGAAAGCCCAATGCTTGCCCTGTATGTAAACAACAATAATTAAGTGAACGATGGACGCACTGACGACCCAGGAATAGAAGCTGTCAAGGTTTACAGATCACAGTGGTGCATATTTGTTCAGAAATGCTCCACGCAAAAATACAGCAATACACCGAAAAAAATTCCTAGATTAAATGAGACATCTTTTTGCATAGAGAAACAGTAAAATGAAAGCTGATATCTGAAGAAAATATTTGAAATAAAGGACAAAATCAAGACTAGCAGGGCAGGTGACAGATGAGTCGAGTATAGTTAGCGACAGTGGTTCCCTCAAATGATCATAATGCACAGTCAACAGCAGGCCAGGTGCAGTACTAGAGTGAGAAAAAGGGAACATTACACTCAAAAATTGGCACGAAGTCTCCAGAATTAAAGCAGATCGTGAATTCTGAAATTGAAGAATCAGAGTCCTTAGAAACTCATCAGAGGCCAAGCACGGTGTCTTCCAGGCTCTTAGCAGTGCCTGTCATTCGTAATGCCGTACCAGTGTTTTTAATCCGGATCCCTTCCCGAGCAAAGCCCACCAATGACTGCCACACAGCATGGTTTGGCTCACCGCGGTCAGCCGCGGTCACAGCCGCTGCAGGCTTCTCTCCCGGGCCCTGTGCTTTTGCTGAAAATACACAGCACTCAAGAAATGTAGCAATATGTAACTGGAGTGCACTTTTTGTGTCTTCTTTCAGACAAGGATTGTGTATCTTAGGTAGAAGACAGTTTCATAAAGTGTGGTGAAGAGGCTGCAGTTCTGAACTCCGGAATGGCTAAGAGGCGTTTCTCGTTTCTCATTGCTTCAGTGATACACTAACTTAAAATTATTGTCATAATTCAGTCCATCAAAGAATCTGTTGAGATTATTTAAGTATAGTTTAGATAGAAAGGAACTTGAAAACAAACCATGTTTATGTTCGCAGAAAGATAGAAAATGATCAAAAATTATCAAAAAAGATAGAAAATTATTTTAAAAATTAGCAAAATTATCAGGCCACCTTACAAACTGTCCAAAACAATTCTGACTCAACTAGGGAGGAGGAGGAGAGCTGCCGGCTCTGAGGAATAATTGAAAGACTGAAAAGATATTTCCAAGCACAAATAAGACACAAATGAAGTGGGGGACAGGGGTGCATGCCTGCAATTCCAATACTCAGGAGGTGAGACAGGAGGGTTTCAAGGGTGGTAACAGCCTGAACTGCACAGCAAGACCCTGTCTAAAAAAGAAGGAAAAAAAGGACAAAAATTTTAAATAAAAACAGAGAAAAATAAGTAGGTACTAACTAGAATTACTCTCAAATCCACCATAATCATGTTCTAGATATTTGCAAGTGGTATTTGCAAGTAATAATCACAGAGCAAAGACGGTTGAGATAAAGGTCACTTACTTTTGCTTTAGGTGCATAGTGTATGTTTTCCCTTCAATCATAATGCTGTAGGATATCTGCAGGGTGGGTGCATTTAAAAAGCAAGGAAAACCAGAAAAAAAGCATCAGTAGCAGAGGAAATGATTATTTTTACATTAATGATGATTACATTTCCAAACACAATACACTAGAAGGATATTTTAAAGCTGAATATTCATAATCAATTATAAATTACTCATATTGAGTTATTTCAGTGTTAATATTGTGGCCTTCATTATGATAATTATGGATAGAAGAATAGCATTGTGTAGTTTGTTATTCATTTTTAAATTTACCCAATATAATAGGACATGAAGAATGAATTATTTTTATCCAATGAATGTGTTCGTTTATTAAAAGTTTGAGACCAGTAAAATGGTCAAATTTCCTTGCAATAGTCAACTCTCCACTCAATAGAAAATTTATACACAGTAAAGCAAAGAATTAACAGCATATAATGTATGTTATTTATAGATTTGATGAAATATGTTCATTGTTTGAATGCAATACTTATGGCATCTACTAACAAAGATTAAAAGTGGTATCTGATGGATAATTTATTCTCTGTGTCACTGTGTGGGAACAATCTCTTTTCACTATTGAACATGGCAGTCTACAAACATGGACTAAATCTCCAATTAAAATTTTCTCATACCAGTTTTTGTTTTGCTTATCATTGCCTTCTGATAGTATATATTGCACCCTAAATCTTTTTCAGGATTAAAAAAAATCACTTTACCATAATAGAAATGCAGACTAGAAATGCAAGGTACTTTTACTATTTCAATCATGTTTACAGAAAATGTTGCTAGGTGGATTTTTAAATTTTAATTTCCCTTTAGAATTTATTTTATATACTCACTGGGGAGTCTAAGGGTGGATGGGGATGGGTGGATGTTGACATGTGTCCATCTACAGCGGACAGGCCTGTGCTGCAAGTCCTGGCCAGGAATGCCAAAGGTGTGGACTGCTCCCCCATTGTGAAAACAAAACCCAACACAACTCTTAAGCGGGGTGTCCGTGGCTCATATCTGTCATCCTAGCTACTCAGGAGGCTGAGCTCTGAGGGTAGTGGTTCAAAGCCAGCTTGGGCAGGAAAGTCTGTGAGACTCTTATCTTCAATGAACCACTAGAAAACTGGAAGTGGCAGTATGGCTCAAGTGGTAGCCTTGAGCTGAAGAGCTGAGGGACAGTGCCCAGGCCCAGAGTTCAAGCTCCATGACCAACAATTAAAAAACAAAAAACAAAAAACAAAAACACAACTCTTTCCATTGGTTGTACCAATTCACAAACAGAAAATAAGATGAACTTTTTTTTTTAACTTATGTACTCTCATCACATATTGCTTTGTTGGATTTAATTGTTGCAAACACTGGATGTAAAATAGTGCCCTACATTAGTTATTTGGCAATTCTCTGTAAGTTTCTCAATCTGAATGTGATTACGTTTGTTAACTTCTCAAGGTTAACATTTATAACTTTATACATGCTTCTTTTTTATTTCTTACTGATTTTCAGAAGTTCTTGATATATTCTGGATACTTTAGATGTAGTAAATAGATTGCAAAGGTTGAGTTGGAATATTTGCCACTTTGTTTCTGATAATGGTTGATGTACTTAAACCTAGATCCTCCCCAATTATTCCACTCCAGGATCTGTGCTTCTTAATCCCTTACTCAATTCTTTTCCATTATAAGAGCCCAAACAGGTTTCTCATATTTTCTTTCAATTTTTAACAATCTGTTTGATGCATTTATATTAGCTAGAATTGAGTCTAACATGTGATAGGCATTAATATATATTATATATCTAAGCAACGGTCCTATGACTTTTATTAAGTTGCATTTTTGGTTTGCGTGTGTGCGTGCGTGCGTGCATGTGTGCGTGTGTGCGTGTGTGCATGTGTGTGTGAGTGTGTGTTGGCTTAGGCAACTGAAATGTCTTTTCCTGAGCTTTTAGGTCAGAGTAGGAAGTGTTGGTGAGGTAGGAGTTTCCTGGGAGCTGGGAGGGAAGGGAAGCCTGAGGCCGCTCTCCCAGGTTGGCACGTGACCATCTTCTCCCCTCTTTTCACTGCCCTCCTCTGAATCTTACTTCTTTTATCCCCTGGTACTGGGTTTTGAACTCTGGTCCTCGTGTTTTCTGGGTAAGCTCTCTATTACTCGTCCTTTGCCTTATTTATTTATTTTTGCTTGTTTCCCAGATAAGGGCTTAGGCTGACTTTGCTGGGGCCTAGGACCACCATCCTCCTGTCCCCCGTTCCCAGTAGCTGGGATTATAGACGTGTGCCATCCTGCCCAACCCCCAAATCCCCTCTTCCTCTAAACACACCAGCTATCTTGGATTAGGGCCTGTTCTGAAGAATGCATTTAATTAGATTATTTCGTTAAAGACTCTTTGCAAATAGGATTACACGAGGAAAGGGTTCTTGGATGAATATGGCCATCTCTACAGCTATCATTCATCCAGAACACTGAAGCCAAAACTTACCTTTTTCCTCCATGAACTGAACCTATCTGGACACACTGAATGAAATGAAATTAAAATTAAGATCAATTTGCCCTGCTCATCTTAATGGTCATTCATTGTCTGGTGGGTACAACCTATTTTAGGCTACCCAGGAGGAAAGACATGGGGGAAGGGAACTCAGGAGGAGGAGACAGGAAGTGAAGTGGGCAGCCACAACACAAACCCTTTGTCCTGTTGTATGTGTAGGAGGACTGGTATTCACTTGATTTGATTTCTGTGTCTTCACAACCTTCTCACTGTCCCCCTACAAACCACTGAACCACGTCTGTGTTTTTCAGAAGACAACACCCACTGTAGGAGCTCAACCCATGCGCTGCAGAGAATGGGTGGGACCAGATGCTCTGGACAGAACACAGATCGAGTGTTACGACACCCTCCCATCAAATGCTGCTACTGACTTCACTTTCCCCTGTCTGAGCCCAGCCAGGGAACACCAGGGAAGATCATTACTACCTTTCTTCCCAGAGCAGCTTTAGCAGGACAACAGGAAGACACTTCGCAAATAATGCTACCCCTACCCCATCTGAAACTTACAATGCTTATATACAACATAAGACCTAGAGGGAAGTTAGAAGCAATAAATCAACCTAGCAAAGTCTCTGTAAACATGATCACAATATTTTTTTTAAACTTGCATCTCTAGCTTGCATTTCTATTATGGTGAACAAAAAAGTGATTTAAAAAAATCCTGAAAAAGATTTAGTGTTTAATACATACTATGGGAATGTCCTTGTCTAGAAATGATTCTAGAACTCAGTACCCAAACAACCACCACAAAGGACAGAGTTGTTCAATGTGAAGAAAAATGAACATGAACCCTAATCTGAAAGAAACGAACTTGAAGGAACAGTCCTGGCCATTAACGTCTGTGCAATCCACAGTGGAGCAAGAAACACGAGTAATTAGAATAACCACTCTATCCCCCCAAAAACAATCCTCAGAGCATAGTCTGAAGACTATGTGGGTCAGAAGAAAACACCCCCTCGGGCCGAATATTCCGAGGCAGATTTGGAAGGGGGACTGAGGCCCAACCACCATTCCCAATCCTGGCGATACACTGTTTATTGCGCTTCCTCTTCAGATCTAGCTTTTCCCACTGGACAGCCACCGATACACAGTGCACAGGCGAAAATGGCAAAGGAACTTCCAAGGACCCCATGTCCAAGGGTTTTGAACTGCCCACAGTGGTAGCGGTTAATTACATGTGTGGCCGCGTGTCCTTCGCCCTCTATTGACTGTATTTTCTCGGGAACTGTGACTTGCACGTTGAGCCTTTCAGAACCTGCGGGGCAAAGGCTTCGTTAGAGCAGAACCCGGCGGCTGCACAGGGCCCGTCTTTTCTTTCCTTGTGGAAACCTACACTCCACAAGCCATTTGCTTGGCAATACCGGGGTCTGAACTCGGGGGTTTTGCCCTTGCCAGGCGCTTTACCACGCGAGCCACGCCTCCAGCGCTTTTTGCTTTGTTTTTTTTTTTTTTTTCAAATAGGATGCTGCACTAAGATGCAACTCTCCACCAGACGGCAGGGCAGATGGCAGGCTGCACACAGGCCGCCGACCTCTTACTGGTTGAGATGGGGCTGAGACGGGGTTGGAATGAGGATGGGACGGGGCTGAGATGGGGTTGGGATGGCGGGGTTGGGATGGCGGGGTTGGGATG
>NW_012267290.1:324003-329605 GCF_000151885.1 Dipodomys ordii | reverse complement strand
CTCCAACCTGTGGACAGGGGTCCGGCCTGGGGACGGGGGTGTCCAGCCTGGGGACAGGGGTCCGGCCTGGGGACGGGGGTGTCCAGCCTGGGGATGGGGTCCAGCCTGGGGGGATGGGGGTCCAGCCTGTGGACAGGGGTCTGGCCTGGGGACAGGTGGGGGGGCAGTCTGGGCTGTGGAGGGGTGGGGGAATCCGGCCTGTGGATGGGGGTCCAGCCTGGGGACCCCCACGTCCAGCCTGGTGGTGGTGGTTGCCAGGCCTGAACTCTGGGCCTGGGCACTGTCCCTCAGCTCCTCAGCTCAAGGCAGGCACTTACCACAGGAGCCACAGCAGCCACTTCCGGTTTTCTGGTGATTAACTGGAGATAAGAGTCTCAAGGCCTTTCCTGCCCTGCTGGCTTTGAACCATGATCTTCAGATCTCAGCCTCCTGAATAGCTAGGATGACAGGTGTGAGCTCCTGCCCCCGGCTTCACATATTCTTGGTAAGACTTCCTTTGTGGATATAGTGAATGAACAAAACTTGAGAACTTGTTTTCACCTTTAACAACTGTTTGAGCATACCACGGTCAGATTGTTACGCCAAGGTCAAAGGACCGCCCCCCCCCCCAAGAAGACCACCGAGAGTCAGACTCTACAGCTGTTTTATTTAAATGGGCTGCAGCTCAGCCTCGTCCTACACTCCGACACAGCAGAGCCCAGGAGAGCCCCGAGCTAAGCATTTGCAGGTCTTATATAGGCACACAACCAGGTGTTTTGATTACCACCACGTGGTGCTTTGCTAGACAGAAACAAGCAACACGTGGTCACTGCCTCAAACTTTAACCTTTCAAGATTCAGACATGTTCTTTTGAATGTGTGGAGATATTCATAAGCTTCTTACCATCGATATTAAAATTCAATGAAAGGAGCAGAGTCTGCGGTGAGAACAGAGGCGGAACTCAGGCTTTGACAAGATGACTGGGCTCCCCACAGAGCATCGGGAGAGCCCAGCATGGGCTGGCACAGCCCGGCCCTGACAGCCAAGTAGAACCTTGTATTTCCTGTGGTTATTGAGGGGGGACTTTTAAACTCCACTCTTCCTTTCAGCACAATACTCAACGGCAGCATGTGCAGTAGGTTTCAGGACCCAAACTAAAGCAGACAAGTTGGGAAGAATGGGTCTAGATATTCTGAGAGGCTCGTGGCCGCCAGCCCTGCGACCCTGCCCGACTCTGTGGATCCAGGTCTTCTTCAGTGCTTCTAATCCCGACCATCCATGAGCAAATGAGGCCACAGAGCCGGGAGACCAAGGAGGCCAAGCCACGGAAACAGAGAGGGGGTGGACCAGGCCACGTGCCACCAGGAATGGCTAGTCGATCTGATCAGCAAGGCGCATCCCTCCTGCTTCCTCTTTGTTGGCATTTAGTGGACTCACTCGTGGAAGGAAACACTGCAGCACAAAAGCCCACACGACTCCCGTCCTTGGCACATTAGCAAGTCTATGTCTTGGCCTGATTCCTGTGGTAAGGTGTGAGCAGAGGTGAGAAGTATCCTCTAGATGGTTGCCAAATGTTTAAAAGCAGTGGCCTTTATTTTCCCCATTGTGATGAAATAGGGTGGTTCTTGGCTAGCTGCAGTGGTTTGGGTGTTTTTGTTGTTTATTTTATTGCTTTTAGGGGGAAAGTAGTTTTAATGTTGTGTGTGTGTGTGTGTGTGTGCCAGTCCTGGGGTTTGGACTCAGGGCCTGGGCCCTGTCCCCAAGCTTCTGTTGCTCAAGGCTAGCGTTCTACCACTTGAGCCACAACACCACTTCTGGCTTTCTTTCCTTTATTATCTTTTCTTCCTTTTTTAGTAGTTTTGTTGGAGATAAGAGTCTCATGGACTTTCCTGTCTGGGCTGGCTTCAAACTGAGATCCTTAGATCTCAGCCTCCTGAGTAGCCGGAATTACAGGCTTAAGCCACCAGAGCCCAGCTAGTAGTTTTAATTTTATGGACTCCCTTTCCCCTCTTTTATGAGAATCTAATTGTATTGGTTCAAAGAAGCTCACCGGTCTTCAGAGTACATTCTCTAGCCATATCTAACATTAGACACCGTAGATGGATGAGCTTCATCGTGTGAACCAACAAGTGAACATGACATGAATACCTGCCATTGCTCTCTGGGTCCCTTTGCCATCACCTGGGAGTCCAGGAAGGACAGGACTAGTGGTAGTGACTGTACGTGGAAGGGAGTAAACCTGCCCTCGAGTAAAGAAAGAGCAGGGCTGGGAAGGTGGCTTAGTGGTAGAGTGCTTGCCTAGCATGTATGAAGTCCTGGGTTCGATTCCTCAGTACCACAGAAACAGAAAAAGCCAGAAGTGGCTCAAGTGGTAGAGTGCTCGCCTTGAGCAAAAGCAGCTCAGGGACAGTACCCAGGCCCTGAGTTCAAGCCCCAGGACTAGCAAAAAAAAATAGAGCCTCTAGAGGTTAGAGCCCCCTTACCCCCCTCCCTGCCACAACAAGAGTGACTTGCTAGTCCTGAGTAGTTGCTCTTCTCAGGTGAGGTTACTAGTTCTCCAGAACCACTCTCAAAATCAGGTCTGAGATCATGACCAAACAGACCATACTTTGACTAGGACTGTCTAGTGAGCACGAATATACCCTAACTAAAATTATTTAATCTTGCCGTGTATGTCTGTACCCCAAAGCTGGGCTGACATGGTTATTTTGTCCCTTCCCAGACAGTCTTGGCCAGGCAGTAAGCCTTTCTCTGCTTGTTCTCAGCTGGTTATTTGGCACGATGGGCTGAAGGGCCAGATTGGACATGTGGAATTCCTGGGGTGGGCCCTCCACCCAAAACTCTGACTCCAATTTTAGTATTTTCTTGTACAATCTAAAGATCTTTTCTCCCCTGGCACCTCACAGGACCTTCAGTGGTGTGTGGCTGGTTACTTTTGTTACAATGATACAGAATTGATCCACTGGGTTCTCGGTTGCCGGAAGAGTAGGTTTTAGGAGGCATTTTTGATGGCTTGAAGGAATCGTCAGAATATTTGAACTTGAGCCAACAGAAAATAGATTTCCCTATTTATGCTCCTAATGCAGAATGTTTGAAGATTCTTCTCTTACAAAAGAATTTAGACATATTCAGCTAGCAAAACAATGCTAGCTGGGGCATGTAGCTGTTCCCTTAGGTCCTGTATTTGCCTTTCAAACGAGACTTTTAACAGACAGAGATGGTGACGACAGAGGCATGGCTCGAAATTTAAAGCCCTTCTGGGTTTGTCCCAGGACAAGCTAGAAATACCTCAGCTAGTCCTTCTGCAACCCTTCCTTCTCTTGGCATGCCTCTAAAACTCTGCATATATTAACATATTTAACACCAATAACCCCTGAGCATTCGCTCCTGTTAATGGTATAGGCGAGGGCACTGAATGAAGCACAGCGCCCTTTCTCAAAGTCACGTAGCAAGGAAGCAGCAGATGAGATGTCCAACTCCGCTTGTCCACCTCCATATTTAAAGCGGAGACTTTTGATGGAAAGAGCTCAGCCTTTGGAATCAGAGCCTCGGATTGTACTGGCAAATGACCTGGGGCATGTTATCTGGTTCCCGGAAGGATCGGAGGTGGCACATGTCAGATCTGGTTAACATTTCTGTCTTAGCCTTCTTCACACACAGGAACACACATGCCCTTGTTCCCTGGCCAGTGAATGCTCACGTTGACTGAGCACATCCCCGGGGAGACGCTTCCTCCACAGGCAGCCAGAGGGCTGGGTGTGAACGCCCTGTGCTGGAGGAACAGGGGTAGTAGCAGCTGAGAGACTCCGGACGAAAGGAAGCAGAGCCCTGAAGGGCCAGGGAGGGCCCATGGGGTATTTGCAGGGTACAAGGATGGCCATGCTGCAGTGGGAATCAGGCAGTGGTGGAGCCAGAATCCGAGCAGATCCCAGAGGATCCCAGCGTGCCGGTGCCGTATCTGGGAGGCAGTTGGGAGGATCGGACCTGCAGCGCTCCCGACCCAGCCCTGTGTGGGGGGGGGGTACAGTTAGAAGCGACTACAGAACCCTGGTGCCCAAAGCAGGGCAGAGGAAGGAGGACTGCAGGAGTCAGAGCGAGACTCACCAGCACCGGGACCCGTTCAGATCCAGGAGGTTCCCAGAAGGCAGAGCGAGTTTGTGCTGTACTTGTGGCAGCCACGCCAGCAGTGTGCTCAACCTGACTTAGGGGACTGTAACCTCTTTGTGCGCGCGCACACACACACACCCCATTCTGCTAAGTTGGCAGTGTGGGCACTGGAGAGTGCCGAGTCCTTCACGAAGGGTGTACGTGCAGCTCAAATCCATCCAGGGGTGCAGTGGTCTCTCCCCTGCACATTTCTGCATCGTGACCACCGCACTGTTAGCCATTGGCTAGGGGAATCTTCCTTTAATTATAGCCCATGTTCTGATCACTGATCAATTCACAGATACCAGGCCTTATGAACTGATGATCTGCTTTCAGAAAGTTATTTATTCAGGGCAGAAACATCCATAGTTAGGGGCTCTTTATTTATTAAAAGGTCTCCTTTTAATCCAAGTATGAATTTCTCTTGGGATAGCCACCCAGGGTGTGCTTATCTACAACTCCGGGCAAATCAGTGCTGCAAGGTTAAGAACTGCTGTTCTAGCCAAATGAGGAGTGCGAGACTTCAAGTCACCCACGAATACAGTTTATTCTTAGCTCCTGGCTCTGCGTTGCCGTCCCTAAGTGTCCCTAATTTAGCTTGCTTCAAGACCCAGTTGCCCAAATAAGACCCATTAAAAGAGAAGGCAGAGTGAGACTAGCACCGAACCCCAGAGGCGGCGCATGCTCGCCACACAGGGCATCTGAACATCCACTTAGAGTCTCAGTCCCACCACACACTTCAAGTGCACAAATTATGCATCAGGACAGGAGCAAAGCCCGTGGGGGAGCAGGGAGGAGGGGCCCGGGCGACCTTGATGGCTGCCACAGACCACCACATCCTGGCAGAAGCCCGCAGAGCAGCGCAAGGGCAGACAGGGCATGCACAGAGCTGTGCCAGCTTCTCAGAACTACCGCCGTGATGCTCCACGGACACAAAGAGCAGGAGCTCCCTAGTCTAAGCTCTACTGAACAAAGGCTCCTAATCTCTGCTCAGGTGCTTCAAAATGAACTGCAAATTTTCTTGCAAAACACTGGTCAAAGACAAATCACGCTGGGCTGTCCCCGCTCTGTCCTGTCAGGGCACTAATGGTTGTGAGAGCTCAGTGGAAGATGCAATTATACCCAGAGTACTAATCACACACGATTCCTCCTAGATCTAAAATTACAGCGTCTTTGAAGGACTTCAAGAGAACCATTTTGTCCAACCCCTTGAGAGCAATGCTGCGGGTTACAAGAGGTGAAGTGAAGGCCACATCCGGACAAGAGCCCTCCTTCAGTCCCATGCAGAGTGTGAGCACTGCAGGGAATGAGCCACCGGCTACATCTTGGAGACCACCGGCAGGTGCTTGACTTCAGCATCCAGCCACTCAATGAGGATCTGGTTCAACTCCGCAGGCCTGGAGGGAAAACCAAGGTCCACTCACCCAGTCGGGGCTCACTGAGCTCACCGAGCACACGAAGCAAGTGACCAAGCCAG
>NW_012267290.1:267633-323738 GCF_000151885.1 Dipodomys ordii | reverse complement strand
CCCCCCAGCTCCTTACTTCTCCATCTGTGTCCAGTGTCCACAGTCCTTAATGTTTCCCCTTTTCAGGTGGGGGATCTGAAGGACAATGGAAGAACACACCTGGGTTTGCTTTCACGTCAGCGTGACACACCCCAGAAAGCACATGGGAGGGGTCTCCTGCCGCCCCAAGCTACCCTAGAGCACCCCACGTCACTAGAAGGAAAGGGACAGTGCGCCAGCTGTGAACATGGGCAGCCTCTAGCCGACTCTCCCATCTGTCTGGACACTGTGGCCTCCGCTGCCATCATCTCCCCTCTGGGTCCCCGCGCCGCCTCGGTGGACCCACGGGTGATGCTCGTGTCCTCACCCAGTCCTCCATGTTCTTGGACATCTGAGGGGTGAGAACGAAGTCCTTCTCCGCGGTGACCATCAGGGCTGGAACCAGGATCTGGAGAAGAAAGCAGGTAAAGGGGAAGGCAGCACACCACCACTACAGACCAGGCAGGGAGAGCAGCGTGCGGGTGCGCCTGGAGGCGTCCCCCGCTGGAAAGACCCTCGCTATGCCCGTCGCCGTGGCCCAGGTGTGGCCTCTGTCAAACACAGCAGGAAGGAGCCAGCGGCATGGTTCACACTGGATTTGTACTGTAGTGATGGGCGTGCATGTGTGTGCGTGCGTGCGAGTGCATGCATGCACATGTGCATGGAGCGGCCAGGACAGCTATTTTTGTGTTACCAGTAGAAGCAGAAATGGGCTTTATTTCTATTTCCTAGAGCCTCCATGGGCTCTTAACTCCTTCCCTCTCTCCAATCCTGGGGACTGAATCCAGGGCGTTAGGAATTTGGGACTTTTGTCAGCTAGGCAAGTACTCTACCACTGAGTAACATCACAGCTCTTCTGTAGACTAGGCCCAGGCCAGCTTGCTTCCTAACCTGCTTTTAAAGACTGTTACATGCTGCCTCAGGACCTTTGTTAGTCAGGATCTGCTCTCCTCTGTGGGCTGCTCATCCCCACGGCCTAGTGTGCTGTCAGCACACAGCACGCACCATCACTCGCCTGGACCAAACCGAGTTGATGCGGGCACTGGAGCCCAGGGAGCCTTGGCTACTGTACTACCTTTGTGGGAGAGAACGCACTTTGCCTCTGGTGCTTAACACTGGCAGTGTGAAAGGCTTCCCTGTATAGACCCAGCGGTCTGGACACCCACCACCTGCTCAGCAGAGGAAGGTGAGAGCCACAGGCACAAGCCAAGGCCTTGTGTATCTGAGAGTGCTCGACAGGCCTCTATACTTGGGCTCCATGCTACCCCAGAGTTACCCTGACACATCTGCTGTCCTTGCCGCACCACTGCCAAGAATTCTGGGCTTCCCAAATGATGCTGCACTGTCCCCGGTGCCACGCACCATCATCCCAGGAGGAGGTGCTGAGGAAGCTCCCACGGGAAGTCTGTCCCAACCCCAAATGGAAAGGACAAAGTAGGCAGGACTGCGCAGCCCCGCTGAGGCCTGAGGCCACGCCAGGTGGGGTCAAAGGGAGATGAAAGGCATCTTAGAGGAACCCAGCATTCACCTTCCGTCCAGCACCTCTGCAACCCCACTTCCAGTTTCGTTCCATGTTCCGGTACCAGTTTAGGGGACCTCTGAAAGTGCATGAGAGAATAGCACAGGTGAGCTTCGAGGGGCTGACTATTCTGTCCCTGCAAAAGAGCTCCATCATCCCTGGGAGGTGCTCCATCATCCCTGGGAGGGTGCACCTTCATCCCTGGGAAGGCACTCATCCCTGGGAAGGCACTCAATCATCCCTGGGAGGTGCTCCATCATCCCTGGGAGAGTGTTCCACCATCCCTGGGAAGGTACTCATCCCTGGGAAGGCACTCAATCATCCCTGGGAGGGCGCTCCATCATCGCTGGGAGGGCGCTCCATCATCCCTGGGAGAGTGCCCCAGAGGGTGCTCCCTCATCCCTGGGAGGTGCTCCATCATCCCGGGGAGAGTGTTCCACCATTCCTGGGAAGGTACTCATCCCTGGGAAGATACTCATCCCTGTGAAGGTACTCAATCATCCCTGGGAAGGTACTCAATCATCCCTGGGAAGGTACTCAATCATCCCTGGGAAGGTACTCCATCATCCCTGGGAGGGTGCTTAGTGCTTTGAGGGGGCAGACCAGGGCCAAAACTCATGCCTTCAGTCCACACCCACCAAACTACACTGAGTAGGCCAGGTACAGGGGTGGAGGGCCCCACCACAGTGCCTGAAGTCATCAGAGAGGCTCAGGACACATTGAGGCCAGGGCCACAGGGTCATTCTTGGCCTCTACTGATGTGTTGGAGGGTGAAAGAACCAACATTAGCCCCTCACCAATGAGCCACTCTCTGGAAAGGGACCCTGGGAAGTGGTGCAAAGGTGTCCAAATATATGTAGGCCTCGATTTACCTGGAGTTTTGTATCACTCTGAAGACAGAACTCAGAGCTACCATTTGATTCACAGAGCAGTAGTGACTCGAGAGCAATTTACAACTTCTGTCTTTTGTGGATGGATTATAAAATGCAGCGAGCTGGACTACCTCAAACCCGGGCTGTACCCCACAGGTAGGGAGTCATCCGACACTGGAAGCGATCAAGCCAAGGCTGGCCTGGCATTCTGGGGACCTGAGGTGAAGGAAACTAGAAATCCCTCCCTGCCAGGCCTCGAGCCCTGTCCCCTCCGTACCTGAATCCAGTCTTCTTAAACTGTTGGATGTAGAACTGGATTTCTTCCTCTGTGACTAGCTTGCTGAGGCTGGGGTCTTCTGGAGTCTTCACAAAGAGGCCTCCTGAAAAAGCCACTTGTTTCCTCCTGTCCGCAGGCCCAGGTTCCAAGCTAGCGTCCTCAGTAGCTGAGACTGGGCACCTGTGTGCTCCCACCTCCCACCCAACATGCCCACGGCAGCGGCCCACGCACCACATGCAGTCGCTGCTCTGGCCACGCCACGGTGGGCACACACTGCTCCCAACACATGCCTACTGCTCAGGGCGACACGATTTCAGCCAGGCCCTGCAGCCGCCACCTGCCAGGCTCCCTCATGCTAACCTTCTTCAAACAGCTGAACACATTTTGCTCAGCTCTCAGAATTCTTGTAGGTGCTTTCTGGCTTGGTGCTTCCTCTTGGTCAAGAAGAGCATCCAGATCAGAGGACCAGAGGCTGCGGGCTCTGCATGCCCACAGACCTTCCCATCCCCATGGAGGTGGGACCCCGTGTCATCTTCAGAGGTGTGCTGTGTCCTGCCAATAGCTGGTCCACCCTCCCAGGGGGTGACTGCTGCCCACTCAGGGACAACGTAGCTTCCAAGGGAGCCACCTGGGCCACTAACCCTGTGCCTGAATGGAGCCCGCCCGCCATTTTCAGTTAGAGGAAGAGGCATTCATATACCAGCATGCTTTAGAAGGCTCTTACCCATTTCAGTGACTTTGTGCACCGACAGAAAGCCCTGTTGGAAGAGGTCGAAAGGAGGTCATGGGTGAGTCCAAGCCAGGACACAAAAGGGGCCCTCTGAGAGCCCTCGGGTGTTCCTGCTTCTCTGTGGGTAAGTCCTGAGACCTCAGGAGAAACCGTGGATGGCATTGAACCCTCCAGGCTCACTACGTGGTCCCATACTTGCATAATGCTGTTTAATTCAGCACCGAGACACAGCAAGGTGGGGGTTTAACCCTGCAGAGTTAAACATGGAGCCCATAGCCAAAGCTCAGGCCCTGGCAGATCTTGGAGAGGAGATAGTCTGGAGCTCATCAAAAAGAGAACAAGAGACATGACCTCAGGAGGACCAGGGGGTAGAGATTATAAATAATACTTCCCACCACAGTTAAAAGTTGGAATAAAAGCCAGATGCTGATGACTCACACCTAGCTACTCAGGAGGCTGAGATCTGAGGACTGTGGTTTGAAGTCAGCCCAGGCAGGAGAGTCTGTGAGATCCTCATCTCCAATAAATTACCAAAAAAGCTGCAAGTTGAATGGTGGTTCAAGAGGTAGAACACTAGCCTTGAGCAAAAAGCAGCTCAAGGACAGTGCCCAGGCCCCAAGTTCAAGCCCCGGGACGGAAAAAAAAAAAAAAAAAAAAAAAGGTATAAAGAAAAATCTATCCATAATGACAGAGAAATATAAAGGAAGATATTTTTGAAAATAGATCCATTTCAGCTAGTTAACGAGATGAGACCAAAAAGATCTTCCCTAGGCGTCATCTGAATCTGCACAGTGCCCAGGACTGGAGGACCCCCAAGGTCGGAAGCAAACGACCCTGAATCCTGGAGGCCACACCACAGGTGCCAGGCAGAGGAAACGCTAAGCACATGAAAGGGTGATTTTCTCAGTCCAAACGGAGGTAAAGATTAAGTGTTGCTGAAGATGAATTCACAAACCAAGATGAAACACACACACAGATACACACAGTCCTATGAGAGACAGCAAACACATCGGTGAGGTGAGGGGTGACACAGGTCAGGGGTGAGGGCTTATGAAGTGAAGGTATTATAAACTCCTTCAGCATGCTAGAGCAGGGTTAGAGAGAGCAATTACTTCTGCTCTGGGGTAAATCAATTATGCACATTACAGTGGTAATCGTGCTAATAGACTAATTCCCACACGACTAGGCCGCTGAAATCACTGCTCACATCTCAGCCTGCGGTGACAGGGAAAGTGACTTTTCTCCAGTCACAACAGAATCTACTGACCACAGCGGCCAGACGAGGAGGCCCCACGGAAGGTTCCTGGCTCCTGCTCCATCCAGGGCCTCCTCTTCTGGCAGAGCAACCCCCCTCGCCCTCCTCCACACCCCGCCCCCCACGGCCTACCTCATCACTTGCTCGGAAGAAGCTTTTGAAAGTTCGACTCAAGTTTTGTTCCAATTCTGCCTCTGCCACTCCCTGAAACAGGCAAGAGCACCATGGAGGACCTTGGGGAGCTGTGCCCTTCCCCAAAGCGCTGACCGCAGCCGCAGGGCCCCCTGCCCCCGCCCCACCACCCCATCCACCGGCCCAGGTGTCATGAGAACCCTATGAGGTCGACTTTTTATTTTGAAACACATTAAAAACAACCAGAGGGGTTCGGGTGAATGTTTCCCTAAAGTCCTGCTACGAGACTGTTAAGGGGGGCTGCTGTAGGCTGACGTGGGGCTGCGGGGAGCTAAGTGAGAAGGACAATGTTGAAGGTCAAATGCAGCGCGAGTAAAGCTCTTGTTCACGTAACTTCAACATCCATGTCTGATTTGGGCCCAGGAGTGTGGACAAGGGCTTGATGATTGCAGATATATTTATATATCAGGAACATCTTACCCAGTTATTTCTTTAGCCTGTTTGTTGCAGCCCTGGGCTTTGAGCACAGGCCCGTCTCCCCTCCCCCTCTTCCCCATCCCCCCATCCCGTTCTCCCTGCTGGGCTGATGGACTTTCTGTGGGTGGACAGACTATTTCTCTTTGTGCTCACTACGTTTTTACTGCATCTCAGTGTCCTTTGCTCTTCTGGGGCCCATTTGAGAGCAAGCCCCTGTCCAGGCCTCTGCAGGGCCGAGCTCATAAGCAGCGGCCAGTTCTGCAGTGGGGACGGGGGTCATAAATAAGAAGCAGCGCCAGTGCGGATGACCCGCCCGGAGCAGGCGCACATCCATCACCGCGGCTCCGCCTCCAGAGCCCTGGCATCCATCACACGGCAGAAGGCTCCATTGATTCTCCATGGTACCGCATCTCATACTCAAAAACCCTTCCAAGCACAGATTCCGCACCACGGGTGATCCCTGTGGCCTTCCCTGCCCCGCTCCTGGAGGGGGTCCAGAGCGCTCAGGAAGAGCAAGGTGGCCTCCCAGAGCGAGCACGACCGTGGAGCTCAAGCTTTGGGGGCCTCTTCTCCACCCAGGACAAGTCACAGAGGCTGCCACCACTGCATCCGGGCAGTTAGGTGGCTCTGGGGCAGATCACACGTCCACAGCAGCAGTTATTCAGTGGTGGCGGGAGGAAGTGGCAAAGCCTGGAGAAGACTGTGT
This sequence comes from Dipodomys ordii, assembly GCF_000151885.1. Lineage (NCBI taxonomy): Eukaryota > Metazoa > Chordata > Mammalia > Rodentia > Heteromyidae > Dipodomys > Dipodomys ordii. The sequence continues at coordinate 317,752 of NW_012267290.1, read as the reverse complement.
TTGGGACAGTGGTGGAAGGACACAGCTAGGAGAGTCAATGGAAAGGTTTCTCTGTGAGCAGAGTACTCATTCCACAAATACACCACAGCCTGGCTACGCGGGTGCCTGGGTGAATGCGTGGCTGGTTTGTGGGGGTCTGCATGGAGGAAGGGTCTTTACTCCTGGACAAGTCACTCATGAACTGCTATCTGTGTCCTTAATGGTAGCAGTGACACCCCACCCACCACATGTGCCACCCGTGGTTCAGGGCTGTGTTGGTGGTATCTGAGTGTACTTGGCAAACTTCCATACTTTTTTTTTTTTTTTTTTGCCAGTCATGGGGTTTGAACTTAAGGCCTGGAATCTGTCCCTGAGCCTCTCTGTGCTCAAGGCTAGCACTTTACCACTTGGGCCACAGTGCCACTTCCACCTTTTTCTGTTTATGTGGTGTTGAGGAATCGAACCCAGGGCTTCATACATGCTAGCCAAGCACACTGCCACTAAGCTGCATTCCAGCCCATTACCATACTCTTACAGAACATGTGGGACCTGCTGTGGGACTTTGTGGCCTTGGGTGCCAACACACAAAGCTCAGTTCTTAGTGAGCAGAGATTCCAGGTCCCTGGGGAGAGGCCAAGGGAGGCAGTGCCAAGCCAGCACCCACCCTGAACCCATGCAGTTCCACAGCAGCAGAAGCAACACACACACACACACACACACACACACGACCCACTGATCTCTGCAGCCCATGCATCAAGTCGATCTGAGAAATCATTTGTGACCAATGCCATGGACAATTAACGGGGATGGAACTAAGCCAACAGGAAGAGAAAGGAAGAGGAAAGGACAGTTATGTGGAAGCCACGGCCCTCGGCACCCCACACTTACGGGTTCTTGGAAGTAGAGCTGGTAGTTAAAAACTGGGATGTTTTTTATGACCTCCATGGGGTGTATGCTGGGATTTTCTGGCTTGTAGGGAGTGTTCACACTGGCCACTGCCCTGCAGAAGTAAGAGGCGTGGCGACAGGGCCCGTGAGAAGCAGCCTATGAAGACACATGTCAAAATGGACGCCGAGTGGGAAGTGATCTGTGATGGGTTTCAGGCGGGCAGTGCATGGGAAAGGAGGATGGGGACTCAGGATGTTTTTATTCCTAGCCCAGTGGGTTCGCTTTTGTTTTTCCCCATTTAGCATCTTCCCACCCCACCATGGTCAGGTGGCCTCTGTGACAACACCACAGCCAGGGAAAGAACGAGAAGGGGAGCTGAGAAGCAGAGGTGGCCTGGGCCTGAGGTCTCTGGGGGGAGGCTTTGCTTTCCCCTTGTGGAATGGTTTTTTCACTCGGGTCCTGATCATTTTGTCTCAATGCTAGCGACTAGGCCGGGAGTTGCTTCCTGAGAGATGAGCTCCGTAGGCCTTCCAAGTTAGTGGGCAGTGGAGGGCTCAACTTCCCACGCTCCCTTCCTGTCTTTGATATGTCTTCTGGGGTAAGAGATGGGGGCACACTTCTGTGGGAGGTTACCAAGTTCTTCTGGCTGTGGCCACCCACCTCACTCTCTCGGGGTAGAACAGAGCCATTTTCCACACCAGCACGCCAGCCCAGTCATGCCCAATGAATATGGCTTGTGGGATGCCCTGGATGAGGAGAGACCAGGGAGTGGGTAGGGTGGGGTCAGGAATGGTGCATGCACTGGAAAGACCCTCACTGGCAAGCCAGGGACTCCCCACTGACTCCCAGAATGGCATCCAGGACATCCACCCTCATCTAGCCTCAACCCCACACGTCTGCAGCCTCACACGCTTCTCACGAATGACCAAGGCTACGGGGCATGAGCTCCACCCCTCCACCTTCCCGCAAATGGAACTTTCTCCTTCTCTGAAGGAGAAATGATCAGCATTCACCCAGTGATTATGGTGGGCCCCCTGGGGACTCTCGTAGGTAGCCATGAAAAAGTCCAAAAGCTTCCTTATTCTCCTTCCTGAAGCCTCTGCTGAAGATAACAGCAGCTCCCCTTGACTGAGCTCCTCCTAGGAGCTGAGGGAAGGGTCTCCATCACACCTAGAACCTTCCATGCATCTTCAGTCTCCACTTTATAAATGGGAGGACAGGCTCTGGCAGGGAGGTGAGCTGCCTAAGGCCACATGGATGGCTGGTGGGAGAACCACAGTTCTGACCAAGTCTCCCAATAAAAGTAATTCTGTGCTGTCCTCTATTCCAGCGTGCCACCTGAGGGTCTTCTGGACCCTCACCATCCCCCTACTCCTCACGAGGGCTAGGGGAGCCCCGGCCCAGGCGCCTGTGAGGCTCCACACCTGTGCGTCCACACACAGACCTGACGGTGGTCTGTGCCTGTCAGCACCCTGAGGACCTCCCTGCAGCCAGACTTCTTCCTCGGGTCCCCCCCTCCGACCACTTCAACTACCAGCCACCCCAGGGGGCAGATGCTGCAGCTGTACCAGACAGTAACTTCCAGGGAAGGGCCTGGTGACCTGCAAGCTCCAGTTCCTCCATCTCCCTCCGTCCCCAGTCTGAGGCAGTCTCAGGTTGTTTGCAGTCATGTGATGAGTTGACTAAGGAATCCAGCCTGGGTGGCCAAAGCCATGCCCAGTGTCCCGTCCCCTTATGCACACCACCTCCAAGCCCAGTTCCATGGAGTGGCGACTATGCAGAGAGCAGACCCACCCTGCCGCTCCTCCCAGGCCTGGCACTATGCTGGCTCCCATGAACTGTTAACAAGCTCCAACCCTGCCTCTGGCTCTGGCTGCCCTTTTCCTCAGACATGGCTGACTGGGAAACTCCTTCCCCCTTTGCCCTGCACTGTCCACAGTACACCCCACTGAATACATGGAATTCTCCAAAGAGATTGACTATGAACAGTGACTTACCAACTTATCCAGGAAGGATACCATCTCCTAGAAAAGAAAACACAGACACCAATTCAGAAAGTGGAACTGGGTGGATACAATAAAATCGTATTTAGAGCTGGGTGCCAGAGGCTCACATCTATGGTCCTAGCTACTCAGGAGACTGAAACCTGAGAGATTGCGGTTCAAGCCTAGCCCTGAGAAAAGTTTGTGAGACTCCACCTCCAAGTAACCAGGAAAAAAGCTATGCTGAGACGGGGCTCAAATGGTAGAGCACCAGCCATGAGCAAGGATGCCAAGCAAAGCATGAGCTCCTTAGTTCAAATCCTGATAAGAGCACACACACACACAAAACATGTGTCTGCTATGCTGCAGTCACTCTAAACATGGGGGTACAGCAATGAGCAGAAGAAACAAATCTCAGTGAAGAAGAGAAAAGGAGGGCTGAGAAGGTGGCTCAGTGGTAGAGCGCTTGCCTTGCATGCATGAGGCCCTGGGTTCGATTCCTCAGCATCACATAAGCAAAAAGAAAAAAAAATAAGAAGAGAAAAGGAAAATCATAGTCCAAGGCCAGTGCAGGCAAAGGTAACTTGAGAACCTAGCTAATAAAACAAACAGTAAGGAAAAAGGCTGCTTGTGTGGCCCAAGTGATAGAGCACCTGTGTAGCAAACGGGGACCTGAGATCAATCCCCAGTACTGGAAAGGAGAGATGGAGAGATGGAGTGGACAGAATATGCTGTGTTAACCCCACCCCCTCCTCCAATCACAGTGTCCCCAGACCCGAGACCTCTTGGAGTCACTGATAAATTCCCAGGGTCCTCTCCCCATAAAAACACACATGGCACCCATGCCTCGAATTCCATATCTGAACACCACAGGTACCCCATCCTTTACACTCTCCAATGTACCAGAGAGGCTGGGGATAGCTAGCTGAGCTCACAAATGGAGGCCCATCTTCAGATCTGAAGGAGTGTAAAGGAGCCTGGGAGAGCATGTAGCCCTGCCCTTTACTGCATTCTGCAAGAGAGCATGACCTTCACCCAAGGTCATACACAGTGGCAGAAGCACTGGGTACAAAGCATTCTAGAAGATAGTGGTTCTGTGCTACAGTCCACCATTCCCAGTTTGGTCTTCTAAGTCTATGTATGTTCAGGTCTGTGGGTTCCATAAAGTTATCCATAAATCAAACACACACACACACACACACACACACACACACACACACACACACACACACACACACACACACACACACAGACCTCTGAACACCCAGGTTTAAGGGAGCCAAGCGATGAAGTCAACTGAAGTGTCCACATTAAATAGACAGATAAAGAAAATGGGGTATAGATATACAGAGAATACTAGTCAGACACTGAAGGATGAAATACCATCATTTGCAAGAATGTGTGCTTGAAGGTACCAGATAGAGGTCAAGGGGGTGAGGAAGGCATTGGTCAAGGGACACACAATTACAGCTAGGAGAATAAATGATCAGGGGACTGTGCTTCAAGAACACAGTAATTAATAACTATATATCACTTTCCCTGTCTCCTGGCAACCACTAATCTCATTCTGGTAGGTGGATTAGTCACTTCTCAATACTTCATGGAGATGAGATGAAATAATGTTGCTTTTATAATTGGCGCCTTCTACTTAGTGTCCTGTCTTCAAGTATCACTCATGGGGAAGCGTTCGACAGTACTGCACCTCTTTAGGGCTGTGTATTGTTCCAGTGCACAGATTAAAATGTGTCTATGCATTCGTCAGTGGGTGGCTATCTGGGCTGTTTCTGTGTACGGTGGCCTTGACTAGTCCTGGTGTGAACACGGGTGTCTGGGGAGTTTTGTGTATGGGCATGCAGTTCTCTTGGGCACATTTCTTGTAGTGGATGGACTGGTAGTATTTTGTTTTGTTTTTAAAGTGGCCTGGGTGGATAGGAACATGTCTGGTTTCTTCTGTAGAGCATGGGCCTTTGAAGTAACCCAATATACCCACCTCAAGAATGAATGCTGATGGCAATAAGTGAGGTCCAGGCTGGGAATGTAGCTTGGTGGCAGAATGCTTGACTAGCATGCATGAAGCCCTGGGTTCAATTCCTCAGTACCACAGAAACAGAAAAAGCCAGTAGTGCTGTAGCTCAAGTGGTAGAATGCTAGCCTTGAGCAAAAAGCAGCTCAGGAACAGTGCCTAGGTCCTGAGTTCAAGCTCTAGGACTGGCAAAATAATAATAATAATAAAAGTGGGATGCCTGGACAGCAGCAGAACACAAGGAGGACTCCACACAGGGTCCCCAAGGACACGTGGAAGGATTTCACGGGAGTCATGAATAAGATAAGGGGCAGGAGGTAAAAAAAGGAGCAAAGCTGGGAGACTGAGGTAGGATGACAGCCTGGCCTGGAAGCCAGCTTTACCTGAGTTCTGAGGCTAAGAGGCCACAGAGCGCGTGTGGGGCTGGGGCGAACCGCGTGTGAATACTCCCGGGATGGAGAGGCCTCAGCGGGGTCGGGCAGGGCTCAGACCTCGCTCGATTAGCTCTCAGCTCAGACCGTGACCTTAACCTGGCTGTGACTCAGTTTCCTGTGGCAAGCACACTACGTGCTCCATGCATGTTAGTTATTGCCCAGAACTATCACCATAACTTTCAGAAGTTACATCCGAGCGTCACGTGTTATGCTTTGGGTTAGGTGGACACACAAGCGTCTGGCTTCTATCAGTGAGAAATCCAGGCTGGACAGGATGTGATGGTCATTACCAGAGATCCTTCTTACCTTACACAATACTTCCATGGCGTACTCTTCTATTTCTGTAATTAAAAGTAACAATGAATGCGTGATCCATGAGATGTTTAAACATAGCAATAAACACAAAGGGCCTTTTCTTTTCTACCTGTACTAAGAGCCTTGTGATCTCACTTGGCTTTTTCACTCAAAGCTGGTGCTCTACCACCTGAGCCCCACTCCACTTATGGCTTTTGCTGGTTAACTGGAGTTGAGATCACCCGGTTTTAGTCAGGGCTAGATGTGGGATCACAGGGGCAGCTGGCTTGGCTCACCGTGCCAGGCCACCAGGGGCATTTCTGACCCTTAGAGGACCAAGGACTGTGTGATACCTGGCTGCTTCACATTTCTGACCCCAGGACTGGGTCCTTAACAGTTTGGGCTGTCGGGCATGATAGCATACATGTGTAATTCCAGCACACAGGAGGCTGAGTTAGAAAAAAAACAAAGTTTGTTCTGAGGATCCCTTTGAAGCTGACAAAACCAAAGAAGTGTGTCCACTAGAAAAACACTGATAAACCCACACGGGGTCTTAGCACAAAGGAGATCTCATGCTGTCCCTGGACAGCTGTTTGCTTGGGCCCATTGACACTGGGTTAATCATCTGGTCGACGATGAGCATAGAGCAGTCTAGGGGTATAGGAGGTTATTTGAAGGCGAGAATCAGTCAGAAATGGGAGGGTAAAGGAGAGGGTGAATGTGATCAGAGCACTTAAAAATCATAACAATCTGGTCACCAATCACCATAGGCCCTCTACCCCTAGGCACAAATCCTAAGAACTGGAAGTGCGGCCTGTGGTCCTCACGCCATACCTTCATGGGGCCAGCCACCCCCAAGGTGAAGGTGTCCACGCGTTTACCACTGGACAAATAGATATTCTTAGCAACATGCCTAGAAGACACGAAGCCAGGAGACACGGCCAGCCTCAGAGGACCACACACTGTAGTACGGCGCCTCTATGAGGTATTCAGGGGAGGACCACAGCTGCCCGGGGAGGAGTTATTTCCTACGTCCAGGCATATGAGAAGGGTCTGGAAGATGAACGGTGCACCTGCTCCCTCCCGCTTCCCTGGCCAGCGGCAGCACAGGCTCCCTCTGCCAGAGAGAGCTTCCTGCCCCTGGGTGTGGACAGCTGGAATGGGTGGGGCTGACACACTGACACGGGACACAGCAGGAGAGGGGGCGAGGCTGGCTGGACCTCGAAGGACATTTCTTGCCCCGGGGACAGCTGCAGGGCCGCCAACCCACCAGGAGGGGAGGACGAGTCTCCATAGCCTTTCATGTCCATCGCTAGAACCCGGTAACCTGCGCGGGCCAGGGCTGGGATCTGGAAAACAAGTGGTGGGGACAGGCAGCAGCGCAGCCTGGCCGCTGTCCGGGCTGGCCGCCTCCATGCCCAGCCCGCCCTTCCTCTGGATGCCTCCATCCCAGAGCTCCCTGGCAGGCCCAGGTCTCCGCACCAGGGCACTAGCCGGAGCCTGGCTGGGCAGCCTCCACGCATGGCGGTGGGGTTCATGCACTGCACCGATAGCACTGGACATTCGTTAGGAAGACTTCCCAGCCAGCGGCGAAGTGTCTTCCAGAAGTTCTCTGTCCAGCCTGCACCGGGGCCCTGGGCCTGGCGCGGCCGTGGGCGGGGCCTCTTCCCACCTAACACTTCTGAGGCCTTCAGTGGCAATTCGGAGTCAACGCTCCACTTTCGGATTCCAGCTGCTTTATCACCTTCCAGGCCAGGCCGCAAGGTCTAGCGGATCCCCTCCCCTCCCCCCGTCTGGGGGCTGCCTGCCTCCGTTTTCCTTACCTGGTACCTCCAAGAGAACCAGCTCTCAGGAAATCCATGGCAGAGGCATACAACGGGGCCAGAGCCCAGCTCGGCAAAATGAAGGCGAACCCCAGGCTGCAGGAGAGAGGGGGAGGGAGAAGAGAGATAAGGGGGGGGCAGTGATATCAGCATCAGGAGCCCAGGCTGGGGGTGGGGAGGGGAGAGGAGGAGAGAGAACTAACAAGTTCTCCTTCTATATCTGCGTGTCTCCCTCCTTCCTTCCCTCTCCCTTCCCTCTCTCTTCCTGTTGGAACTGGAGCTTGAACACAAGGCCCTGCATCTGCTGGGCGAGTGCTCTGCCCCTTGAGCCACCCACAGCTAAGCGTTCCTCTCGAGGCTTCGAATGAGCTCAGCTGAGCTTCTGAGCAGCCGGGCATCTGGGCAGCACAGCTGGGGCTGCCAGCTCTCTCGATCATGGAACATGACGGTGCCAAGGCCTGAGCCCGGCATCTGTACTTGGCATTTCATTTACTCCGTAGCAGGAGCCCAGGGGAAAGACAGTGACCAGCTCGCTTCAGAGCGGTGGGCACCGCAGCTGAGTGAGGAGAAGCTTGACTGATCTTAGCAAGGTTGATCTTAGCCAACGGCAGGGCCCTGGCTCGGCTTGGAATCTGCCTGCTTCCTAAGCACTGTCTCATCTTGCTCTGCTCACGAGCTGATCCATAGCTTTTGGCCCATTTGAATGGAGCAAAGACAAGGCAAGAAAGATCCCACAGTGAACCCCTAGAGACTTCCCGTCAGAAGCTGCTGGGCCCAGAGTTAGGGCCCCGCCTGACATGCGCTCGACCTAGCCCTGGCCCGACCACTGGGCACTTAAGAGTTTTTCCCTCCCGTCATCCTCACTGTGAGTTCCTCGCTCATGCCTGCGCCCCTCCCACCCAGGCCAGGCCCGACACAAGGAAAAGCTCAGGAAAAACTGCTCTGCCAGAGCACAAAGCCAGCTCTGCCCAGGCTGCAGAGCCCTGGCAGACCAGGGCCACACTGCTGTATACAATGTGATACAGGGGCCGTGTCCATCAGTGTTTGACGACTGAGACTTGGGGGAGATACTCTTTGCTGTTTTCGCAAAATAGTGGGCTTCCTGTGCCCCCGCGCAAGTCCCTCTGTGTGCACCAGCAGACAGCGCTCAGCAGACTTACCTTCACGGTCACGTACCCGTGGCCCACGTCATTAGGACTGCAGGGGACCGGCAGGGGGGCTGCGGGACTGAGAAGCTGCAAACACCAATGGTGAGGTGAGAGACAGGACAGCGTCTTCCTGCAAGCGTTCCCCAAGGGGAGCTGGCCAGCCCAGCCTCCCTTCCAGAGTCCTTCCGGCCCTGCCCGCCCTGTGTCCCTCAGTGGAGCGCCATGACTCGGCTCTGGCCCATGGGATGTGACAGGAATCATGGCCTCCCACCTTGGCACATGGAAACCCTCACACGATGCTCTACGGTCCACAGGAACCCCAGAGCCTCCAAGCTAAGGTGTCAGCTAACCACAGCCCCCAAAAGATCACAGCCTATACCATCCTCCTTACTTAAGTGAAACATTTTGGTCTGTAACAGACACGGTGGTACATGCCTATAATCTCAGCACTCAGGAGGCTGAGGCAGGAGGATGGTGAGTTGAGGCTGCATGGCAAGACCCTGGCTTTCAGCAGGAGAAAGGAAAAAGAAAATGAGTTTTTTGTTCATATTGTTGGAAGAGCAAGGCAGGGAGTCTTTGAACAGCCTTCTCTTATCTTGGTTCCCTGACTGGAACAAAATTTAGCTCACACTCCTGCTGTCAGATTGCGCTTCCCGCTACGGACTGGAGGGGAAATGGGAGGCTCTCCAGGGTCCACGCGCTCAGTGCACCACGGGCGATGAGCTGCCAGCACAGGTGCACGTGAATCACACACAAAGCACTGACAACCTAGACCCCGGCTTCCCACCTGCTGCTTTCTCTATATAATCACACAAGCGTGGCAGGAAGCCAGACCCTGCACAGACACAACGTTACCTGCAGCCCGGTGACTTTCTCCAGCTCTCTCAAGGCTGCGTCGGTGTCCTGGACATGAATGGTGGCCATTCCCAAATCACGGGCCGGCTTCAGATTGCTCCCAAAGTCATCCAGATAAACAACCTGGACCCCAGACAGGAGGGCTGTCAGCCAGGAGAACGAAACACATGGAAACTCACACAGGGACTGCTTCATAATGAGACAGAATCCTTCTCTCCAGAACCACTTACTCTCTGACCTCATGTCTGATTCTGAAATAAATTCTGGTTACTAACGATTTTTTTTTTTAAGAAAAGGAAATAAGAAAGAGAACTTGAAAGTCACAGCGCAGATACGGGTGAGGTTATTTATAATCTTGGAAGAGGGCAGCTCACAATCTCCAACCCAGGAGCCCAGGGCTTGGAGCACTGTTCCCACCGGACTCCAGGTGCTGAGGACAGCAGCCATCCCAATGGCATGAAGGGAACGCTCCTGACACTGAGCACAGAACGACCCCCCGGGGCAGAGGGCAGGGTTTGTTCTGCTCAGCTCGTAGGCGGGGCCAGTGGAAGGATGGACAGAGTGAAGAAGAGGGATTCATTTTGGTTCTATCACCTTTCGAAGGTTAGCGTAGTAGTGTCTGAGGAAGCAAGTGTTCTAGCATAGTGATCTCAGGGGACATGGACAGACAGACCCTCAGGCGGCATTCTGCTCCCCACTTTGGTGGGGTGACCTTCTTGAGCCTTGTGTTCTTGGCAAAGTCTCCCAGGGTTTCTATTTCTTCATAGGTAAACTGAGATAGTTTGTCTAACACCTTTTGTGATTTCCATTTTGACCAGAGTCTTCTAAGAGATACACAAAGGGGACTCGTGTCCACCTGTGGGAGAACTTTCTAGATGGAAGGTTGGGTAAAAATCCTTTAGAAGTCCTAGCCTGGAGGAACAAACCTAGAACTTCCTGCCAGGCCCTAAATGTATCCCAGACGAGAACGTCAATGTCTCTCTGGTTGCCATGATGCGGGCGGTGTTTCCCGCTCTGAGGAGGCATCCACGCACCTCACCGGGACTGGCCTTCACGGTGTCCAGCAGGAACCTGTACATCTGCAGCTCGGGCTTCATCATCCCAACCTGACACGACTCTACCAGGAAGTCAAAGTGCGGGCTCAGCTCACTCATCAGCCGGGCCACGCTGCCTCTCTCAGTGCCGTCATCCAGCCAGTTGTTGGTGAAGATGCCAGTCGTAAACCCTGTACAGAAAGGGGCGGTGAGCACCCAGTGTCAGAACTTGGCCCCGAATGCTCAAATGCCCCACATGGAGCCAACTTCCAACAGACAAGTCGTATGTCCACCCATGCACAGCACAGATCAGACACAGATCTGAGGGTGAGCTGTGGCTACAATCTTTTCTGGGGGGAGAAAGGGCAAGACTAGGATTTAAACTCAGGATCTTGTGCTTATTAAGCAAGCACTCTACCATTTGAACCACTTATGCTTTGGGTTACTTTTCAGATACTTGTGGTTTTGCCCTGGACTGGCCTCAGACAGAAATACTCCTCCTGGCCTCCCTCATGGCTGGAATGATAGGTGTCTGCTGCCACTACGACAGGTCTCAATCACTTTTTGTTGGGTTGTCCTTGAACCACACTCCTTTTGATCTCTTCATTCTGTGTTTCTGAGATTATGGGTGTGAACTACTCGGCCTAGCTTGGATAGAACCCTTAATCACTTGTACCTTACTGTTCTCACACTTGTCAGCTCATTTGATCAAAACTGTAGTTGTTTAAAATGCTTTCTTTTTCACCTGTGCTGGGAGATTGAGTCATTTGGGTTAGTAGTTGTACTTGTGCTGCTGGAAAGACAGGATTCTGTTTATAAGGCAATCGTGGGTCTAAACTGTTTAATCAGATAAAGTCCAGCTATTTTCCAGGGCATTCTAACAGCACTGTCTTCTCCATTTGGTAATCATACTTAGTTTTTCTCTGCCCTGCCCTGGGTTCTGGTGCAGTCAGGAGAGAGTGGCAGTGTGCAAATCTTACCTTTCTTTCTGAGGGCCAGCGCTGCCTGAAGCATGGGCTGGTTGATGTTTCTTGAGGACACTGCCTGGCTAAAAATTTGACCTATGGAGAAATTCTCTGGGAGGTGGATTCCAGATGCTGCAGAGTGTTTCTTGTAGTTTTCTTCCATAAGGGGCACCCACTGTAAAAGTGACCCCAGGAGAATCATTAAAGGGTGTAATTCTCAGAGAATCCTGGGCGGTTCCCACGAGCTCCAAATGTGTGCATTTCGCAACCATGCAGTTCTGCGCCGGGGACTCACCCACTGGGAACGTCACATGGCTTCCCAGAAGACATGGACCAATGTTGTCCCTGGCTGCACCGTCCCTACACAGCCAACTTGGAAACTACCCACGTACCTTGGTCTCTGATTCAGAGCACTCCTAAGAGCACTGCCTCCTAAGAACGCTGTCTCAGTCTCTCCGGGTCCCTGACTCTGAAGTAGAGTTATCTAACAGTCCCAGTGGCCGCTCTATCCTAACTGAACTCCCCTGGCTGTAGAGTCCCTGGAAACGTTCTTCAGGGGCTTGACAATGGAATCTCTGATTGGCCCAAAGAAACCACAAACCGGTCCTAAATGTCACCTGGGAAGGCTGTAGGTCTTCTGATTGGCCCTGAATACACGACACACAGGGTGTATTGTACACAGAGTATACAGAGACTTACGATAGAATGTAGGAGTTGCCCTCAGCCAATGAGGAAACAGAAGCAAGCAAAGAATGCGTACAAGGGTGTGGGGTTGGGCCTGTACCTCGCCTCACCTGGGAAAATGTGATCTCTCCTTTCATGAGGCGGGTACTGAGGTCATCCGGCCCATCTTTCTGGAAAGTTTCACTCAGGAAACCTCTGGAAGACACACACAAAGAACCCATCAGTTTATCCACTGCCACGACAGTGGATAAGGTAGTGGATAAACTCCAGACACCATTTATATTCACAAACCACTGTGAGGAAGGCGCCTGCTTCAGCCTGGGAGAAGCCAAGGGGGCCGCCCAGCCTCTGCCCTGGCAGCTCACAACCTTCTAAAGGAAGGAAGGGTTTCTCCCTCTGGTTTCAATTGTGCGCATATAGTTTCTACTTTAGCTTCTTCTTTTTTTTCTCTCTTTTATTATTTTGGCCCGGCCCAGACTGGCCTTGAACTCACTAGTCTTCCTGCCTCAGCCACTTAAATGCTGTGATTATAACTTCCTCTGATCTCTCTTTTATTTTTAAGCTTCCCTTGTTAAGAGCTAAAACAGACCTTTCCCCAGATTGCTACACTGAAGTTCTAATCCTCTGCATTTGGAGACAGTCTTTAAAATGGTAATGAGTTGGGCTGGAGTCAAAGCTTAGTGAGCACTTGCTTGCTTGCTTGCTTTGGTTTGATCCTCAGCACCCACACCCCACTCCCAAAAAAAAGAGGCAAGGAAGTTAAATAAGCTCACTGGCACTGGTGCTAATCTAAGATGTCTGGTGTCCTTGTGAGGAAAGAAAACTTGGCCATAGATCTGGAGGGAGGACACTGTGAGGGGCCAGCCCCTGATCTTGGACTTGTAACCCTGGACTGTACCTTACAAGAGACAACCAGTCCATGTTATTCCTCATGGCAGGGGCCATAAATAAATACTCTTTGCTCTTATCTACTGTAACTGGCAAACTAGTTGCAGTTATTCACCATCCTTGAGTAAGAGAACAAATATCTCCACCCTGGCATTTTGCTTTCTGATAAACAGCCAAGGACCTTTACACTGGCCTTACCTTCTCACGGGTAAAATGATCAGCTCTGGACCAAATAGTAAAAAGACATATACTTGCTGGGTGCTGATGACTGATCCCTGAGCTACTCAGGAGACTGAGATCTGAGGATCTCATAGTTCAAAGCCAGCCCAGACAGAAAGTCTGTGAGACTTATTTCCAATTACCCAGCCAAAAGCTAGAAGTGGAGCTATGGTTCAAGTGATAGAACACTAGCCTTGAGTGAAAAAGCTAAGAGACAGAGCCCAGACCTTGAGTTCAAGCTGCAGTACTGGCAGCAAAAAAGAAGAAAGAAAGAAAGGAAGGAAGGAAGGAAGAAAGAAAGAAAGAAAGAAGAAAAAGAACGAGGAGGAGGAGACAGAAGAGGAGGAGGAAGAGGAAGAGGAGGAGACTGGGTGCTGGTGGCTCATGCCTAAAATCCTAGCTACTCAAGAGGCTTAGATCAGAGGATTTTGGTTCAAAGCCAGCGCCAGCAGGAAAATCTCCCTACAATTAAGCACCAGAAAACAGGAAGTGATGCTGTGGCTCAAAGTTGTAGAGCACTAGCCTTGAGTGAGAAAGCTCAGGGATAGTGCCTAGGCCCTGAGTTCAAGCCTCATGCCTGACATAAAAAAAAAAAAAGGAAGAAAGAAAGAAAAAGGAAGGCCCATTCCTGTTACCTGTGGCCCTGCCCAAGTTTCCAGTATCAGGAATGGCTCTGCCACCCTTTACCTTTAGTATTTTCTGGACAGCGCTTTATCAGGGTATGATTGCATGCCATCAGAATCACAGTCTCAGTGATTTGTATAAAGTTAGACTTCTGTAGACATTGTATGTCTGACTTGGGACATTCCTGCCCTTACAAGATTTCCACGCCACACACACCTGTCCTCCAGTTTAGGAAGGAATACATGATTGGACCCAACAATCTTTTCCTGGTACTGGGTATTCCCTTTTGGCTTCCTTACTCAGAGCTGGTACTCTACCACTTGAGCAATGCTTCCTGTTTCAGGGTTTTGCTGGTTGATTAAAGATAAGAGTCTTGAGGATTTGTCTGTCCAGGCTGGCTTCAAACAGGAATTCTTATATCTCCTGAGTAGATAGGTTGGGTTATACAGAGGTGAGCTACCAAGTGCCCAGCTTCAACCATGTTTAAATGAGCACCTAAGGTATATGAGACTTTATGCTACATGCTGTGAGAGAAAAATGAAAAAATACATTCTGTTTCTAAGAAGTTCACAGGAAACAAGGGAGATGACATAGAAAGCCGCCATGGATGAATGAGATAGAAAACCTGAGGGTTTTTGCCTGGAGAATGGAGGAGTTAGGACTGGACAGGACCATCACTGAAGGCATACAAGGGCAGACAGGGATTTAGAAAAGAAGATGCAAGCCATGCTTGCTTCTCAGTGCCAGAACTAAGCTGAGAACCTAGGTCTGACAGCAGCAACCAGTGCTTTAATTTATGAATTAATTGTGGTACTGGGGATTACACTGCGTAGTCAAGTACTTTACCACTTGAGCCAAAAAATCAGTTCTTTCGCCTTTAGTTTAGTTTTTAAGATAGGGTCTCACTCCTAACTTTGCCCTGCCTGGACTTAAACCATGATTCTCCTGTCTCTGCTTCCCAAGTAGCTGGGATTACAGGTGTGAGCCACCATGCCCAGCCTTCATCCATGCTCTCTGAATTATCTATCTACAGCAGGACACCTGTGCCTTGTAGCCTCACAAATCACACTCATTTCCACATCGATGAAGTCACACGCACCAACAGACCTCATAGCTTGCTCGCAGATTGTGCCTTTTTCTTTTTAAAATAAAATTATTGAGTCAAAATGTAGTGAAATGACATTTGTTAAATATGACAACTATGACTTCTTGGAAATGAGTTCATTTTTCTTTTCCTCAATTCATTCCCCCCAACCCCCCCCCAAAAAGCCCCGCACTGGGCGTTCTTGGCTCTGAGGGGGCTTGCCCTGTTCAAGTGAAGTTTTCTGCCCAATCCTAATTGTTTAGAGTGTGGCTGGTTTGATCGTGGACTTCGGGCCGGCTTGATTTTGTTTCTCAGCTCTTGATGCATTTACTCAGCCTGGAAAGATTGCTATCGTGTTCTGAATAGCAGCTGGGGAGGTGCAAAGTCTTACTAAACCAGAGGTAAAAAGAGTCTAGGCGGGAGGGGGAGGAGAGAGACCCGTTCCAGCGGTGGTGTGGACAAGCTGGTTCCCTGCAAAGCTCGTTTCCACACCTGAGAAAACTGAGGTGGCTTTGGATGCTTTCATGAAACGGTTAAGCAGCCCTGCTGGCCGGGTGGGAGTGGCTCACGCCTGTGATCCTGTGATGGGGAAGCTGGGAGCTGGGGGTGGCAAAGTCGGTGGGATTCCTATCTCCAATCAACCACCCCACAGCCAGAAGTGGAGCTGCAGCTCAAGGGCCAGGGTGCTAGCCTTGAGTGAAAAACGCTCCACGACAGCGTCCAGGCCCTGAGTTCAAGTGCCAGGACAGGCTGCTGGCATTCTCCCCACCCCAGGTCCTCAGCCACTCCCACTACCTCTGGGGGGGGGCAGCCTGTAGCGCCCCCCAGCCCCGCCCAGACCTGAGCTCCCCCTGCCCCGAGTCCCCCCAGGAGAGCTGGCGGCTCCCCGCCCGGACCTGGCTGCCCACGAGCGGAGTCCCCACCCACGGGCCCCACTGCGGCCACCTGGATAGGGGCAGGCGCCACCTGCCCCCGCGTGGTCCTCCGGACGCCCCCCCTTCTAGAACTCTCCATGGGGCAAACCTCAGGATGCAAAACTGCCAGACTACCCCCCCCCCCGGTCACGAAGTCGGGGTGTTTCTCCTGGATATCCCCCCTCCCCACAGTTGGAACTCCCGCGAGTAGTTCTGCAATTTCCCACCCGCGCGGCGCCCCGCACACGCCGGGACGGGGCAGCGGCCACAGGTCTCCGGCAGAACTTCCACGCGACGCGCGCGCCGGCTCCGGGGTCTCCGGGCCTCCCGAAAGCCGCCGGATCCCGGACTCCGTCGGAGGCTCAGACCGGGCGATCAAGAAGGCAACGGGGCCACTGACGCGCGCCGGTAACGCAGGCAGGTAACCGCTTTCACCCTTCCCGGGGCTGGTCCCAGAGCGGGCGGAAGCCAAGGCCCCCGCCGGGCAGCTCCCGGCCCTCCCCGCGGCCCGGACCCGGCCGGTGGCGCGTGGGCCGGCTTACCTGGGCAGCGCCAGGGCCTCCTCGGCGCGGCGGAGGGCGCCCGCGACCGAGGGCAGCGCCAGCACCCCGTCAAGGTCGAACACGGCCACGCGCAGCGCCATGGCACCGGGCTGCCGCTTCCCACCGAGACACAAAGCGCCCCCGACTGCGAAGAACTGGGGCCAGTGGACGGCCGGACGCTGCGGGGTAGCCTTGCCCGGGCCAGCCCCGCCCACTCCCCAGCCCCGCCCCGCCCCGAGCTCGGCTTCGCCACGCCCACTCCCAGCCACGCCCACGCCCATTCGGCGCCAGCCCCGCTCTCCACCCCGCTCCGCTCCCAGGACACGCCCACAGCGAGACCTGTGGCTCGCCCCGCCCCTTTCTGGCCACGCCCCCTCCATGAGGGCTGGCGGTAATTAGGGAGTGCTGGGTTGGGGACTTCCGGTTTGCTCGTGGAACCACTTCAACCCTGGCTTGGACTGGATTTGGGGGCCGGGTTTATATGGGTCCTAAGGAGCACACACGGGAGTAAAACTCGAGCTGTGCTTACTGGGGGGCTGGGGCCAGGTCCTCTTGGTTAGGTCCCGAGTGCACTGTCCTGCCTGGGGTGATGGGGGCTTCCAGCCAGGCCTAGGTTGGGATACGCTGCCTCCGGACAGGTCACGCCTGGTCCTGAACACCCAGAGTCTCGCCTGGCCCCGGGGGTAAGGCAGGAGTCAGTCCTTCCCTCCCAGGCTCTAGAATCCTCCCTCATCTAAGGCTTCTCCACACAGCTTTCCTTCTGGGGAGCAGACTTTCCAGACTTTCACCTCTCCTGGGCAGGCCTGGAGGAAGGGAGGGAGGCCTGAGTCCCACAAGTAGGGGGAGGGAGAAGCAGACAGACAGACAGACCGCAGAGGGGGGAGTGGGGGTTGGGAGAGAAGGGGAGGTGGGGGACAGGTTGGGCAGGAGATACAGGCAGAACCAGGAGAGGGGGGGGGTGACAGAGAAAGAGACAGAGAGAGAAACTTTTGTGTCTGGCAGCTTTGGGTCCTGGCTGGCGCATTTAGTAAATGCATAGCTTGCTGCCTGCCTTTTCCAAAAGGTCCTCATCTTGCTTGTAGAATAAATGTGCTTGTAGAATAAAGTGCAACAACCCCCCCCACCATACTCCAGTCTTTTAAGGCTTAGAATCAATTTCCCTTTTGTACACATTCTACCTGATATTAAACCTGCCTAAAACTGAGTGAGGTTTGTTTTTAATCACTGACTTCCACACGTGGCTCATTTGTATTTGGAAACGCTGGGCGGCGTCCTGCTGGAGGCCTGAGCTTCGCTGTGTTGAGATTACCAGCAGCTCCAGGATTAAAGGCAGGCCATGGCCTAGTGCTCCCATTTGCCCAGAGAAAGGCTCTGGAGCACTCCCCCCGCCCCCCCCCCCGGGCTGTGGGGGTTTCTCTGTGTTTAAAGGTAGAAGCATATATTAAAAGAAGGGAAGGGGGCTGGGAAGGTGGCTCAGTGGTAGAGCGCTTGCCTTGCATGCCTGAGGCCCTGGGTTCGATTCCTTAGCACCACATAAGCAGAAAAAAAGCCGGAAGTGGCGCTGTGGCTCAAGTGGTAGAGCGCTAGCCTTGAGCTGAAGAGCTGAGGGACAGCGCCCAGGCCCAGAGTTCAGGCCCACGACTGGACCCAAAAAACAAAAACAAAAAAAAAAAAGGAAGGGAAATAGTAGACGTCTCAAGAATTTGGTGGTCTCAAAGTTGAAGTTGACTTTTTTTTTTACAAAAGAAAATAAATTGCACCATGACCTATATTGAACTTAAATTGCACCATGACCTATATTGATTTTAAACCTGGAACATGGACTTTGCTTACAACTCCAAACATGCATATGTAGCTTCCTCCCCCAATTGTTATTATAAAAGTGATGTGCAGAGGGGTTATAGTTATATGTTACTAAGGAGTACATTTCTTTCTTCCCTTGCTCTCTCCTAGTTTTTTCCTCCTTTCTCCATACCAGCTTCTTACTCAACCCCTTTGAACGGACTCAACCTGGTGACTAACACAGATCTGTCTGTCTCCTCCCACCTCCAACATCTGTTCCTTCCAGGCTGCTGTGGTGTGCCTAAGTTCCCTTAGAGGCCATGTGTTAAAGACCCCACCCGCCTGCCCATGGCATTATTGGGGAAGGTGGAGCCTCCTGGGAGGTCTTCCTGCCCTTGGGGGTGTGCTCTTGAAAGGGGTGCGGATAGGCCATTCTTTTCCCTGTCTCTTTTATCCTGGCAGAAAGGCAGATGGTTTTGCTCTGTAATTCCACCAATGACAAAATGTCTCTGCTCAAGCAAAGGGTCAACCAGTCATGGTTTTCCAACACTAAGTGGAAAGTAAGCCTTCTCTGTTTACAAGCTGATTATCTCAGGCGTTTGTTACAGTGATAGAAAGCCAGCACACCCCTGTTAAGTTCCATCCCTATTCACTTGGTTGCTCAGGCCAAAGAATGTGGACTTGCTTCCTGAACCCTGGCTCCCCTCCCGGCTCTTTGAACTAAGTTCTAGTGGGCAACAGCAAACTGGGACAGAGGTAGCAGCTTCTAGTTTAAGGGTGTTTTCTTTCTTAAAGGTGCAGACTAGAAATGAAATTTGTCTTATTTCTTTCAGAGAAGTTTTGAGATTTCTTTCAGATTCTCTGAAAGAAGTAAGACAGACCAGGTCCCTGGTCTTCCATATATAATCATTTTTCTTCCCTTTCTGTTTGAAATATTTGCAGTGACTTCTGTTCTTGCATTTGAATTCTGAGTGGTATTGTTTATACATACATAGATAGGTTTGTATAAGTAGCATAGAAGAAAAACATGACCTGGGGACTGGACTTTATCAATCTCCGTTTGGAGAAGAAAAACCATAAAATGTGGAAATATAGAACTTTGCTTCTGTGGAAGTCATCTTTGAATGAGACTGTCCTTATGCCGCAACACGGCCTTGTGTTTGTTCCAGAGCACTTGGCTAATGACTAGCTGTGATCAGGAATAATTTATGATACCTGTGCGTTGCTGGACTGAATTACTTTAGGCAGAGATGAAAGGTCTTGATGACACAGCACCACACTCTGCCTTTTCTTCTGGTTAAGCCATAGGTCACGCATCCCTCCTGCTTGCTGCTGCCCAAGATAGAAAGAAGAGCTCCCTTGGCTGGGCTGGGAGAACTAGATAGCATTTTTCACATAAAAATCCCAACCCTCACATCTACTAATTGTAATATGCATGGAGTATATTTTAGACAATTCATGAACTCACAAAATCTGGCCCATAGTGCAAATTCACAAATGATGCCTCGCCTTGATCACGGAATGTGTAATGAACTCACAGTGAGTTCATTGGGATTCCTGGCATTCCTATCTCCTGTTCGTCTTTGGTTTCCTGGCCCAGCTTACAGAACTCTTAATTTACGCTGAAAATAGCAAGAGGATTTCACTGCTTCATCTCCCTACTGTAGGGTGTTTGAACTGAGTCCAAAGTTGCCTTCACCATTTGCTTAGGTCACATTCTGACATTTGCCTTAAAAAAAAAATCTTTGTTATTATGCAGGTGATATACACAGAGGTCACAATTATGTGAATCTGTTAATGATCACATTTCTTTTTGGACAATGTCACACCTTCATGTTTTCTTTTCTTTGGTGGTTAACTGGAGGTAAGAGGCCCATGGACTTTTCTGACGGGGCTGGCTTCGAACCTCAGTGCTCAGCTCTCAGCTTTCTCAGGAGCTAGGATTGCAGGTGTAGCTACAGACACTTGCACTTATTAAAAAAAATTCTAGGTACAAGTTTTAGAACAAGTAGCAGAAAGTGATGTTTTTTTTCAAAGCATGATTATGGAAGGCTGAGCACGCAACTCGAATTAGGAGCCAGACGCTAGATTGGGGGAGGGGGTTCCCAGCATTTATACTCCTTCCAAATATTCCAGAAATGCCCCCCTCCCCTTGAAAGTAATAGAGCTCACTGTCCACACAGAAGTCCAATGCCAGATTCCCACACCCTCTGCCTTCCTTGTATCTAGTTCATGGGTAATGGCATTCATCTGTCCTGACCTTTGCATGGGGAGCGGTTGACACAAACAATCAGAGCTGGTTGAGAATTAATTGTGGCAGGAACAGCAGCAGGAATGGCTGGGCTCTGGGGACATTGGTGCCTGCAGTCCCTTCCATCCTGCAAAGTTTTACATACAACTCTGCAGCACCAGGAAGCCAACCGGGCTGAGCCAGGCCAATGTGGGCTAAGCTGTGAGCCAAGCTGGTCCAAGCTGATCCAAGCTGGCCTACCTGGGTTGAGCAGGGCCTAGCTGGGGTGAGCTGGGCCTAGCTGGGTGAGCTGGGTGGAGTTGGGCGGAGCTGCACTGCAGTTACCCACGGGGGTAACTGGATTGGGAGCCCAGCTGAGGCCTGGCCCAGGGTCTCACATTTGCTGCTGCTCTCCAAGCAGATCTGCCATCTTTGTCAGTACTGCTGAGAGCTACCCACCTCTGTTTACCAAGATAATTTTCCACTTCACGTAGGTGATAGATTTTCATTGCTTGCGATCAAGAATCCTGGTGAATGGGATCCATGGTACTTTCTTCTAACTTCATTTTTGCATATGTAATCAAGCATGCACAAATACAGGGCATTCTATTGCTGCAGTTGCTGTTAAAAGTTTACAAGCTGAGTTGGGAACACACACCTGTAACCCCAGCCATCAGAAGGAAGAAGGCTACCTAATGCCATGTCTCAGCTCTCTCCCTTCCCCCCAAAGCACCTGCCTTCCACCCCTTCTCCTTCCTCGTTCAGATTTCTTTGCCTTTGTTCTTCTATCATGAGGATTTATCTTAGCTGTTATGTAAAGATATTGTGGTATGTATTTCCACATAATTTGGTTTTAGAATTCTGTCCTCTTACATAGTGAGTTCTAACATATAATTCAAAAAAACAGTGAAGGCCATGGGCCTTGACTTCCTAGTAACTGTGTGGTTTCTAAAACTTCCCATGCCTCAGTCTCCTCAGAGGTAAAAAGATGCTGGAAATAATGCTTTCTACTTCCCGACATCATACGGAGCAAATGAGTTCCTAAAACATAGTTACTTTTGTACATGTGCATGAGATTACTAGAAGATATAAAATACAAAAAAGAAAATCATGAAGCACACATTCCCACTATTCATCATTAGCAAATGTTACATTGTATATATGAAAATGAGGCCGAACTTAAGGTGAACTTTTAGGATAAGAATATGCTTGTTTAGAGGCGGAGAAGAGGGACCAGAGGTGCAGGCCTAGCTCTGAGAAAGCTGGGGACATTTACATGAGGGGAGGCGATGCCATTCAGATCATCAGCCTCAAGGATCAAGATTCCTGGTGTCATTCTAGACAGTGGGAGACAAGAGGTCAGGTAATGGATTTGGAGTGTGACATCTCATCTCTCTGGAAAACAGAAGTAAGGCCTCCTGCAGCCTATGGAGGGAGGAACAGCTGGAGACAGCAGGAGAACGGTCTGTCTGGCCGTCCTGCTGGGAGCTAGCTGACAGTAGAGGGGTCTTGGAGGGAAGGGAAGGAAGCTGGACAGCCCATAAGTCTATCCTCATTCTTCTTTTGCTAAAACCACACTGCAGTACTAGAGACAAACCACCTGAGATGGGGAAGGGAGGGGTACTCATTTGAGGTGAGCTCAGGGAGCCCAGAGTCATTCAGGGCGGGGAGCAAGGCACATAGGAGCCAGGCAGAGAAGCCGGAGCTGTGGCTGTCCCCACTGGACACAGAGTGAATAGTCAGAGGCTCCTCCTCCCCTGCCCCTCCAGTGTGTGTGTGTGTGTGTGTGTGTGTGTGTGTGTGTGTGTGTGTGTGTGTGTGTGTGTGTGTGTGTGTGTTGAGAGAGGGAGAGAGGGGGGAGGGAGAGAGGAGGGAGGGAGGGATGGAGAGAGGGAGGGAGGGAGGGAGGCAGGGATGGAGAGAAGGAGGGAGGGAGGGAGGCAGGGATGGAGGGAGGGAGGGCAGGGAGGGTGTCTGTGTGTTCCCTACACTAGCAGCCCCTCCCCTCCTGGGCAGGGCTTGAGTTCTGCCTGCGGGCCTTTGTGCGGGCTCTGCCAATGCCCTCCTTCGTGGTCCCTGTGTGATGTCCTCCCTGGCTCCCTGACCTGGACACTGGGCAGCTCCAGGTGAAGTGAGGGCTCTACAGAACTTGTTCAGCCACCAGAGGAAGAAGGCAGCCCCACCCCATCACCCCACCAGGGTGTCTCTTAGACCCTTCTGTTTCTGCATCTGTTTGACCATGAAATGAAGGGGCCAGCTCCCCCCTGCACCTGCCTCTCCATTTCTGAGGGGACTTTCACTGGCTTCCCCGAGTCTCCGAGCAGGCTGGTTCTGGGTGTCCCTGGAACAGCCCGTCTTCTTCTTCTTCTCTGACTGCAGGTAAGCCTGGTGCCTCTGAGGCTTCTGGGGTGTTAGGTGTGTGGGGAGAATGTGGATGTGTGCAGAGGGATACTGGCAACGTGCAAGTACTTTGGAGGGGACCGTGGCAGGAAGCTGGAAGTTGCCTGGTCCTGGGAGAATTTTCTCCCCAGATCTGTCCCTACTGGCCCTGTTCAGAGCCGTGTAAGGAAAACACCTCTGAGCTTCTGTGTTATTTCAGTCTCAGAAGTAGGGGCTTTCTGGTACTGAATCTGCATCTCTATCTTTATTACTATGATTCTCCCTTTTGCTCATTTATGAACTAACATGGTAAATTGAATGCTTCAGTGAGTTAGACTTATCAGACCCTGATGAAGTATTTATTGACTTGAAGGGAGCAGGTTCTCCATTGCTAGGTGGCTGGTGGTTGGGGCTTGGGGAGAAGATATGGACATGGCTGGCGTGGCGTTCACGTGACCTTTGAGATTACGCTTGACCTTGACATCTGGGTCCCGTGAGGATCAAGTCACTGAACAGAGCCATTGTGGAAGCTGGATGCACACACTGCGCCCCAAAGTGCTTCTGTAACCTCGTGACCACTGCTTGGAAGGACAGGCAACCTCCTACCCTCCATTCCAGGGGCTTCTTTGGGGGTGCCTTACGGACCGTTAATGCAAGAGCTGAGGCTCCCCTGCTTGATGTAAGGGGGAGGGAGGCTTGGGTGGAATTGAAGCAGACTCTGCTGAGGAGATGGTGCTGATGTGAAGATTCAACTGTAACCTGCTCAGTGAGAAGCTGGCAACAGCTGCAGCAGGATGGACGGGGAGGAACCAAAGTACAAAGATGTAATGGGTGGGAGGTGCTGTAGTGAGCGCACGGGATGGGGTCGCAGCGTGGGATGGGGTCACAGTGTGGGATGGGGTCACAGCGTGGGATGGGGTCGCAGCACAGGATGGGGTCACAGCGTGGGATGGGGTCACAGCGTGGGATGGGGTCGCAGCGTGGGATGGGGTCACAGCACAGGATGGGGTCGCAGCACGGGATGGGGTGTTCGTGCCTGAGGGCTTCACACAGGCGATGGTTTTCACATAGGCTTTCCCATGCACCCCATTTCCCTAAGCCGGAAATCAGCCACTGCTGGCCCCCACCCCCAAACCTAGCAATAGCCATAGAGTAGATTCGAATCCAGAGCTCTTTCTCTTTAAATGCCACTGCAACTAGAGGTGGAGGGTAGTCTGATTACTGCCAATTACCTGGCACAACTTCTGTTTTGGTTTCCGGTGACAAATTAATGAAATGATCCCAGTAGGCTAATTACAAAGGATGTAAATCAGAGGCCTGGTGCAGGATCGGCTCGTTTTTCTCTGGAGGGGACCACTTCTCATTTTCACCTCCTCCCACAGCGTCCAGGACCGCTTCTGTGGGTCTCTAAGCGGCACAGCTTCGGCCTGCTCCATCCCTGTTCTCATTAATGTCTCTCGCGTGTTTAAGGTGCCGGGCTGAAAGGTGAAATCAATCCTAACCCCAGAGCCCTCTCCTTGCTCTTCTCCGGCCCTGACTCCTAATTCCATATAAAAACAATATAAAGAATTGCCGCCTCTCACTCTGTTATTTGAACCAGCAAACAAATCTCCCACTTGCTGGTGATATTGGAGGCGAGGTAGCAATGGCCAAAGGTAAATTCAGAGGGTCCAGAGCCCTGCCAGGGTAGAGGGCACAAAATAGAGGAGAGGAGCCCGGATGGCAGCTCTGTGACCTTGGAAACCAGTGGGGCCTCGGGAACAAAGTTGTACAAGGCTGTGGGAGAAGGGAGAATGATTAGATTAGATTAGATTAGATCTAATTAATCTAGATTACATCTTTCTTTCTTCCCAGTTCTCTTCGGAGGAGAACTATTACCTGGCTTGTTGTTGGTCTTGATAAAGGAGGAGGTAGTGGCAGCATCAGTGGATGAATGTTTATAAGAACAAATAGTGGCCTTGCTCCCTCCACCCAGGGGTCAGCCTCGGTTTCCCTCCCTCCATCGACTCTTCTGAGCACCCCCGACCCTCATGGGCACATTCGCTAAGAGCACACCATGCATGCCACTTGACAGACAAGGGGAACGGGACCCAGTCTTTGCCCTTCCGGAGCAAGCTTGCAACAGCAATTCTCATTTCTCCAGAAGCTTCTCTGCCTCTGCCCTAGCTTTGATGCCTCCGGTGGCTTCCAAATGCTTCAGCTGGCCAGATTCCGTGCGTGCACCAGGGCCTTGTTTTCGCTGTTAGGATAAGATACACATAACCTAACAGGCCGCTCTCGCTCTCGCCCAAGCGTGCATCACGGGGTCGTGCGGCCATCACCTCCCTTCATCTCCAGAACCTTCTCATCTTTCCCAGCTTTAACTAAACACTAAACACCAACTCCTTAGCCCTCCATCCAGCCCCTGGCAGCTCCGATTCTACTTTCTGTCTCTTCAGAGACTCCAGGTGCCTCAAGTAAGTGGATTTATGCTAAGCCAGCTTAGCATAATGCCCTCAAGGTTCATATCTACTGGGGTACGTGCCAGAACGTTCTTTCTCAGGGCTGAGCAATTTTCCACTGTAAGACGCTCTGCCTTTTGTGGAGCTATGAGTCTGTCCATGAGCATGGGCTGCTTCCCCTTCCTACAATTGACTGACTATTGCATGCTGTTCAGATGGGGGAATAGAGATGGAAGTTGATATGCAGCCTGGCTGGCCCCCTACTTATGAAATTGGAGGGCAAAGCCAGGCGCCAGTGGCTCAGGCCTGTAATCCTAGCTACTCAGGAGGCTGAGATCTAAGCAACTTGGGTTTGCCCAAGAAGCAAAAGCCCTGAGATGTTTATCTCCAGTTAACCACCAGAAAACCAGAAGCAGAGGTGTGGTTCAAAGTGGTAGAGCACTGGCCTTGAGCACAGAAGCTCAGGGATAGCACCCAGGCCCTGAGTTCAAGCCCTGCAACTGACCAAAAAAAAAGAAAGAGGCGGGGAGGGAGAGAGGGAGGAGGAAGAAAGAAGGAAGGAAGGAAGGAAGGAAGGAGGGAGGAAAGGAAGGAAGGAAGGAAGGAAGGAAGGAAGGAAGGAAGGAAGGAAAAGAAACGAAACTAAACTGGGACGGGCATATCAAGCGCATAGCAGGCAATGATGAATCTGACACACTTTCTTATATCCAGCGAGGAGTGCAAGCCTACGGTAGGAAAGCAGTCAGGTGTAGATGTGTCCATCAGAGACGTCCCAGCGGCACTTGGAGCCCTGCACAGGCCCGTTCCTCAGTGGAAGGAAGGGACCTCTTCTTCTTCTTAATCCAGAAGGTGTTCATTCTTTCAATGGAACAGATTTTCTGGGGTTATCCACACATTATAGAATTCATCGTTAGACACACTGTGGTTTGGGAAGTTGTGGATTCTCTACAGAATTGTGCAGCCAGGCCGCTGCCTACTTAAGGGATTATTTTTGTTGTTACACAAGGAAACTCAATGGCGATTATCAGTCACTCTCCACTCCTGCCCCTGCTCGGCTCCTCACCCGTCTGCCTCCTTCCTCTCTAGATCCCCCTGGCAGACAGCTCACACACGGAGGGGCTGTCTGTGGCTGGCTTCTCTCATGTAGCACAGAGTTTTCAAGGTAGCTCATTCAGCACATGTTAAACTTCATCCCTTTTTAAGGATGAATATATTCCATCATCTGGGTGTACATTTCTTCATCTACTCTTTGGTGGATGGACATTTCTGGCTAGGTATGACCCTGTTTTCTTCTGGTATGATTAGCCTGTTTTAACGTTTGAGACAAGAAGGCCAGAATGAGGGTGCCCCAGAGCCCCTGCCTGGTAGACAGAGCCGCCCTAGGAAGAAGAGGAAGCAGTCGGTTCCTCCATCGATCCAGGGACAGGCCGGGAGCCCTGTTCCCTCCCCCCCCCCCAGGCAGGCCTGCCAGGGCTACTTGCTCATCTTTCACACCTCTGTGCAGAATGAACAACATAGACAACTTCTGTGTCATTCATAAGCCTTTCTGGGCACACACAGGGGCAGCAGAGAGACAGAGCCTTGCAGCCCTCCCCTGCCAGCTTCCTGAGGCTGCCCAGGGCCCAGCCTGAAGCTCACCCCACAGCCAGCCTGGGCCTGCCTCCTGCGGGTGTCCCGAGGCCCCGCTCTGAAGCCATGGGCAACTTCTGTCCTGCACTCCACTCCCTGACGAGACTCAGCCTGCTGTGGCTGCTTCTGATACCGGCAGGTGAGTGGAACCCACTCCACACAGACTCCATGGGAACCTGCTTGGCTGGCTCATAGTCATGACCAAGGCTGCAGGGGCCGGTGATGGCCTGATGGCTGGTTCTCTCGGGCCGTGGGCAGCTCTGCCGTCCTGACTGTCCCCTGCCTCACACCTCACTGTCTGCAGACCGTACCCTGCAGGGCTCCTGTGGGGGGCGAGGATCAAGGCCCGTGGCCAGCCCCTGGGCTGTGACAGGCACTCGGGACACACGTGGCGGCGTTGGTCACTGCCCCACTGCCTGTCCCATGTGGTCCTGCTGTAGTTAACCACTTGCTGGGGACCAAGGCGTCCTAAGGGGTGAGGATGTTTGTGGAACGCAGATAGAAATGGCAGCCAGCGGCTGGTCAGGCCTGTGGAGCTGCGTTGGCTCGGATGATCTGCTGGCCGCCCCGCTGGGCTGTCTGGAAGTGGGAGGGAAGGAATCTGCTTGCTGCTATACAGGGTGAAGCCCCCCCCTCCGCAGTTCACCCCCCAGAGACCAGCTGTCTCCCCAATTCCTGTCCCTACTTGGGCTCTTCCCTTCTGGACTGAGTCTGGACTCTCCTGTGAATGCTCTTCTCCCCAGGTGCTGCTTGGCTGAGAACTTAGTCCTCAGCTTTCTGTCACTGCACAGCGGGTGGCAGTCAGAGCACAAACCTTGGCATCTCAGCGCCTCCCTGGGCTCGGGCAGACATTGTTATGTTGAATCCCAACAAGGATGTGAGGTGGGGTTTGGAGTCACATGCCCAGTGGCCAGGACCAAGTGCAGGTGGTGAGGTTGGCACCTCTGCTTTGACAGAACAGCGCCCAGCTCCTCAGTCTCGTGGAGCCCCCCCACCCCCCTTCTCTCCTGCCCCACAGCGTTGGCGCAGCACGGCGCTCACAGCCTGGCCGAGGATCGCCTCTTCAAATACCTCTTCGGCAGCTACAACCGCTGGGCAAGGCCAGTGCCCAACACTTCGGATGTGGTCATTGTGCGCTTCGGACTGTCCATTGCCCAGCTCATTGACGTGGTACTCCGGTCCTTCCGCCCTGAACCCCGCAGGATCAGTCCCCAGCTCGCCCAGCCCTTCCCTGGAGTCCCCCCCTAGCTCTCTCCCCCACATCAGCTCTCCCCCCCCACAAGCTCTCCCCCTCCCCCAGCCTCCGCTTACCCAGCTCCAGCCTGTACCCGGCCTGCCCAGCCTGCTTTTCCTGGGCTGCCTCAGTTCTTGGCCCCTCCCGTGCGCTGGTTTGCAGGTTCCCTAAACACACATCCAGAGCACCCCAGGGTGACCCTAAAGAATCTGAGGGTCTATGGCAGGGCTGGGGGGCGCTGGACTTGGGGATCACAGGAGAGGGGCCTCCTGCGCGCCCTTGCCTTCTAGCCTGGCTAGCCACTCTCATAGTTCTTACTTCTCCCCGCCTCTGCTCAGGACGAGAAGAACCAAATGATGACCACCAACGTCTGGCTGAAGCAGGTGAAGGGCTTATCTCGCCGGAGGGATTGAGGTGCTGGGCCTCAGCCCCACCCAGAACCTAGGCACAGAGGTCTTGAATTCAGGGTTCACACACAGGGCATGTGGGCTGCTCTAAGCCAGCTACCTGCAGACCGCTTCTCTACGGCTGATTCTGCTTCTCTACGGGGCTGGTTCGTTTGGGGCCAGGCTCTCTGTCCCCCTCCTGAGAATGCCCCCTGCACGTCGTCACCCCACAGGTCTCAGGAAGCTCCCCTGTTCAACTCTGGAAAACCTTGTTCAGCTAGCGCCGGATGCTGGTGGAGCCGGCACTCAATGAATGCTAGTGTAGACCCTTAGAAAGCTTAGTAGGTTGGAAGGATTGGGCTGGGCGCGGGGCTGCAAGGTAATGACAGCTTCCTGTCACCCACCGCAGGAGTGGAATGACTACAAGCTGCGCTGGAACCCCGCTGACTTCGGCAACATCACCTCCCTCCGGGTCCCTTCAGAGATGATCTGGATCCCTGACATTGTCCTCTACAACAAGTAGGAGCCTCTGGAGCCCCTCCCCCCCCCCCCCCCCGGCCTGGAGGCCCCTCTGGTGCTTAGCCTCTTGCTCCCTCCTTCCAACCTGCTAAGCTTTCTAAGGGTCTACACCAGCATTCGTTGAGTGCCAGCTCCACCAGCATCCGGCGCTAGCTGAACAAGGTTTTCCAGTGTTGAATATTCTTGAAAAACATGGTGCTGGCTCTCTAAAACAGCCAAGGGTAGGAGTTGAGGATGACGGTGCTGTTGGAACGGCTCAGTCGCGCCCTATGGTAATAACAGCTACACCAGAGACATAATCACTTGGTTTGGTTTTTCTTTTTCTTTTTCTTTTTTTGTCGGTCATAGGGCTTGAACTCTGGGCCTGGGCTCTGTCCCCCAGCTCTTCAGCTCAAGGCTAGTGCTCTGCCACTTGAGCCACAGTGCCACTGGTTTTCTAGTAGTTAATTGGAGATAAAAGTCTCACGGACTTTCCTGGTTGGGCTGGCTTTGAACTGCGATCCTCAGATCTCAGCCTCTTGGTGTGAGCCACCAGTGCCTGGCTTGTTTTTTCTTCATCATTTTATTTGTTAGTTGCCTTGTATATAAGACCAAAAGAGATGAAAGGCTCATAACTGAAGTCCATAGAAGACAGGGGCAAAATGAACCCACTCAATAATTAACATTTTGATAGAAGAAATGGAAATATATATATATATTTTAAGAAAGAAAATGTATAGTTTCACTGGTGTGTGACATCAGGCAGACAAAGTTAAGTGTTAAAATGTAAAAGCCGATGTGGCAGTTGTCTAAAAATGTTTTCTGGAGCAGGTCTGTAGGAGCACGCCGGGAGGTATGAATAGGTAAATAAAGGCCCTGTGGTTGGTGGTTTATAGATAACAGTGTCAGCACAGCGTCTGCCACACATACAACGCCCCCTCCCCCAGATCTGTGGAAAACATCAGAGCACAGGAACCTTCGGACTGCTGCAGGAAGCCTGTGGCACAGACAGTAGGAGCCTACTATAGAAATGCTATTTTTAAACAATAGGACAAAGAGGAGGGTCCACTCTCTCTCTCTCCTCTCTCTCTCCCCATCCCTCCTTCCCCCCCTTCTCTCTCTGGTCTCCAGATAGGTCAAAGGAAAGCAGTAATTCCTTACACTGTCCAATCCTGGGCAGGCCCAGAGTCTCCCCGCCCCCAAGCCACATTGGGAAACACCCACTTATCACCAGGTGCCTCCTATTTGCCGGTGCTGCTGTTGGAATCTGGCCCCTTCCTGCTCTGCGCCCAGGAGCTGGCACCCTGGTTCCTTCTAGGTTTCGTGTCCTATGCAGAGGTCAGAAACAGAGTCCAGGGGTCAGGAATGACTTGGAGTTTTAAGATTGCCAACAAAGCTGACTATCACACGAAAATACTCTGATAGGACCAAGGCCAGTCTAAAGTCTCTCAAGCCTATCTGGTCCGGACACAGCCTCCTAATGATGAGCAGAGACCAACAAACCAGCACTGTTCCCTTCCCGATATGAGAGTATGTTGCCATCTAATGGTGACTGTATAAAATTGCCAAGTGCTTTTTCATTATTTGAAATACGAAGGTATTTATTCAAATCAAAATATTTATGTTACGATATTCATATTAAGATAGCTCTTGGAATAGCCCGGGCTGGCTTCGAATTCACAATACTCCTACCCCAGCCTTCTGAGTTCTGGGATCACAGACCTGTACCACCACCACACTTGGCTCTTTTCAAAAGTTAAACTTTTGCTTGAGGTGTTGGCTGCTCGCCTTCACAGCTCCTGTTTACAGTCTGCCTCCATCCCTACCCTTGAGCTACTATGTGGGAAAGAATGTTCTCTGCTCCTGCGACTTCTGAATCCAAGGAAGTAGGGTTAGCTTTGGGTATTGGGTGGGAAGGAACGGAGCTTAGAGCCTGGGACATATCAACACCAGTGGAATCAGGGACTCTGGCTCTCCAGTGTTCTTGTAGAACTCTGGATACTGAGTCCCATAACACGATCAACTTCATTTCCACCACCACGAGTCAGATCCCGCCTGGCCAGCCCCGGTGTGCCCTGGAGAGCTGTCCTTAGCCTGGTCTGTTCCTGGTTGCTCTGAGACCTTCTGCTGCGATAGTCTCTCCCCGTCTCCTTACTCGTCTCACCATGGTGGTCAAGGCCTTGGGCATGGTGTTGATCACGACTGTGTTGGCCCCAGCAGCAGGGCCTCTTTCCTCTGAGGTGGGAAGAGCACTCTGAAGAGAACATGGTGTGCTCAAAGTGCCTCCTGGTGGCAAAGCCCTTGGGAAAGGTGGCTCCTTCTCTTGTGGTTCCCCGAGCGCCTCAGGTAGAGTCCTTGTCCTGATGAATGAGGCTGGCTCAGAACCACATGGTAACTGTGTGGACTCCAGCCCAAAGCCTAGTTCTCTTCTGAGCAAGGAACAAAAGATCCAGGTTGAAAAGTCATAATTCTCCACTTGGGAGCTGACCTGCCATTTGTTATTAAGGGAAAAATGCACTTAAAATGGATCCGTCTAGAATACTAACTAATAGCTGTGTGGATAGGTGCACCTGCGTACGCACTCATGCATGTACACAAGCCTGTGTTCCTAGCTACTCAGAAGACAGAGTTAGCTGGGGATCCCCTTTGAAAATAAAAAACACCAAAGGGCTAGAGTGTGGCTCTTAGTAAATTTGAGTCCCTGAGTAATTCAGCTTCCAGTATTGTTTAAAAAAAAGGTTAAATAAAACGAAACAAGCAAACTACTTATAAACACTGTGACTTCAAATATGCCACAGGAGTGCAAATCTGATCTCTCTGACAGCCCGACTGCACATTTGCATGGCATGTACCACTGCCCAGCCAGCAGCTGACTTGGTGGTTGGGGTGTTCCGCGTGCAGACCCCCTCCTCCAGCTCGTGTCCTCTCTCCAGTGCAGATGGAGAGTTTGCGGTGACTCACATGACCAAGGCCCACCTCTTCTCCACGGGCACCGTGCACTGGGTGCCCCCGGCCATCTACAAGAGCTCCTGCAGCATCGACGTCACCTTCTTCCCCTTTGACCAGCAGAACTGCAAGATGAAGTTCGGCTCCTGGACCTATGACAAGGCCAAGATCGACCTGGAGCAGATGGAGCAGACGGTGGACCTGAAGGACTACTGGGAGAGTGGCGAGTGGGCCATCATCAACGCCACGGGCACCTACAACAGCAAGAAGTATGACTGCTGTGCTGAGATCTACCCCGACGTCACCTACTACTTCGTCATCCGCCGGCTGCCGCTCTTCTACACCATCAACCTCATCATCCCCTGCCTGCTCATCTCCTGCCTCACCGTGCTGGTCTTCTACCTGCCCTCCGAGTGCGGCGAGAAGATCACGCTGTGCATCTCCGTGCTGCTCTCGCTCACCGTCTTCCTGCTGCTCATCACCGAGATCATCCCGTCCACCTCGCTGGTCATCCCGCTCATCGGCGAGTACCTGCTCTTCACCATGATCTTCGTCACGCTGTCCATCGTCATCACCGTCTTCGTGCTCAACGTGCACCACCGCTCCCCCAGCACCCACACCATGCCCTGCTGGGTGCGCATGGTGCTGCTCGGCTGTCTGCCCCGGTGGCTGCTGATGAGGCGTCCCCTGCCCCCCGTGGAGCTCCGGCAACCCCCCGATCTGAAGCTCAGCCCCTCTTATCACTGGCTGGAGAGCAATGTGGATGCCGAAGAGCGGGAGGAGACAGATGAAGAGGAGGAGGAGGAAGACAGATGGGTGTGTGCGGGCCTCCCGCCCCCCTCTGTGGGGGTCCTCTACTCGCATGAGGGCCTGCGCGCGGGAGTGCCAGGGCCCAAGGCCGAGGCTGTATCACCGCCGGGCGGGGAGCTCCTCCTGTCACCCCAGATCCACAAGGCACTGGAAGGCGTGCACTACATCGCTGAGCACCTGCGGTCGGAGGATGCCGACTCGATGGTGCGTTGGGCAGGGTGAGGAGCTTAGCGGGCGCCATCTCACACCCTGGCACCGGCTTGGACCAACTCGGTCTCTGCTCTGAAGGCTGGCATGTCCTTCAGTCGTGGCTCTGGGCAGCTCTGTGGACGCTTGCTGTCTAGGGCAGAATACCGTGGTGTAGAGCTAGGCCTTTGCTCAGCCCACCTGGAAGGCAGCTAGCGGCGAGGGAGATGCTCACGTGCTGGCTTATGCCAAGGCGGCCTCTTGCCAGTTTTCCTTGCCATTGCTGAAGAGGTGGGGACAGGGCCTGGCAGGTGGAGAATCCAGGGGTACCAGTCTGGTATCTATGACCTCCCCTTTGTACCAGGGCTCTCCTCCACAGGCTCCAGGCCTCGGGTGAAATTCATTCTTCACCCACAGACACTGCAGATTCTTACTTGTAGCAAGGTGGGGCGTTCCAGCCCTGTTCAGTGCCCCATCCCATGCCCAGCATCAGGGCTCACCTTACCCACCCCGCAGGGATGGAAGGCCAAGGCGGGTACTAGGCAGCTTTGTTAGGTGGGTAAGAACATGCATCACTAATCTGCAGGCGATGAGGAATGCAGAGCCCCTGACTTGGGCTGTGAGCTCAAGCCCCAGGAATCCTCCCCTGTGCCCTCCCCTGCTCCTGCTGCCCTGCCCTGGACCTCGCCTCAGCTGCCTGCTTCCCGGGCAGTGTGGACCAGCACAGTGTGGACTGTGCACTTGCTGGGTGCGGCCCCGGGAGGCCCAGAGCCACACTGTGCCTCCACGGTTCTAGAACCTCTGGGCCTTTTGGCCTCTTGGGCGTGGCTGCATCCAGAGGGCTCTGGACCAAGGGTTGGGAAGGCTGAACTCCTGAAGGTGGGCTGCTGAGCCTCGGGCTAGCCCCATCCCCTCCATCCACTGCCTAACTGTGGACTTTAGCTTGATGGGGGCCTCAGCGGGGCAGTTGCCGCTGCCCTGCTGTCATCCCCAGAGGCCGGGCGTGGGAGGGACTTCCTCTCTGCAAGGCCTGGCCTCTATCTCCACGAGCTCATTTCTACTTGCAGGTGAAGGAAGACTGGAAGTATGTGGCCATGGTCATCGACAGGATATTCCTCTGGCTGTTTATCATTGTCTGCTTCCTAGGAACAGTTGGGCTCTTTCTTCCTCCATTCTTGGCTGGAATGATCTGACCTCGGTCCCTCGGTCGCTTCCAAGAGTCTTGCAAGCCTCACCTTTCATCTTGAACTGCACTGACTCTGGGGTACCCGTTAGGGTCCACATCGTCTGCCTACGGTGGCTCTGCGGAGCCCTAACCTGGTTCTTGCCCTGATTTTACTGCACTGGGTTCGGAGACTATTGACCAGAGAGCTCTATTTTAGATGCTGAGGAACTAGGGAAGATGAAGGAACTTGCCACACAGATTCCAGTATGGTGGCGTGGAATAACTAGATGTCCTTGAAGAAGCAAAAAGGAATCTAAGTGACAGAAGGGAGGGGGCGGGGTGAAGCAGAGGCCCGGAAAGAAACGGAATACAACCTCTAGAGGAGGAGCTTGGGGGGAGGAAGGGGGGGCCTGGGCAGGGGCTGCACCCATGCCTCTCACCCCCTGGTGAGGGGCTGCACATGGACGCTGGTTCTGAGCGGGGGATGGGGCGAGCTGGATGGCTTTGGGGCCTGAGACTGCTGCTTCAGGAAGGGCCTTCCCCGAGCCCTGCCACGAACACAGCTCACTCGGAACCCTCTCCTGACTTCTGTCCACGCTGAGGGTGGGACCCCAGCTCTCTCCAGCCAGTGAAGAGATTCCCAGGTGGGGAGCAGCGTAGGGCGCGCTTCCAGTTTCTTTCAGTCTTAGGGCCTCTTTCTGAGCTCCACATGCCTCTCCCTGACAGATCCAGGGTAAACCTGCTCGTGTGACCCTGGCCCAGACTCTGCTCCTCAGTTCCCTTCCAAGACCCCTGCGTAGTGGCCCATTCTGGCCTCGGGTCTTCTCTTTCCCTATGAACACAGCCCAGCCTCCCTTCCCCTTTGCTCCAGGCTTCCATGCTACCACTGGTCCGGGGGAGGGGGTGTTACACCCCTGCCCATCTTGCATGTGAGTAAAGAGATGAAATCAAGCTGCCTACTGCTCTCCGAGGTGTGACCCCTCCTCGCCGGTTGTATCTCCCCATGCACATTGCTCAGGCCCTCCGGAACCCAGGTGGGCTTGGGGACAGCTGCGAGATGCCCCGAGTTTCCAAGGAAAAGGACTTTGAGTCATGGCCATGTGGACCATGGCAGAGCAAAGGGGGGAAAACGCACACCCGACCCCACTGTTGGGGTCACCATGTGCTCTCCATGAGCAAAGCCCAGCATGGGCCACTCTGATCTGTGTCCGCCAGGAGCACAGTGGATTTCTTCCAGGGCTGTGGTTCAAGGTCAGCATTCTCCCAGAAGGAGTGGATCAAACAGTCAACCCAACCACAAAGCAAATGGTAACAATTTTAATTCAACCACAAGGCAAATAGAAAGAAGGTAAAAGAATGTGCTACACAAACACGTGAGAAAAGAGGAGGGCAGAGAAGGAAAGGGGGGAGAGGAGAGGAAGAGTAAGAAAAGAGGGAAGGAAGGAGGAGGAAGTTAGGAAATGAGAGAAGATAGGTGCAGAAGAGAGCAGAGCGTGGTCCAAATCCTGTTGCGGCCTCCGTCCCGTCTCTCTGCCTTGTTCCCTGACCTGACACCTGGTTTCACAACAATGTAGCGTCCTTGGCCCTGGACGATGTCCCAGGCCCAAGTCAGTCCACACCAAACTCACATTAAATAAACTCCAATGTACACTGTACAAGAGGGATCAGACCCGATGCTTTCTCACCACCTCCTGCTCCCCAAAGCTGAGCCCCTTTCTGGCCCTCCATCAGCAAGGGACCCCTGAGGCCTGGGGAGGCCAGGGAGAGGACCCCTTGGCTCTTCAGCGGGCCTGCCATGTCCATGCATAAAGCAATCTTGACCATGGGGAGCACCACTGTGAGCCCCAGGAAACCCCAACACCCAAGCTGGGGTGGGGGTGTGTGTGTCGGGCAGTGGCAGCACGCCCGCCCTCTGAACCATACGTCACCCTGGCCCGTGTCCATGCCCAGAATCCCCTCCGTCCAGCTGCAGCCTGAGCAGCACGGTCTGGGGTAGGGTGGGAGCAGGGGGGGTCGTGCAACAGGGCGAGGGAAAGACTCCCGTCAGCCTTCCCCGGAAGACCACGTGACCAAAGGCAAGGCAGGGAGGCACACGACACACGGGGCGGAAGGCGGAAGGCGCGGGCAGGCGGCCCGCCCGGTCACTCTGCAGGTGGGCGGGCCAGATTGGCCAGAACCTTGGCCTGGTCCACGGCGTCCAGCAGGTTCTTGGCGTCCACCGCCAGGGTGTGGGAGGCCGTGAGCATCTGCCGCTTGCACTCCTCGCTCAGGGAGGTCACCGCGTTCTGCTGGGCCAGGCGCATCTTGTTGATGAGCTCCGCCAGGTCTTTGTTGAGCAGCTTCTGGGTGCCCTCAATCTACAGGGAGGTCACATGGGAGAGGCCAGCTGCTCAGAGGGTGGGGGAGGGAGTCAGAGTTCTCAGGGAGTGAACTGGACCCGAACTTAGACCAGATCCAGTCCTCCACATGGCACGGGTCCAGATCCACCAGGCCTGACCAACACACGTTCCAGACCCCCAGCCAACCAGGGAGCCCGAGCTAGCCTGACATGCCCGCCCTTCACAGCGGTAGCTTTTCATTGGCCAGCAGTCAAGCGCACCGTCCAGTCAAACACACCCACCATTTGTTTGGTTGTCTAGGCCCCCCTGGGAACACATCATCATCATCATCATCACCATCACTACTACTACCATCGCTGTTGTTATTGCCACTGCCTCCTGGTGCCCAGCCGTCAGACCCTGAGGGTTTCTCATCAAGTGGACGGGTCAGGGAGAGAAGGGCCATCCCTAGTGTCAGCATCAGGCCTGCCTCTCTGTGGGTTGTGGCTGTCACCCAGAAGGTAAGAAAATGTCCTAAACACTCTTATTCTGCCCCGCCTTGAGCAGCCATAGACTGCCCACAAGGACAGCGGCCAGCCGCGTTGCGTGGCTGACGGATGGAAGGCAGGGGCTCACAGGCCTCCATGGGAGCCTGACAACTGGCTATAGACATTTTCCTGGGGACAGGATAGCAAGCTGCCACGAAGTCAGTAGCATGAAACAGTGCCGATGAGTTCCTACAGACCTGGAGATCAGAAGCTGAAAGGCAGGCATCTGAGGAGACGCTCCATTCTAAAGGCTCTGGCTGTCAGCAGGGGTGACAAGCCTGTCCTTGCTTTGTCCGGCCCTGAGGCCGTTGCCGCCTTGGCTTGGGTCCCTTCCTGTGGCAGTGGTACTCCAGCTTGTCATGAACTCCCCCCGCCCTCGTCTCCCTCCCCCTTTTTTTGGTCGGTCATGGGTCTTGAACTCTGGGCCTGGGCACATTCCCTCAGCTCTTCAGCTCAAGGCGAGCTCTCTACCACTAGAGCCACAGCACCACTTCTGATTTTCTGGTGGTTTATTGGTGGTAAGAGTCTCGTGGACTTTCCTGCCTGGGCTGGCTTTGAACTGTAATCCCCAGATCTCAGCCTCCTGAGTAGTAGGATGACAGGCATGAGCTCTGCTTCCCTTTTACCTGGACCTGTTGTCTATACCAGCCCCCCTGGGTTATCCATCCGGTATAACCTCCCCGACTCCAGATCCTTCACGTCATCATATCCGCTGGCTCACTTTTACTAGGCAAGGTAACATGGACACAGGTGCTGGGGACTAGGGTGTCATTGAGAGTCATTGCTCTTGTCTACCCGCAGACTCCCATTTGGACATCAGCAGAGGTTTGCTAACTCAGTGGCACACGGAGGACAGAGGGTTTCTGGGTAAGCCACAGTAGGACGCTCACTGGGGAAGAACTCTACAATTAGGCGCTGGCCCGCTGGGGCCCTCTGGTGGTCGCTGCTCAGATGCACAGTGAGAGCTTCTGCAGGGGTCCTGGACAGGCAGACAGGAGGCCCCTGGGCTGGCCCTGCGGGGCGCCTCGCTGGCATAGGCGGAGGCTGGGGGACAGTGACCCGTGCGGAGAGGTCTGGGGTGATGACACTTACCTCCGTCCTCGCAGACGACGGCAGGGAGGGTAAGATGCTATCCACGCTCCCGATGAGCTTCCGGAGGGTCAGCCCCACGTTCTGTGGGGACAAGGGGCGGGGCAGCGGTCACGGCTTGCTTTGTGGGACCTGCGCACTGAGGCTGCCTGGGACTGAGTTCTCTGTGACTAACTGTCCCCCTGGGGTCGGCTGCCAACACCCCTCTTCCTTCCAGGGCTGGAGTGTGCAGCAGTCCCCCACCCGCCCCCACAGGTGTGCCCTTGAAGTCACCTTCACCACCACCACGTAGCCCTCGGGGGGCAGCTGGCAGAGCTCGTTCTTGAGTTCCAGCACCGCCCGCACCAGCTCCATGACGTTGAGGTACACCAGGTCATCCGTCCGGTCCAGGTTGGCCGTGGGCTGGATGGACTGAGAGCATAGGCAGATGGCTGGGGAGGAGTAGGGAAGCCAGGAGGACCCCACTATTGCTACTACTCAGGCCTGCTACCCAGGCAGTGGCTCTCTAGCAGAGAGTCATCCTGGAATCTGGCCGATGGCCTTACATCTGACCAAGTGAACCATCCCCTGGCCTTGGGACCCAGGCCCTTTCGAAACTCCTTAGGTGATAGAGTATACCTCCACTGCCTGGGACCTTACCAATGAGCTCTCCCACTGGTCAGACATCAGAGCACAGGAGAAAGGAAACTGGCCCTCCCCTGCGGTCTCCTAAGTTAACTGTATGGCTCAGGCAAGGCCTAGCCCTCTCTGAGCCTCATGGGTCTTCCAAGAGTCTTGGAAGTTTCCAAAGTCCATGGTCTCCACCTTGTGGAACCCCATGTCAGAATCATTCCCAGCTGTGGTGGAGCCTGTGCATACCTGTGCGCCGAGCCGTGGTGGCTTCTGTGGGGGGCCAGTGAACTCGGCTGCAACGGGAGAGATGGTAGGTAGGTGGGGGGTCCTTCCCCTCCCACCTGCTGGTACCTAAGAAACCCCCTCTCCCCTATCACGGAGAGACCCCAGGGACAGGAAGAGGGCAGCAGAAGAACATCCTGGTCTCCTGGGGTCCCCGGTATGGCAGAGCTGCAGTGAAAGTGTGGGGTGGGAGCCAGTGCTGCTGCTGGTGCTTCCTCCCATGGGTGTACCTGAGAGCCACACCCGGCCCTGCCCGTGGGGAAGAGACTGCATGCTCTACCGGGCAGGGCAGCGCGTGGATAAATCTGTGAAGACCCCAACATGGTCTTCCCGCTGTGCACTGACCAGGCTCTGCTCCCCCCTGCTGCCCTGAATCTGGCTTTTCATCTGTAGAAAAGGAGGCTAGATGAAGCCAGCACCAATGGCTCACACCTGCAATCCTCACACAGGAGCCTGAGACTTCAGGATTGTGGTTTGAAGCCAGCCTGGGCAGAACAGTCCATGTGACTCTCATCTCTAGTTAACCATGAAAAAGCCAGAAGGGGAGCTGTGCCTCAAGCGATAGAGTGCTAGCTTGTGCACAAAGCTCAGGGACAGTCCCAGGTCCTGAGTTCAAGCCGCAGGACCAGCTAGAAAAACCTCTTGGGCCCACGCTGCCAGGGCTTAAACTCGGAGCTGTCTGAATCAGTCTCGGTGTATGACACTGGGCAGGTTACTTAACCATCCCATGCTTGATTTGGTGCACTTGTCTCGTGCAGGAGTGAAGAGGAAATGAGCTGACATTGTGCATGACTTAGGGCTGTTCTGGTTTGTGGTGAGCAACCTGTGACTACTGTCATTGGCATCCTCATCACCGCCCCTCTTCCCTCTCCGCCTTCGGCAGAGAAAGATCTTTCAGGCCTTGTCTCTTGAATCCCAGGAAGAACCGAAAGGAAGGGCAGTAGGAACCAGGAGAGGTGGGCTATCAAATGGTCCTCCACAAACAGCCTCTGACAGGATGGGCGGAAATGGAAAGGGGGCTGCAGACTGCTCCGAAAAAACACAGGTGGAAGGTGAAGCAAGAAGAGGCTGAGAGTGTGGGGGAGGGGCAGAGGGAGGCACAAAGAGAGAGTGAGAGAGCGAGAGAGAGTGTGCAAGGCAGGCCTGAAAAGGCTGATGGTTCTTCAATCTGCTGATACACTCTGCTGTTCTCTTTGGGGCCAGGAGCAAGGACGGGGCCCCACAAAATGGATCCCGGAGGGAAGAGCTGAACACTCACTGTAGCCAGCCTCTTTCTCTGGTGTCTGCAAGGGAGGGAGGAAAGAGGACTGTCACTCCCTTGGTTCTGAGGCCGCCCTCTCCCCTCTTTCCGCCCTCCACTGCTGGTTTTGAGATCATCACCATGGATGGGGGGAGGGCTTCTGACCCCACATGACCTTCCTGAGAGGTTAAGGCAGTGCCAAGGACACAGATCCCACAGGTGCTCAGGAAAGAGCCACCATGTAGGATCAGCCCTGGGAAGAGATGGGCTCCAAGATGGGAAGAGGGGCAGGCCTGGGGACCCGCAGGAGGCTCCCAGAGTGGGTGATTCTTTCCTAGACCTCGACTCTAAGAAGTGGCCTCTTCTGGTGACTTACCAATGGGGACTTGTCATTCATGTAAACCATGGGGTCCTGCAGAGGAAGAGACCAGGCCAAAGGACTTAGGGGGGGGTAGAGTGCAGTAGAAAGTCCAGAGAAGCAAGGCAAGCCTTGTGTCTAGATGGTCAGAGGCGAAGCAAATCTAAAGGGCTGGCTCACCAAGGATTTCTCCTCCTGCCGCAGCCACTGGTAATCTTCCACCATCTGCTTCTGCTGCTTGTCCAGGATTTGCCGCATCTTGATCTTCTCAGCCTCCCAGAGCTGCTGGGCCTCCTCTCGGCTGTTGGGTCGGATGAAGTCCTCCTCCTGGGAGATAATGAGCCCCTGCTCTTAGGCCCAGGGCATGGAGGAAGCCTCCAGAGCCCCAAGGGAGCCAAAGTCCTGGCTGTGTCACCAGGTCCTGTTATTATACATTTGTTCTTAAACCCATGGCCACGTTGTTGGGTTACACCCCACACACATGCCCAGTTGCAATGGGACACCAAACCCCAGAACATATAGTGTCTTTGTGCACTGAACTCAAACCATTATGTGATCTATCAATGACATGCTATAGTCAGGTGACTGGCTGAGTTCTGTTTACACAGGTGGCCTTTGTGAAGGCTGTTGTCATTTAATAGATTTAGAATCACAAACCATCCCCAAAGGCATTGGCACTGGTCACACCAGCTGTTCTGGAACTTCCTCTGGGCAGTGGTGTGGGCCTTTGCTGCTCCACAATGTGTAGGACAGCATGGGATTTCTGAGCAGGCCTTTCTATTAAAGTGTATGCAGTGAGGGCCACAGCTGGATAATGTAACTCAAGTTCAGAGAAATGTTGTGATGAATGGCGGCTGTATGGAGGCAAGGCAAGTGCTCTTCTTACTCACCAAATTCTGGTCTTCATACATCTGGGGGGCTCTGGGACCTAGTTATAGCTTCGGCTGATAAATGGGCGCTGATGCCTTCCTATTTTCCTTCTAACTCCCCAGGGCTGATTTATGTAATTTTTATATAGTTATGTATTTTTACATAATTATATATATATATTTTTCTCAGTTCCTCTTAACTCAAGATCCCTTGGCCTTTGGAACTGGCAGAGGATGACAAGCAGCCTCTTGATGGCAGGGGTGGCCAGAGATGGCCTTTGCAAGAAACAGGGTCCTTCTAGGACACAAAAGCTAGTAGGCCCCTCTGCTCCTGCTGTGGTGTGAATGTGTTCCCATGTTCCCAATTGCATCTCTAGTGCAACGCACAATGTTGCAAGAAGAGACATTTGAATCGATTAATGCCTTTAACTTGGGAAGAGTCCCTGATGGATGGATGAGTCTGTCTGATTCCCTCATGTCCCACGTCCTCTCTCACCCACAGTGTGACAACATAGCCCTCACCATAGACCACCCTTATGCAAGACATAAACTCCTGCTCATTGTAGGCTACATACTCTCTAGTGTCATAGAAACACAAAACAGAGACCACTCATTTCCTATGATGTGGCTGGTTCACATCCAAATCACTGAAATAAAATACTATGAAGATGATATTCTTGCCATACCCCCCAAGGGAGTTTCCTCTAAGACATACTTGACTATCACAATATTCTTTAAAAATAGTCATGCAGGGATGTTTTTCCCATTGAGCTTTAATTGCTAATCTTAATTCCTAACAATACTTTTCCCTACAAGTTAGGTTTCTCGTTAAATATTCTTTGTTCACTAGTCAATTCAGTATTCAGTGAGCAAGCATGGTGTAGCAGGTAGGAGAAGAGTTATTTTTAAATATACAGTGGCCCTCTCCAGGAGCTGAGAAGACAGTAGGTAGACAGAATGTTGGTGTCTCCACCCTGATGACGTCCACCACAGAGACACAGACAGGGGCCTCACCAAAGCCAAGCAGACACCACTCATGCTCTGCAACTTCAAAAACTGGGAGTTAAATAAAACCTTTTTCTGTGTAAAGAGCCCAGCCTCAGGTATTTTGTTACAGCAACTTAAAATGGATTAAGACACTGTGGTGGGAAATGATGGACTTTTAAGGCTGTCATTATGCCCAGTGAAATGTCAACATAATTGACGCAATGGTTTGGCTGCCTCAGGCTACTGACAAAGAGTGAAAAGCAGGAATTAACTGTCCAGATTTCCAAATATAGAGTTAGAAAAGCACAGGTGTACCAAAAATGCACAGACTGAGTAAGATTAAATACAAGTAGGAATAGCTATTGGAGTCCAGAAAATACTGTACAGTATTATAACTACTAAGGAAAGATTTCTAACACATTCAAACCCTGTCTGTCCCAGGCCGATCTTACCAAACAGTCTAATTAAGGTATTTTGGAGCCGGAATCTCTTTAGGCTAATGTGCTGAAATGTACCCCAGGTGTTTTTCTTAGGCCACCTGTATGTCTTAGAAGGAATCTGGTATTTGTGTTTTAAAATGACACAACATGAACTGGAACACCTTTCATAATCTTGTTACGATCCAGCCTGCCAGTCTTATTTCCAACTTCACACAGACCTCTCCTTGTTCTAGCTCCCCCTTCATCTCCTCTACCTGCCCTATGTGTGTTTGTTGGTTTTATCATTCAATCTTGGCTCCTACTGGTGCCTCAGCTTCTTTTATCCCTGGCACCATTTCTTCCCATCCAAACCATCAAGGCCAAGCTGGGAGAAAGCAGCAGGCAGGCCTTCTTCTTCTTCCTGACCTCTCACTCTGTGGCCCCCAGAACTTTCTGGCTGTGTGACAGGTGAGCATGCACCAGACCTGTTCCTTCTGACTCTACACTCCTTGCAGGCAAGACCAGCTGGTTCCTTCTTCAGCACCGGGGACAGCGCCTGGCCTCCATGCTCAGTGCACCTATGACTAATGGTGAGATCTTTGGTAGGAATTTGCTGCCCTCCAGCCTGTGGCATACCACAGACTTGCAGATGGGTGAGGCTATAGAGCCAGTCAGGAGACAATTGTGTTTGCCATCTCTGAATCCTTATTAAATGATTTCAAACGCATTGCGGGGAGGGGAGGGCACAGTTATTAAACCTTCGTGGCTTTCTACTTGGAAGAGGCTTTCTCTGCATTTCTGGTCTATAGCAGACATTGGCGTTTATATTTTTAACTTTTCTT
The DNA here is from genome assembly GCF_000151885.1 of Dipodomys ordii. NCBI lineage: Eukaryota > Metazoa > Chordata > Mammalia > Rodentia > Heteromyidae > Dipodomys > Dipodomys ordii. Next base: position 274,122 of record NW_012267290.1, on the reverse strand, counting down.
GTTTATTTAAAGAAATGCTCATTATGTTCTTTTGGGCAGATTTTCCTATAGTAGTTACTTCTAAACCCCTGGCACAAAGGATCCTTTCTCATGCTGCACAGCCTGTCTCTATGCTATAGAACAAAGTGCCCACTATGAAGCAGAGCTTAGAGAAAGGCATTTCTGCCTTTCCAGTGTGAGAAATAGCTTCTTTCTTTAAGAACAGCTCCCTAAAACTTAATTAATTATGAATAAAGAGACAAGGGCAGGAGGGTGGAGGAACTGAACATTGGCTAAATTATAGAACATGTTTGAAATTGTCGTTTGATTATTGTTAGGCACATGCAAAGAAAGAAACTGGTTAAATTAATGTAAGAGAATAAAATGAGGTGGGCTACAGAATCATTTCACAACAGATCTTGCTGCCTGGGACTCTAACATGCTTATTGCAAAATTTTACTAAATTAAGAATAACAGCACAGAAGTGTATCAGCATAATTGCCTACATTTTCCAAATCTATTATAATAAACATGTACTTTTACAACCCACAAAAAATTTAGAGTTATGCATCCCAAGTCCAAAATATCATGCATATATACAGAATTTGAGCTGAAATGATAGGGTTTTGAGTCTGTTTTGTAAGTGGCAACTGACTACATGAGAGGTCACTTGGAGTAGGGGACCTGGCTGGGGGTCGGTGGCTCTCTGCATGAAAGGTGTTTATTTTTATGTGAACAACCTGAAAATCTGGTCCAGGAGGCTCTAAGGGCCTCAAGGGTCACTGAGGACAGGGAAGTTGTAGGGAGACAGCTTAGCCCTTCTCCAGCCACTTCCTGGGCTGGAGTTCACACCAGCCCCAAGCTCCTTCCCCACATCCTCATCCACAGAAGCAACAGCAGGAGAAGCAGCCACCAGGAAACCTTTCCTCTGACTGGGGAAAGGTTTAGCAACTGAAGCGATAAGGCAGAAAGGCAGCCTGGGGAAATTCTCCAGCCTCATCACGGCTGGCATGCTCTGCCCGCCAGCCTCTACCCTTCCACAGGGAAGGTTTTCCCATCCATTGCCACAGCACCAGTACCGACGAGGGCCAAGTCCGGTCCAGCCAGTGCCCCCTGGAACACAGACTGGCTTGTCCCTCGTCTCCTACATGTTTGCAAAGGGAAGGAGGTCACAGAGTCCCCTCAGTGGCCTGCCTGGCACACGGAAGCACAGAGCACCTCCTGAGGCCTCCTCCCTCCAGCCGTCTCCTCAGTTGGGCTGGGACCCAGCATGCAGAGCCCTCTTACCCGCATGCTGTGGCGCTTGAAGACATTGTGCCGGTGCAGAGGTGGGGTGTGCAGAGAGTTAACAGGAGATGGATACTCCATAGGGCTGGTGAGCGTAGGAGAGCTGGCACACAGACCCTCAGGGACCTATTCAGGAGAAGCAAAGAAGCACAAGGCACAGAGACAAGGCAAGAGGGTAGACAATTAGCGGCTACAAACAGGAGCACAAAGACACAATGCGTGAGCATCTGGGGGTGTAGGTTTATTCTTGCAGAGCTATTAAAGAACTAGGCATGGCATTTCTGTGGCCCTGCTGGAGAGACATGGTGGAGCAATGTGGCTTCTCATTTGCCTAACATGTCTTTCCCCTGATACTCTGCTCACGGGGGGTATGCGCAGGTTGCTGACCGTCTGAGGACCCTTTGGAAAAGGCCTTGTTTTCACAATTTGTGTTATGAACGGATTGATCTGATTAGTCTATGGGTAAATAAATGCACACCTGTGCACACATGGTGGTGCCTCTGTGTCCCAGGGGATTCGTTCCAGGATGCCTTGAGGATAAGTCAAACCTGAGCATGTTCATGTGGTACAGTATTTGCATCGAATTTGCACATGCCCTCCAGCATGCTTTACTTCCTGTAACAGATGCAATGTAAATGCTACACACATATTTGTTACCCTGCACTGTTTGGAACAAGTCTACACACATTTGGTACAAACACACTTGTGTTCCTTGCACATATTTGATTCTGGGTTAGTTAAATCCACAGATGCAGAATGCACAGTCAGGGAGGGCGGACTGTGCACATGGATGCAGAGGTGTGTGTGTGTGTGTGTGTGTGTGTGTGTGTGTGTGTATAAGTATATAGATGATGTATGTAATTGTGTTTATTTTGAAACAATTGTGAATGCTTCTTATGGAGTCTTTACAGGACACTGTTGGCACCTTTTGGATGAAGGCACTTTCTCCACATGAAGAGGGTTTTTCTGATTATTCTTGATTGGGTTATGTGGGTCCTGGAGTTATTTCCTTGAGAGGAAGGGTATGATCACACAACACTAGCTTTCTGTTGGGAGCACCGAGCATGGTGTTGGTTGAGATGCTCCACTTTCAAGCAACGATTGTGTTGTGTTGGGGTGTAGAAGAAGAGAAGAGTCTGTGATGCCTCTTCCTCAGGTGGAAGAGAGACCACAGAGCAGGCCTAGGGAGATCTGTGGCTGCTAACGACTGGGACCCTGCTCTCTCTTTCCTGGCTACCCAGGGCCTCTGCAGGGAGCCCTGGTGGCAGTTCTATTCTCTGGGGGCCTCATCTGGCCCATGCTCCCTGGGACTCCTTCTTAGGAGGCTCTGCTCAGGGTAGGAGGCCAGGACAGCCATGGACAGGGACACAGCTGCAGGCAGGCACACGGAGCAGCAGGCACGCAGACAGCTGCACTGGGCTGTAGGCAGGGTTTCTCAGCAGAAGACAGTCTGGCAGGACCCAAACTTTGCTCTTTTGATCTGAGTTCAAATACTTCCCCAAGTACCAAAGAACCAACCCCTCTGGCATCTGCATCACCTGAGCGTGTGCTCATTGCTCCCTAAAGATGCAGGTGGATTTTCAGGATGAAGGATGCCCCTGACAGCCCCACCCTCCAGCTGTGCATTTACCTGGAACTGCAGCTTGGGGGCCAGCAGGTTGGTTTGTGGCGGGGGTCTGTACTTGGGCCGGCTGGGCTGGAGAGAGAACAGAGCTGTGTCACTCACTGTCTCTTCCCCTCAGTGACTGTGCCCCCCTCCACCCCGGGGGGAAGGTCAGGACAGACGCAGTGGCAGCTCATTCCATCTCAGTGAAGGAGAGAGGGGGACCAAGTTATCAGAAAAAATGATCTAACGGCCACTTTTGAGCACTGAGTATGTGCCAGAGATGGGAAAGTGGGTGGTGAGTGGGGAGGGTCTCTCTGCCTTCCTGGAGTGATAGCTGGTGGGCGGGGCTGCTGGTCTGTCATGGGCAGCATGGGGGGGTGGGGAGGGGCTGCTGAGTCAGCAGCTGGCAGCCACAGACAGTCAGAGGCAGGAAGACCCTAAGGACCCAGGAAGTCGCAAAACTTCATGGAGATGAAAACTGAGCTGGGCTGGAGGGAAGGGTGGTGTATCCAGGCCAAAGGAGCAATGAGGAAAGGCCTGGGGCCAGGTCGGACCTTGTTTCTGTCCTCCTCAAATTCATATCCCAATATGACATTAGGACGCAGGTCCTTGAGACAGAGACCAGGGCCAGATGAGGTCATGAGGGTGGCACCCCATGAGGAGATCTTCACCAGAGGACCTCCAGGTACACACATCGCCAGGTGGCGTCACAGGAAGAGGACATCATTGGAAGCTAAACTCACTTGTTCAACTTTGTCTGGATCTTGAACCTCTCAATTTCCAGAACAATAAGTTAGATGTCTGGTTTAAGCCACTTGGTCTGTGGTTTTCCACTTGGCAGCTTTAGTTAGCCTGGTCTCTCAGGACCCATGCACCCAATGGGGTGGCGGGGCCCTGGATCCTGAGCTCAGGACACTCCCCACCCACATGTCCTCAAGAGGATTTGATTTATCCCTAGAAACCTCCAGAATAAAGTGCCCAGCCTCCCACAGGAAACTCTGGAGGGATGGAATTGACCTAGCTTCTCCACACGGTGTGTACTGACTCAAAATCCAAGGTCAAGGCTCAAGGTGAGAGTGACAGGGGCCAAGCGTGAGGGACGTCGGGTTCCAGGACAGAGAGGCTGGGAGCTCGCTGCCCACGCCGGGGAGGGCGGGGCCGTGGCTCCCAGGACCAACCAGCCTGGGGGCTGGGCCTACCTTGGGCGGGGGTTCTTGGTAGGTGGCCGGCTCCAAGATTTTGGGGGGTCGGTAGCGGGCACTCCTTTCCTGATCTATGGCAATGTCCTTCTCCATCTGATGAATGTCGCTGCCAAGGTGACAGGTCGGATAGGGAGAGAAATAGGGTCAGAGTGAGAGACTCCTGGCCTCGTGTCTGTACCATGGTGGGGCCAGGAAGGTCTGGATGGGGACCAGTGAACCCTACTTTCACCCCCTTCCCTGTGCCCTGAAGAGGGGCCAGGGTGGGGGATAAGGGTCCGGAGGCCACCCCAGCTGAGCCTGGGAGAATCACAGGAATGGTGGAAAGAGATCCACAAAGAACCAGATCCCAACTGTGAGGCAGACGCTCGCTGCTCCTGCCTTCCACACTGCCCACTTCCTGGCTTGCTCTCGTCACTAACACCCTGTAGATGTTCCCACTGCCCCAAACAACCGCCACGACCAGGCTCAGGGTCCTTGTCTCAGTATATACCCCACCCCCACACTTCCAGTGTGGTGTGGGTGTGTGCGTGGGTGTATGCCAGAGGCTGAGGGAGGGGTGGACTCACAACCGGCTTGGCTATGTTTGAGCTGCTTTTTTGTCTGGTTATTTTTATTTATTTATTCATTATTACTATCACTATTATTATTATATTATTATTTGCCAGTCCTGGGGCTTGAACTCAGGGCTAGCACTCTACCAGTTGAGCCACAGTGCCACTTTGAGCTTTTTCTGTTTCTGTGGTACTGAGGAATTGAACCCAGGCCTTTATGCATGCTAGGCAAGCACTCTACCATTGAGACACCTTCCCAGCCCTGCCCTGGTTATTGTTGAGATAAGGGTTCTGCTTTTTCCCTGGGCTGTCCTGGACCATGATCCTCCTATTTATGCTTCCTGCCCCTGCACACCACCACATCCAGATTTTTGGTGTTTGTTTAATTGAGATGAGGTCTTGTGAACTTTCTACCTAAGTTACCCTTGGACTGCCATCCTTCTGATCTCTACCTCCCTAGCAGCTAGGATTACAAGTGTGAGCTACCACCCCAAGCTTGCCCTGGTCTTTTGCTTCCATCTAAGGAAGTACCTTCCCAGCACATGCTGTGAGCAAGGCACTGTGCTTGGTGCTGACATGCCCAGATGAGCAAGGCTTCCTAAGGGTCGCCTTGTCTGTGGGCTCATGTCTGACCGTGACCTGCAACCTTCTGCCCCCCCCCCAACAGAGCTGGCCAAGAACCCCTGTCCTGGGCACTGGGCTCCCACCAGGCCTCTACTGCAAGGACCAGCTTACCCCATGCGGACACATGACTGTGCAGAGAAGGCAGGTCTGGGGACAAGTTGCAGCCCACCTGCAGCCTGAATTCTCACCCAGCAGGTGGGAGCGAGGCTGACTTTGGTGGAAACCTCGCTGTGTCTCTGAGCCCCTGGCCCTCTGCCCCATGCTCACCTGAGGCTGCACACAAGCTCCGTGAAGCGGGGCCGGTCACTGGGGTCGTAGTCCCAGCAGCGTGTCATGAGGGTGTAGAGGACAGGGGGACAGAGCTCCGGCTTGGGCAGCCGGTCCCCTTTCTCCAGCACCCCGATGACGTCCTTGTTTTCCAGCCAGAAGAAAGGTTGCTTCCCAAAGCTCAGTATCTCCCACATGCACACGGCTGAGGGCAGAGAGGAGGCTCAGGCCCGTGCTGGGAGCAGCACCCTGCTGTCTCACCCCCTCCCCTGGGATCACACCACCGTGGTCGCTCACCCAGGGGACCAATGGTTTACGTCTGCACTGCCTGAACCCTGCCTGAGCCCCTCAACATGGCGCTACTGGGCTCTCTTTGGGCCCCGCTGTGAGGTCCAAAGCCCTGGCAGAAGCTGGCATCAGAAGCCTCACAGCAACACTCGCTGCTTCTGTGACCCTGGGCAAGCCCCTCACTTATCTGAGCCTCAGTTTGCTTGGCTGGAAAACAGGAGCTGTGGATGATGTTCCACACCTAGTTTGGCTCTTTGCCTCCCTGCCTCCTTCTCACAGGGAAGCTCTGAGTTTCCTGTTTGCAGATCCCCTCCAAGGATAGACTGCAAGTCTGGCTGGTGGGGCACAGCTCTGTCCCCAAGCCCTCTCCAGCAGACAGGCCCAGATTGTGCAGGCCAGTCTCCAGCCTCTGTCACTGAGTGGCCACCTCCAGGTCCTCTCAGTTGCCACAGTAGAACAGGACCCTGGGGACCTGTAGGCCAGGAGGTCAGACCCCTGCTCCCTGTGCTCCCTGGGCTGGCCTGGCATGGAAGTGAGGCTCTGCCCTTTCTCAAACCTACCCTGAAAAATTTCTTCCCTTCCTCCCTCCCTCCCTCCCTTCCTTTCTTTTTTTCTTTCTTGTCAGTTGTGGGGCCTGAACTCTGGGCCTGGGTGCTGTCCCTCAGCTCTTCAGCTCAAGGCTAGC
>NW_012267290.1:217277-267548 GCF_000151885.1 Dipodomys ordii | reverse complement strand
TGCATGCGAGGCAAGCGCTCTACCACTGAGCCACCTTCCCAGCCTCTTGCAAAATTTCTACTCACCAAACATCCAGACGTCACTGGCTGTGGTGAAGCGGCGGAAGTTGATGGACTCAGGGGACATCCATTTGATGGGGAGACGAGTCACAGAGGCTTTGGGTGGGCAAAAAAAAAAGTTGCAGGGGACATTTCAGGAAGAAAACATCCAGAACGACGCAGCTTCTTCTCCAAAGACCCTTGACCTGGGCTGTCCAACCCCAGGCTTCCCTTTGCCGGGATTTTGGATTCAGACAACGCTCCAGGGGCAAAGCGGTGACCAGAACATCCCCTCACCTTTGTAATAGTCCTCATCCTCAATGTACCGGGACAGGCCAAAGTCCCCCAGCTTCACGCACTCGGGGGAGGCCACCAGGATGTTGCGGACAGCGATGTCCCTGGAAGGAAGATCAGAGACCAGGTTGGGATGCCGCTTTGGGGGTCCTGGTACAGGGGCTGAGAATGTCCCCAGACTGGCCGGAGGAGGGTTCCACCCAGGTGACCTCACTCCTGGGCTGGAGCAGCGGAGAATGACCAGGCCACCTGCGTGCCTGGCAGCCCAACACCCGGTGCCTGCTTGCTTCCACGGGCAGCTTTTCCCACCATTGCAAAGACGACTGCAGAGCATGTGACTGCAAACCAATGAACGCCATCCTGCCCTCCTCACTCTCGCCCCCTGGCTGCTCACCTGTGACCCTCAGGATAGAATCTGAGTTTCACAAGGAAAAGGCTTTTCGTCTCTTTTGATCATCATGGTGGCTAGAACCAAGTGTCAAGTCCGCTGTACGTGTTGAAGGAGCAGAGCCTCCTTCAACATGTGTGCATGTGTGTGTATCCTTCGTGGTTATGCACACAGCCAGGCACCGTGGTAATGTTAATGGCAGGGTGAACTTCCTAGCATTGTCTCCCTGGGCCATGAGGACATCATGTTCCCAAGGCAGCATTGTCCATTCAGGAGAAGGGAATAAAACCAGCCATGAGGGAGGTGGACTGGCATCCAGGGCAGTATCTGACCCCGGGATTCCAGCCTGAGCAGGTGCCATGCCCTCCCCCCACCCATCCTTCTTGGGGCTCAGGTAGAAGGGCCTGCGCTCAGGGCAGCCTCACCTGTGCACGCAGTTGATGCTCTCCAGGTAGGCCATGGCTTTGCATATCTGCAGTGAGTACAGGACGAGGGTGGGGACCTTCAGGGAGTTCTTGTTTCGCTCCAAATAGTGGCCCAGCTGCAGGAAGGGAGAGGTGCATGAGGACCCCTCATTCCAACCCACCTGGTGACTGCTACTGACCCTTCCCTTCCTTTAGGGGCAAGCCCAATGGTGGAAAGCTGTTCCAGCAACTTCCTCTAACAGATGGAGGGCCTCCGCTTCAGCAGAACCTGGGAGGCAGGAGGCTGGGCTCTGCTCAGCCCAGCTGTGGGCAGGGGTTCCTCTCCGCTCACCTCGCCGTAGGGGTACAACTCCATGATGATCCAAGTGGGCTCCTCCTCGATGATGCCTATCAGCTTCACAATGTGCGGGTGGTCCAGATTCTTCATCATCACTGTGGGGCGTGAGAGAGAGGGCAGAGGGGCGGCTCAAGGGTGGCATCGGCTGTTCTCATTTGCTTGGTTTGTGCTGGGGATGGAATTTAGGGCCTCATGTGTGCTAGGCCTGAGCTATCCTCCCAGCTCGTCAGATAGAGGTGCAATTTCCGGTCCCAGCTGGGTGAAAACAGGGAGTAAAGCCCCTCTCCCATGTGGGGCACAGCACAATTCACGCTCTGGCTTCCAGGATCCCCGGCCTCCCTCCTCTGCAGGGCCGACCCTCTCAGGGGCCCTGGCCCAGGGCATGCCCACCTGCCTCACTCATGAACTTCTCCTTGTTGTCCAGGGTGCAGTCTTTCTTGCAGGTCTTGACAGCTACGTTGATTTTCTCCCCTTTCTGCAACAGGCATGTGTTCAGGGACTCTCAGTCCAGCCTAGTGCTTTCTCCTCTCCACCTTCCCACAGATGCAGCCAGAGGAGGCAGCTATACTAAGTAGCTGGTCCCTGCTTAGTATAGTATCCTCTGTCTCTTGCTCTCGTTTTTCCCTTTCTTCTTGATCTGGCTATGTTAGAACTAGAGATGGCTTCAGAGATCAAGTAAGCCTGCATGTTCTGATGAGGCCATGGGATCTGCCCAAGGATAGCGGGTATGTGGCAGAGCACCCGCAGGGCCTCCAATCTGATGGAGCCTGGCTCATCTCTGTCTTTAGTGCTAGGGTTTAAACTATGCTCACCTTGCCCTTGGGCTCTTGCCTTCTAGAAGCAAGACCACAGGGCAAATCTTGCTCACCCTCTAGGGACCTGAGACCTGAGACTGCCCTTCCTCTTCTTGGCACTGGATCCGTCCCCTAGCCCAGGGACCCTTCCCTACGTCCTGCCTTTGGTTCCGTCCCTACGGCTTTCTCCACTTCTTGGCAATGAGTCTCATCCCCATCACTCTCCAGGAATTTCATAAACCCTCCCCGGCCTCGTGGATGAGGCTCCAGGGCACCACTGCCCCTGCCCTGGCTTCAGAGTTGAGCTCCTGCTCTGTCCTGCAGACGGAGGAGGAGTCGGCAAGGCCAGAGACTCACATGATCCGTGTAGACCCCTTCATAGACCTCCCCAAAGAAGCCTTCACCAAGAATACGATTAAGAACGACATCTTCACGGGCAAGGCCGTACTGTGGACCTGCAGACATGAAGACAGCCACAGAGCAGAGAGCAGCTGCAACCCCCAGGAAACTCAGTGTCCCCACACCCCAAGCCACACACCAGAGATCCAGGGACTGAGCTGGGAAAGAGATCTAGAATGTTCTACTGTCTCAGATCCAGGAAAGAGCCATCACCCCACTCCCTGGAACTTGGGTTCTTATGTTAGAATCTCCACAGAAGGGCCCAGGCCCACCACAGTCCACACGTGGTCTCAGCCTTCAGATCAGAGGCTTCTCTGGTTTGTCCTTGTCCTAGCCTGTGGGAGGACTTAGGGAAAGCAGAATATCCCCTGGGGTGTGTCAGAGTCTTCAGTACCCCTTCTGGGGCCCAGGGGGGTCAAGAGCCTACCTCCAGGCCTCCACAGGGTGTCATCGGGGATCTCTGCATAGATGTCTGACTCTGCAAAGAGAGGAAGAGGCCCAGTGTGCAGCAAGACGCGCTCGCTGCACAGCCAGCCCTGATGGTGTGGTCACCACCCGGAGGCCAGCGGCTCGGTTCAAGGCTCAGGGGAGAAAAGCTGGGCAAGCCCGAGGCTCCTGTCCCGGGCATCAGGGCAGTCACGGAGGCTGACACTCTCGGGTTGAGGCCCTGTCTGCTTTGACCCAGTTGTGTTACTCAGGGCAAGTTAGCTGACCTTTCAAAAACACCTGATGAAGGGGATGCTTGTCTCCCAACTTCACACACCGGATTTCTGATCTATAGTGTGATGGGTTTACGGCGAGGGCCTTTGAGAGGGATTTAGTGAGGTCTTGATGGTGGAGCCCCATTCTAGGTTTATTGCTTTCTCCTTCTCTCCTTACCAGGTGAGCATATCACCTGGTCACCTTCAAACTGGGGAGGAAATGGAATTGAGGGCCTCTACCCACCAGCTATCAGAACTAGGACAAATAAGTGTTTGGTATTTTTTGGGTGGAGCCAGTTGAACTGATGAAGATAAGCACAGTTCGTGCTGTTTTCACGTTTTCAGGGAGCAGTGACAGGGAGGGCCATTTTCTGGCTCTCGGCATGTCGCACACACAGGGAGAGGGGGCTGGGCAGGGGCCGGGGGCAGGCTCACCTATGCTGCAGCTCTCTGAGAAGTGGGACCGCCGAGCCTCTAGGTTTCTACAGGTTTTGGAGAGAAGTACAGGAGCTGGATGAGCTCAGAAACCAGCCATGTTCTCCGAGCAGCCCGGCACACCCTCGCCCACCACCCCATCTGCAGAAACAGCCAGCCTGGCAGGCACCAAGCCAGGAGGCTCCGAGGGCTGGAGGGAACAGCAGCCCCCCACGATGATGCAGGTGCTAATGGGGACTGTCCCTGTAGGCATGCTAGCAGGGACGACCCCGCACCAGGCTGGGTCTCCCATGTGCCTCCAGAAACCAGGGCTGCAGTGGCTCCCTGTGAGTCCCTGTGAGACACAGGCTTAGTGCCGGGCCCTCGCAGCTCACCCCCCACCCCACCCCCGTCCTCCCCCATGTACTCACAGCGTAGGGATCTGGGGCAGGCTGTTCCGCTTCTCACCATCTGGTGGAAAAGGAGGAGAGGGAGGATTGGAACCAGGGGTCTGGATGGACACTGCTCCTACAAGGGACTCTCATCCCACCACTCTGCTCTCTTGGCATTCAAGGTAGAAGCTGTACAGAACTGACTCTTCCTTGTAGCCTTCTGCTTGCCAGGTGCACGTGATATCCAGCAGCCCAGACCCTGCTCCTCAACACAACCCCCAACACAGCCACACGCAGGAGGAACCAGCAATGCTGGCGATGGCTCTGGTCCTTCTAGGGCTTCTATGGAAACTGGCCTTACATCTCCATGGCCATCAGGGCCAGGGGTGGCTGGCCTGGGCCAAGTCCGTCCTGCAATTGATAGCTCAAGATGAGCCTGAGGGGGAACCGTGTACCAGTACCACCTACACTCCTACAACCTCTGCCTTGGCTTGGAGGTCTACGGCTTAGATTCCCTGCTTTGTCTCATGGGCTTGGCTTGGCTGTGATTTTATCCACTCTCTGCCCACTCTGCCTTTAGAGAAAACCCACCTTTCTTGGGATGGATGATGAGTGAGCCTTTATGTTCCCCCTGCAGCCGGCAGTAACCATCTATGAGGTCCGCCATGTTCTCGGCCTCTGCCAGGGATGAGGTTTTGATGGACAAAGACTGCAGAGAAGAAGCCAAGCAAGGATGAGACCCCAGAGCCTTGGCTGAGGTCCATCTCACAGGGCTGGATTAGAGGCTGCAGGACTGTACCCCCACTCTGCTCCCGAGCTAGGGCTCTCATTCCTGGAGACAGCCACCAGGGGGCGCACTGGTCATCGCTTGACCAGGCAGGCAAGTCTGGGTCTCAATTTTTCTGCTCTGAGTCACTCACAATAACTTGCACCCTGTGGGTGTCAGTATGCACAAGCAGATGAAGTGGGAAGTGGGCGGGACAGGGCAGGCACAGACTGGGGACAGGAGAGACAATGCCTGCAGTCCCAGGTCTTGCTTTTGAGTCATTATTCACTTGGTGAATGTAGGCCTTCAATTTTTTGATTTCTGGTCACCTTGACCTGACTTAAAAATCTTTATCTACTTCTTTCCAGTCACTAAAATAATAGTAATGTCACTTCCTGACTTTCCTCACAATGGATCACCATCCCAGTGCTTTGTTTGGAACTGGATACAGTTTTCTTAACAAATCCAAAGCCGAGACCGCACGCCAGGCTGTCTGGAGCTGGTCCTCACCTGAATGACAACTCCAGGTCCCCAGAGAGCTCACCTGGGGGGCCCCTTCAATGCCCAGCTGCAGGACCGCCTGGCCCTCCTCCAGTGGGAGGCACCTGATAGACTTGATCTGCTTGAACTCAGCCAGGCAGGTGGGCTGTGGAAGAGGAAGGGGTACTGAGACTCATCCCACCACAGAGGTGGCAGCTGAGTGAGCAGGGCAGTCAGGGTCGGGATGAGGATGACAAGGGGCTGGGAAAAAGGGAACAAGGCTGGAAGGATCATCTACTCCAAGCAGCAGAAACAATGAGGTCTGGAGAAAGCCAGGACTCGTCCAAGGTCATATGCTGTCAGCAGAGCCAGAAATAGACCTGTGTCCCCAGAGTCACCACCTCATCTTGCCATGGAAGGAGCAACTCTTGTCTCTGAGCTGCGAGAGCCTCAGCAGCAGCCTTCTTCCCCCTCCTTGCCCTTCTCTGAGCAGAACAAAGTCACAGGAAAGTAAAGAACCATCTGCCCCATGCTGCAATCCCCAAACTCTCTCTCCCAGAACTCATGCCCAGGGCATGGCCTTATGGGGTCTCTGATCTCAGCAATGGGAAGGAAAAAAAACACTCATCATGAGACAGGAGGGGAGGCAGACAAAGGAGAAGAGCCCTGGGCTCTCTCTACCTTTGCATCTTGACCAGTCAGCTGACGGATGCCTTTAGGACCGATGACCAGGTCCACAGTGATGTTCCATCCTTGCTGGAATAAAGAGAGGAGAGACTCTCACTCCTGTTCTATCAACCCCTATCCATAAATCTAAAGCTACAGAAGCTAGACACAGCTCTCCTAACGTAAACCCAGCCACAAAGCTTGCTCCTCCTGACACCCTTCCCGGAGCTGGAGGCCACCCTTCAGCTCCCTGCTTACTCCTCACCCCCGTGTCCCTCTGTACCACATCCAAGAGGCCTGGAAATCAGGCCCAGGAGCAGGTAAGGAGAGCAAGTCATTACAATGAGTTCACAGCGGTAGGTTTCCTGGTCGACATTGGCAAAGCCAGCGAGGGTGTTGAAGAACTTCATGACACACTCCTCCTCTCTCAGCGAGGCATACTGCTGGAACGTCTGCTGGATCATCTTCCGGAACTGCTTGGGCTGGGGAGGAGTGGAGCCATGTTGAGCCAGGCCCTCTTCTGAGCATGGCCTTCTTCCTTAGGTCCCGCTGAGAGGCTGGCCACTGTGGGAGTGGCCCCCGGGGCCCCTGCCCTGACTGAAGCCAGGATCTGTTCCCTGGCATCTCAGGAAGGGTCACTCTGACTCTAGGAGGGCGATGGGAAAGATGGCACCCCAGGGCTCAGGACACAAGCTGGGTCAGCATCCAAGGCCTGCTGGAGCCCAAGGTATCCCATCCCAACTCGCAGCCAAAGTACACGCACTGTTCTTTATCCACAGCCCAGGCTTCTCGGAGAGTGCCGGCCGGATCCCCTAGCTCTAGTCTTGGGGACCTACACAAAGGGGGCCCTGGGCCTCAACCTCTGGCTTTCTTACCTTTAAGTTCTCCTGCATCTGCTTTGGGAAAAACAGGTCCAGGCCTACTTCCTTTCTGAAAGAAATAAATGTGAGCAGCATTTGACTTCTTTCATACCCCAAACTCCTGGGCAGCTGGAAGGAAGGAGGATCCTTGGGGGTTGGGCAGATAGGCTCTGGTGGATGATGGAGGGGTGGTGATAGGAAGTCAGGCACTGGAGATAAGGAAAGGAAGAGCAGGGGCTGGTGCAGAACTTACTCCAGGAGCTCAAAGTTAGACTTCTTGTCAAGTGCATTATGCGGCATATCTTTGAAGAACCGCCTGGAAAAAGAAAAGTCATGGAGAAGAGGGCTGATGGCTAGAGCGAGAGGCTGCCAGCAGGACACCAGCGCCCAGGTGTTAGCCTAGATCCCTTCCTCCCTGACAGGTGTGGGGATCTCTGGAAAGGAGAAAGGAAAGTCATGAAACCGGGAATTTTAAAAGCTGCAAGGAAATTTCATTCCTAGAAAAGATTCTAGCCCTGGGCTCTAGGAGGCATGGCTTGGTATTTGAGATATGGTCTCACTAACTTTTTTGGGGTCTCAAATCATGATCCTCCTAACTCTACCTCCCACTGGGATCATGGGCTTGCGGCACCATGTCTGGCCTGTCCTTAAAAACTTGTAACTAAATGGTGTCTCTGAGTATACTACCAAGGAACATACTGGGTGCCTCCTAGAGTAGGGTATGTTTGGAACTCCGAATAAACTAGTGTACATTTCAAAAAGCTAGAGGAAGGATTTTGAAATGATACCAGTAAATACAATTATTATATATTTACAAGCACCATTTTTTAAATGAAGAATTTACTAGGCTGAGATGAGGAAGGGGAAGAAAACTCTATCTGAGACCTGTTTCCCTACAGGGGACTCTCAGAATCCCTGGTGGGTGGCTATGGCTTAGTGAATCGGTGGACTGAGACCAGTGCTCAAAGAATGCAGAATGCAAGGATAGTTAGATAGTGAATGTAAAGACTGCGGGTTAGCTAAACACAAGGGTGGACAAGTTTTCAAAATTGACAGTTTTAAAATTAATAGAAATCTTAGAATGACTGAGGAGGAAGAGAATGGAAACCACTGCATAGAAAAGAGGCTCAGTTAACACTTGCATTGCATGGAGAAGTGCATGGGGAAGAGGCTCAGTTAACACTGGCATTGCATGGAGAAGTGCACAGGGAAGAGGCTCAGTTAACACTGACATTGCATGGAGAAGAGGCTCAGTCAACATTCTCAGTGCATGGGGAAGAGGCTCAGTTAACACTGGCATTGCATGGAGAAGAGGCTCAGTTAACCCTGGTAAGCCATCCCCGTCTCCTGGCTGCGGCTTGCAGAGCTCACTCCCAGCCTGAGGTCAGTCAGAGCTCCAGAGGACAGAGCTGCCCCACAGCTGAAGTGTACACCACACTTTGGTTTCTAACACTTGGGGCAAAAGAATGAGAACAAGTCACTGTCCCTTATCAGACCTTCTCTTCCCAGAGTGAGCTTCACGGCCTTCCGTGCTAAGAGCCATCTCATGTGTCAGCCAGCTCCCAGCTAGCCCAAATCCACACCAGCCCTGTCACTGAGCCACGCTGCACCTGCCAGGAGCACCCTCCAATGCCAGCCGGCTCTCCCCAGTCCCAGCCTGCACTGCTGAGCAGCAGCGCCAGCTGGAGCAGTCTGTTCAGGTGCAGGCTATGACTGACAGGGGGTGGGGGTTGGGAATGAGGGCTGGGGTAAGGACAGGAGAGAAGACAGACACATCCATGCAAATTCACTTGATTGTCTTTTTCTCCCAAAGAGCAAAAAGGTAGTCGCTTCTTAACGATGTTTATAAATTAACTACAAGCCCCCATGTCTAGGGAAGCAAGGCTAGGCGAATATTTGCTCTGTATTCAGTTACTTAACAAGCCTTGGGTTGTACTTTCACTTTTCAGGTCAGAACTGCCTAGGACTCCGGGTGGGTGATATGCCTGGTTGTCTCAGGTCAGTAGGGACAAGTTTTATTTGGTTTCCTTAAACAAACTTCTAGCATGCAGGCTATAGGAAGTTCACATTCTAATGTAGTGTGGTATTTAGATAAAATAATATAAGTGAAAAAGCACCTAATTTAAATTGGTTTATAAAGGGCCAGAGAGTAATAAGTTAATGAAAAACCAGCTCAGATAGGAACTGAGTCCGCAGAGGATTCACGTCACTAATCATGTATCTTGTATGCATACCACACTTCTTTATTTGGTGGTGGTAATGGGATTTGAACCAGGGTCTCATGCTTACCAAGTGGGCACTGTTACCCATGAGCCACACTTCCAGCCCTGAGTTTTGCTAGTTGATTTTTTTTTAGGTAGAGTCTATCTTCCTTCCTGGGCGTGCAGCCTGGTCACAATCTACCTATGTTAGGCTTCCTGATAGCTAGGAAACAGGCACAAACCACTGAACTCAGCTCTTGTTGAGGAGGGGGTATCAGACTTTTCTTTCTGCCTAGGCTGGCCCTGAACTGCAGTCTCCAATCATCTCAGCTTCCCAAGTGGCTTGGATTACAGCTCCCATCTCATACCTCTTCTTTAAGCCAGGAAAGGAGAGATTACTTTTTATCCTAGCAAAGTCATGTCTGTAGATAGGTTACACAATCTGTGATATTAGCAATGACAAGAAGCTGTTGCTCACATGGTTTAAGAGAGAGCCACACATCTGAAAGCCTTGGCTTTATGGTCTGATGTTTGGAAGTGTACCTATTAAAGGTAGTTGTAATCTACATCTGTCATATCTAAGCATCACGAGGCCCCAAATCTTCTTGGGTTGACACAGGTCTTTCCCAAGTCCTCTGTTGAATATCACATCCCTGTACCTCAGTGGACACCAGGAAAGAACAGGAACATCTATTCTGCTGTTTCTCAGGAGATCAGAAGCAGGAGGTTATTTGCTGAAACAAGTGTGGGTTTGGGAACAGTCCTTCCTTGATCAGGAAAAGCAGACACTGTGAGACCGCCTACCCTGCCAAGTCTGCCTTCGGCAGCTACGTCAGGTGCCTGCTGATCTTCCAGCTATCAGACCGTGCTTGATTCTTAAGATGCAACCAATAGTGGTTTGGAGATGAGCTCAGAATTGGTAAATGTGAACTAGAAGGCTGGGGCTGTCACTCGGCAGTGAAGCACTTGCCTGTTAGACATGAGCCCCGGGGTTCAGTTTTTAGGAATGAAAGGAAAAGGAGACACCGAATCTTAATCTCCTTATGGAGTTTCTGTACTGCTGTTGACTTATTGGAAACTCAAAGTGATACTGCAGTGCTTCAGCTGAGATCCACACATAAAAAGGGAAAGTAAAGCCTTGTGGAATTGCTAGCTTCGGAGGGGAAGGCTAGGATGTACTGAGGCTTATAGGCCAGCACTGGCTCAAGGAGTGAAGTAGCCTCCACACTGTTGCTGGTCCACTGAGCTCCTGAGGTCACTCCAGGGGCATGGAGGCGGGCTGCAGGACCCCAGTGCTCCCTTGCTGGTTGAGAGACCGTGCCACCAAGTGTAAGGTAACGAGGAACCCTGGGGAATGTCCTGGGCGTGTTGTGTCACAAATGCCAGCAGTCTCAGACACGGAAGTGAAAGTGGGACTCCTCCCCTCTTGTCTCACACTCCTCAGCAGAGGCCCTCTCAGCCTGCTCTTGGAGACCCAGCATGTAGCACTAGCAGCGAGCTCTACCCTCTGTTAACGTAACAGCCACGTTACCCCTGGAAGGCAGGTCCAGCAAGCCAGCAGTACCCCTTGGTCACTGCTCTCCTGGCAAAGGTTCAATGGGTCTCCCGGTAACTCCCAAGGGGCTGCCTGGGAGGCTGGCCATAAATGGGCTTTCCCCAGTCCCACCTGGGCCCACCCGAGCAGCGTTCAGTGGTGTAGGGGACTGCACCTGTATGAACTCCTGGTACCTAGATGATGTTGAAATCTGAGACAGGTAAGGGGTACAGAGCAGGGAAGAGGGGGGCCAGGCAGGGAACGGTGAGACTCACTAGTGCGGCCTTAGTCACGGAAAGGCCAGAGCAAAGGTTTATCTTATTCTTCCTCTTCATTCCTAAGGGCAATGGCTCCCCGATGGCCAGGAGTGAGGTCTAGTTTCTTAACTGACATTCTAATCCTGTCCTGTCATTTGAATGACCTCATTAGACCGTGGTGGCCACCACTAATGGTGGTGGCTTCCACTGTGAACATCATCTTCTTACTCTAAGCTCCTTCATGGTTCTCCAGTCTAGGCTTTCTTTTCACCCATCTTTGGGTTCCAATCACCCAGAATCCTGCCCCAACTCCTGCCATTATCTGCAAATGAAAATCTTTCCTTTCCTTCCAGGAGCAGTTCAAATCCCCTCTTCCTGCAAGGTTTCTATGGATCCTATCTACCTGGAAGACTGGAAGATACATATTTGTTCTGCCTCAGAGGGGTTCATTGTGTACACGTGGGCTACATCCCAACATGGTGAATTTGAAAACATGGCTAGCCAATGTGCTCATTGCACACATGTGCACTGAGTGCCTCGTGGAGCTGGGGACACAGCAGTGGGCCACACAGCTGGATCCTATGTGGGAACAGCCCAGGACCCAGCCTGCTACCCCCGAAGCACTGGCTGAGTTATCTGAGTGGCAGCGGTGACAACGGATGCTTCTCAGAAGCACAGGCAGCCTGGAGGCCAGGGCAAGGGGCGATGGAGGACATCAGGAGAGAAGCAGAGAGAGGGCTCTCTCCCTTCCATTCTGCCAGACCCCCTGTATCTCCAAACTCCACACTCTTTGCCTTCTCCTGCCTCTGGCTCTCACATACCCACTTTTGCTTCCTACCCTGGAGGGGAGGAAGGACCCAGCCAGCCTAGATCCTAGCACAGTTCTCTTTCAGGAGAGACCTTGGGGCCACCTACCTGAGCTCCAGACAGCCCAGCTGCAGCGCCATGCCCTCGCTGACCTTGCTGGCATAACACTGCATGTAGTCACTCCGGAGCTGGCGGAGAAAGGCCAAAGGTCAAGCTCATGTCCACACTTTCCTTCCCTGTGCAGAGGCCCCATGGCTGTAATTTCTGGCCCCTGAGCTGTAATTCACAGCCATCCTACCACAGACATCACAGGACAAGGATGAGGATGGGAAGCAGAAAGAGCCCGCTTCTCAGCTTTGCTCCCCTGGGACTCCGGGAAGAGGGGTGCAAGCCTCCCTTTCATATAGTTTTCCCTAAGTCAGATCCTCTCTGCACCCCCACTCAGAGACACAGATTGCGGGGGTGGAATCAGTAATTTATCCAAAGCCGTGCTCATAAGCAGAAATATGTCTCCTGTGGTCCAAGGGATATGTGCTATCTAGTAAATCAGGGGGAAATACAGGAGGGAGATAAAGCCAATAGAAATGGATGTGTGCAGCTCACACTGCCCGGCGCAGACTCTATGCAGGTCCTGTGCTGAGCACTCATTTAGTCTGATGGTCTGTCAGTGAGGCTTAAATAGCTCAGAAAAGCCTTTAGTCTATAGAAACTTCATAGCCTGTATAAAATTTCTGTACAAAATTTTGTGAGCTGGTGGCATAACGTGGGAATATTTACACCATCGGAATTGGCAAGTACCACAATCAGGGCTAATGGCTCAGCACACCATCAATAATCACTGGCTCTCATATAAGCCCAATAAGTATAATAGGAAGAGGAAACAGCATCTTACAGGTAAATGAAGTCCCTGGGAATACTAAGTTAGTCAATAGCAGCCTTGGGCTAGGAACCAAGCATGTGAGGCCTCAGAGTCTGTGTGTTAACTTACTCTTGCGGCCTCACTACCGAGGCCTCCCAGGCTTCCACGGAGGTCTAAGAGGAGCCGGGAGCACATGGAACAAGTTAGCCTGCATGTGAACAACTGAGAGGGAAGCTGGGTTGGAGCTGCTGATCGAGGCCCAGGGAATGACTTGAAGAAAAACTTCCTAGATGGTGATTCCAGAGTATGGGCTTTGTCTTTCCATTTCCCAGTAGAGATGATGGATAGGTGGATGGATTAGTGGATGAATGTATAGATATATGATGGATGGATGGGTAGATGGATAGATGGTTGACAGATGGGTAGATAAATGGATATGTTGATGACAGATGGAAAGATGGATGATGGATGGATGGATGGATATCGGGATGAATGGATGGGTGGGTGGAGAGATGGATGATGAATGGGTGGATAGATGGGGATGGATGGGTCCATGAATGGACTGATAGATGGAGGATGAGTAGAAGGATGATGGATATATGGTGAAATGAATGAAGTGATGGATAGACAGATGGATAGTGTTCAATATTTAAGGTACAATGAGACTCTGGGGTACTTTTTCACCTGTTGGTAAAAGTAAAGCAGCGTAGTCCTGTCTTCTTTCAGGCTCTCCATGAAGTCTTCGGGGAGGTAACGGATTTGAAGGTCATACCTGCAACATGACAGACAGATACTCTGGTTGACAAAGAGAAACTGGAATCTCAAGGAAGCAGAGGCCTATGGGAAAGAAACAATTCTCCCAGTACTGAAGGTCTACTCATGAGGTGCCTTGCTGCCTATCAATATTGGTTTTTCTTTCCCTAATTTGTGACTGGGTGGAAAGCTATACGAGGTGGACAACAAGCAGTAGTCACAGCTAATCCTGATTCTTCATCTCTCCTCCTTCATTGCACCTGTTTTCTTTAGGTTCATAGACCCTTACTGGGGCTCTCCATCTTCACCACCTTCCCATCCCTTCACCACAGCACCAATGGCATCTTGTCTGGGATGAGGATTCATTGGGAGCTCATGTTATGCCTTGAATATACATGCATCGGACACAATGTGAGGACTAAGGTTAGAATGCTGCCCAGATATGTTAAAAAAATAGATTCTGATGTTAGCGAGTACTGAAAGGGAGGGCTCCATTCCTACCTCCACTCAGCTTCCACGTGTAGACATTCATACTTGTCTTGTACCTCGCCCACCGTCATCTGCGGATGTAACCAGTGGATCTCATCCGACTTCATGTGCTTCAGCCTCAGGCCATAGCACTCGGCCAGCTGGATGTTGGGTCCAATCCGTCCACTCAGTAGGATGGAGGTGATGATCTCCTACGGAAGAGTGAGGCTATGACTCAGGAGTGCATGCTGCAGGACACCCTGTCCTCATGTACCCTTCCCCTGTGAGTTGGCTAGGGTGGGCTCTGTCTTACTTGCTCTGATTCTCTAGCATTCAGTGTGAGGTGACATGGTACACAGTAGATTCTGTCTGATAAGTGAACAATCAGGCAACGTGAGATAAAGGAAGGAGAAGCAGATATTGGAAGTAAGGACAAAAAGCAGAGAACACAGATTCTGAGCTATTGCACTGCACCACGTACCAATCAAATCACTTAATGGTTGCTGAGCGTCTGCCACACCAAAAGCAACTTCTGAATGGTTTCCAATTCAGCTAACACGACTGAGTGCTGGTCCAGGCACTGATTGGTACTTTGCACATGTGATTTCCCTGAGTCCACAAACGCAGGGACGTAAGCAGATTATCACCGTCCTTAAATGCCTCATGAGGAAACTGATGTAGGTATACAGTTCAAGGCATTAAACTGGGATTCTGCATCCTGGTCTACTGGCCTGTGAGTATCACTACTAGGTTAAGCTGACTTCATGACTGGTGAGGCAGGATAAGAAGGAAAGACAAGACCCACATCAAGAAATTGAGCGGCACTGTCTCCGCACTCTAAGGATGGCCACAGGAAATGGAGAGCTTAAAAAGAAGACACCCTCTTGTTCTGTTTTCTTGTCACCCAGTAGTTCAGTGGGCCACCTGACTGGAGTCTGATACCACAGCTTCCTAGCCCGGAGCTAGAGTTGCCTAATGGACAGCTGTCCAGAAGCCTATCAGTAAGGCCGAGACTAGCTCTGAAAACACTCTGGTACCATTTGAACCCCGGTTTCTCATGTAGTTCCACATACACTGGGGAACTAGCTCACTTTGGACAGAACAGTGGTTCAAGTTTAATAACCGGAAGACGCCCCCTATCTGTTGAATATATTTGCATCACCAAGCCTGGAGGGTGGATGATTCAGGAAGCTTCTGAGACATTATGTTTTTCTAGCATGCCTTTCAAGAAGTTGACTAATTTAGTAAGTAAAAAGCAATTATTCCTTATTTAGAACAAAAAGAAGGAGGTATTCCATTTTTTCTTAGAAGAAACCCTCAAACTATTATTTAACACAGGTTTGGAACGATGCCTGATTGTGCATCAGTGTGGGAATCTACACGTCTGGGTCCAGCTGCCCCTTGCCAGCCTTCTCAGACTCTGTAGATGGGTGAAGCGAGAAGATCCTGGCGGGAAAACGACTCTCAATCCGGAAACAGGATGGGGAGGACAGAAGCCTAGTGGAGTGGGGAGGGGAGGGGAGGAGGGTGAAAGAAGAAGGTATGGTCTATGGTAACCACAGGAAGGGCAATGTAGATAAGAGGATGGGGTCAAGGTTGTGAAACAGACACTTTCTTTTTGGGCCTTGTCTCCACCTTCTGCCCTGTTCTGTCCACATCGCTATGCTGACAGTTTACCCAGAACCCCTCTTTCCCTCCTGAGTTCCAACTGTAATCCTGCCTCTGGTGTGGCTGTATGGAACTTTCTCTGTCCCCAGTTGAAACCTACTAAGCTAACATCTAATTCCTTCAGTAACCCCACTGTGAGACTTACTATTGAAAATATCAACGACATGCAAGGCAAATAGGAGAGGAAATTAACCTTCCTTGCACATACAGCCCAGCTTCAACAATGACCAACATTCTGCCAATCTTGCTTCATCTATACTGCCTACTCCCAAACCATGACTCATTATTTTTTTACAGTTCTTCTTTTAAGGTAAAATGTATGTACAATAAAATGCACACATTTCATCTGTACAGTTCTGACACATGAATACACTTGTGTATCCCACACACTAATTAAGATGCAGAGCTTTCCAGATTCCCAGAAAATCGTCTTAGTCAGCCTTCATTGGCCACACTCCCTCCCTCCAGTTTCACTAAGTTCGGCCACCATCTAGATGGCGAATATTAACATACAGAGGTTTTCTCTTAGTGCTTATAGACATATAGATTCAGTCCCATTGTTGGGTGTGTCAGCACTTTGTTTATATTGACAGGTGGAGTTCTTTCTGGTAAACAAACCACAATATGTATATTTAGCACCCTCTACTCCTACAAACCTGGACTATTTCTAACCTCAATGATTATGGAATTTATTCATATAAGTACTGTAATGTATATATGTTATTTCCTTTCAGTAAATCCTGAGAAGTAGAATTACTGAATCAAAGGTGATTCTACTTTATATATCCATTGTGACATGAGAGTCCTGTTACATGTCTCCAATAACATTTGGTGGTTTCTTTTTAATATTAGCCACCTTTATAGATCTATCATGTGTATGTGTATGAACACACAATATCTTGTTTACTATAATTTGCATCTCCCTGATGACAAATTATATTGAGCATGTTTTTATATGTTTATTGGCCATTCATATACCTTCTTTTGTGAAGTATCTGAAGAGTTTAACCATTTTTTTCTGTTATGGTTTTATTATTGAGTAATAGACATTCTAAATATGGTATGCTTCTTGAATATTTTCTTCATATCTGTGGGCTTGCATGCTTGTTACACATTTCCCTATCAGTATCTTTTGATTTTAAGCTATCAAATTTTTTATGGCTTTCTGCATCCTAAGAAATCTTTGCCTGTCCCCAAGTCACGAACATATTTTGTCTTCTTTTATAAGTTTCATGGTTTTAACTTATACTTTTAGGTCTGTAATCCACATAGGTCTGTACAACTATATATGCTTGTATATGGTGTGAGGTAGAGGTAAAATTATTTTGTTGTTGTTCATATAGATCTTCACTTGCTCAGGACTGGTTATTGACTTCCCAAATGAATTATTTTTCTGTCATTGTAACAAATCGATTGCCATATGACAGCTGAAATTGGATCAAGAAGAATTTGATTGATCTTTGTCCTTGGTTCAGGCTGTGGGGAGCCTCCAAATCTTGGAACTTTCCAAGTGATAGAATTGCCATTGTCATTTATGTCAGCTTCCTGGGCCATGACAGCTAATCACCTGGCATCTGGTGGGGTTTTCAGTTTTAGATAGGAAAGACCAGCCATGTGATCAGAGGGCTAAACAGCCAGCCTGGCTTTGGGCAATGGGAGGGGACATTAAGTCCACTTGTACGGCCAATAATCCATCCATCTATCAACCACACTTACAAAATGAAACTCTAGACCCTGGTGTGCAGGCGAGCATTTTATTGGTGGTACACACTGATGTATCTGAAGGGACACATCCCTAAGACATGGAGGCTTCCTGTTTGGGATATTCTCAGACTCTGAGCTGTGCACTCCACCATCAGCTAGTTCTAATCCATAGTTTGAAGGCAGTATTTTCCTGAGTTCTATGAGTTGCTCTAGCAAAGCATGGGATCTGAGGATGGTAGGAACCCCCAAATGCATAGCTAGTCAGCAGTGTGGGAGCTCTGGAGCTTGTGACGGGGGCAAAGAGGGTGGGCATCTTGTGGACTGAGTCCCCAACCTATGAAGTCTATGTTAACTCAGGAATTTCATTGTCTCAGAGCTGCCTTGCAGTGTCTAGCCTTCAAGTGTAACAAGGTCAGTGCCTAAAAGTGACACAGAAAGAGTGATAACAGCTGGGCACTGGTGGGTCCCGCCTGTAACAGTAGCTATGGAAGATCACAGTTTGAAGCCAGCCTGGGTAGAAAAGTCCGTAAGACTCTAACTCCAAAATGATCAGCAAAAACCTGGGCTGGAAGCATGGGTCAAGTGGCAGAGTGACAGTCAAGCAAGCAAGCAGAGATATGGTGAGGCCTTGAGTTGGAACTCTGGTACCATCATATGTGCACGTGCATACACGCATGTGTGCACATGCACATACGCACATACACACACACGTGGGAACTTCAGAATCACACACCAGCAAGAGTAGGAATCCAATTCTGACACCTCCTTTTAGGCCCCTGAGCCAGTCTTCTCCCCACAATACTCTCCTTTTGTCCTATCCACACAGATTGGCTCTTCATTCAAAGAAACCATCAGCAAGTGTCTGTCACGTGCTCCCCAAGCAGAGAATAGCTAGAAGGCTCTAAAGCCTGCACCCAGCCTTCAACTAGGGCACGACTTGCATTTATAGATGGGAAAAAGGAAGTGGCTTCAGTGTGGGGATATGAGTGAAGGAAGAGAGGGGTAAGCTTGAGGGTCTAGAATCATCTCCCTTAGGTTAGCCTCACTGCCTACAGCCCCTTCCTGGATCCTTGTAGCCTCTTCTCTGGGAATCTGGAAGCTTCTCTCACAAGCTTCCCTTAAGTGGGAGCAGCAACATCAGCAGTCTTCCCACAGCTCATCAATTGTCATTAATGAGTCAATATTTCTTTCTCTATTAATAAAGCACTCCTTAGAAGTGACAGTACAAGTTGCTTACATACTCACTCAATTGCTATATGTAACATGATTTTTAAAAACAGTATTAATTATATCAGTTGCTTTTCAGATACGCCCCAGAGCCCCTCCCACTGCAGGAATGCCTCCCACGCAGGGCTGCCCAGCACTGACAAGCAGGTGTATAGGCTGTCCACAGACCACGATCTGCACGTGAACAGTCTTCTGATACCTCCTTGTAAACATCTGCCTTCCGGTGGGTTTTCTTTCTTCGTGGCTAATGCTGATTTATTTGCTTTATCAGATAGTGTGAAGCCCTCCAACTGCCCTTTCCTGTCTTCCTCTTATCTGCCCTTTCCTCTTGTGGCTTCAACACAAGGAGTGGCACTGGATCATGGACCTCATAAGGACATGTTGGTCGATGATGACCACATGTAGGAGAATGGTCCTGTGGAATTCCACATCCCCGAGGAGCAGCACACCGTTTTAGTCTGTGTCTACTCAATAATGTTACACAGGGACAAAAAAGAAAATCACACAACAACACCATTGTCTGTCATTAAGTCACACTTGACTGTACTTCCAGAAAGGGAAAGATCACCCCAACTATCAACTTCTCCGTTCACTTTCCCTCTCCTCTATTGGTTCTAGGCCTCTATTACTTCTAGTTTATATTTATTTAAAAAGATCCTCTTTATCACAGCATAGGACTTCTTTGGTAATCTCTATAGTCTCACTATTTTTCAGGCTCATCAAATTTTAACAAGCAATCTTTTTTCCCTACTGGGCTTATTAAATAAGCTTCATGTTCATAATATAGTTTTAGAGGTGTGGTGATAGCCCTGGCCTCCACACCTCTTCCAGGACTGCCCCTTACCTCCCTCAGGCCCCACTTCTAACTGGAGGTGGTATGCAGCCAATGCCTGGTCCAGAGAAGGCAATGAAGGCCTGTTATGTCCCTAGTCAGTTCCAGCTCCAGAGCTCCATGAAGAATAGCTTGATAGACGATTCCTGGTACTCCTCCAGAGACGAGAGTCAAGATTTACATTTATTTCCAATGAGTTTAAGGAGGAAAACTAGTATTTCTTGGAGTGTGAGAGTTTACTGAGACTGGCTGACCTCATGCGGTTTACAGATAAAATAGTTATTTTGTGCAATCAGCACATAGTAGGTGCGTAAATGGTAGCTATTATCCTGCTAGGACCATAGGATCTCTGTGGCCATGGCGGCACTGTGTGAGTTGAAGCAGAGGCAGGAGAAAGATGATAAATGATAAAATGATCCTCTGAGGTGATTGGGCTGTGGCCACAGCTGGTCCTGCCAGCCAGGCCATCCAGCCAGAAGAAACAGTATAGAAAAAAAAACTCCCTTCTGCTTGGAGAAAGAACCGCAAGGTTCTCTTCATTTAAGGTCCCACCACTTGGTACACGCTTTAGGAGGAAGAAGGAATAGTAAATACCCAGCAGAAAAGTACCAGTAAATCTACCTGGTACTTTTCTTCAAAAGAAGAATTCCCCTACTAAAACACTTGCGGCCGTGGGAAACTTTTTAACTGCCGAGGACCATTTGGGTAGTATAACATCATTAGCAGGCCTACAAATTTATCAATAAGGCAGATAGCCATGAGCAACCAATGAGAATCCTGTCTTGTACCAAGTGTTGTGGGCCTCCTCTGGCCCATGTCGGGACCTTCCCCACCCTGTATGACTTTACTGTTCATTTGAAGTTGGCCAGGAGTCTCTGAGCTTTAGGAGAGGGTGACTGGGTTGCTTTAAGATGTCAGGTAAAGAATGTTATTTTTTGTGAGGGGATGGGACTGAAGACATTCATTTTATATAATGCTTCATAATTCAAATCAGTGAATCTTAACAGGGAACCATTGACATTCAGGCCAGAAGCTCCTCTGTTGCGTGGGACTGTTTAATACCATTACCACAGCCCAGTGAAAGCCATAGCCCTCTTCAATTACAGTGACAGCAATGACACTGTGGATGTCTCCTTGGCAAACACAGCCATTCATCTGTTCAACTACCCAACTATCTACCATTTGATAATTACTTATTTCAGCAGATCTACATATCATGCATTCTGGCCCATGTGTGCATGACTATAGAAACCAGAACCCACACTGTGGTTTTATTAGAGGCTGCAGGGAATTGAATGGTCTCCAGAAGGCATGTCTTTTTTTTTGGGGGGGGGTCCAGTTATGGGGCCTGAACTCTGGGCCTGGGCGCTGTCCCTCAGCTCTTCAGCTCAAGGCTAGCACTCTACCACTTGAGCCACAGCGCCACTTCCGGCTTTTTTCTTTTTGCTTATATGGTGCTGAGGAATCGAACCCAGGGCCTCAGGCTTGCAAGGCAAGCACTCTACCACTGAGCCACCTTCCCAGCCCTCCAGAAGGCATGTCTATATCCTAACTCCCAGCCCTGTCAGACCTCACTTGGAAAAAGAGTCTATGTAGTCTAATAAGTCTTAACTTATTAAGGATCTCAAGATGAGGTTATTTTGGACTATCTGGGTCACTCCTAACCCCAATGGCAACTATCCTTATAAAAGACCACAGAGGGAAGAGATGGCCATGTGAAGATCCAGGCAGAGACTGGAGTGATGCTACAAGCCCAGGAAGGCTGGAGCCATCAGAAACTGCGTGAGGTAAGGGCAGAGTCTATCTTAGAGCCTCTGGAGGCAGTGAAGCACTGCTGGAACCTTGCCTGAGATCTCTATGAGAAAATAATTTCCATTATGCTAAGCTACCAGGACTGTAACGGTCTATTATGGCAGCAGTAGGAAACAGATACAATGGCCATACAAGTTCCTGGTCCCCAACACATGTACAGACTACTTTTTAAAAAGGGACCAAAGAACAAAATAATAAATTGCACGTAACTGATCACTCAGAAAGTGTTCAGTCTAAGGTGATAAAAGCTCTATCAAGGACATCCGGCAATGCAACTGCCAGAACAAAAATAGAAGCAACAGCACAGACACCTGACTATTCACTTGCTGATGTCATGAGCCGACAGAGACAGAAAGGCCTCCAGCATTGAGCATTGCATGTCTGCCTGGGCTCGCCTGGGTAGGTGTCTGTGTGGGTGGGGGGCCAGGAACACACACAGGAAATGGGGGAGGGGTGCAGAAAGGAGTGAACGCACCCCTTTTTATGTCACCGTGGGGCAGGTCTGTGGCTTCCTCCCATGTTCCGAAATCTAAACATCTATTCTCTTCAGGGTAGACATTCTTTTAGCTAGAAGTGACAGCTTACCAGGACAGATGCCTGCTTTCTACTTGCTCCCTGACCTTGTGGCCTGGCGTCCGTGGCAGCTGAAGGAAAGCAGTCGGGCCTTCTCTGAGAGCAAAGAACCTAAGCTCATGACTTGGGGGCCGGAGACTTGTCCTCCAACCACAAAGAGCTGCCGATCGCTGTGTTAGACGGGTTACTATAACAAAATGTTTTTATTTCTGGAGGTGGGGACTTTCAAGACCAAGGCATCAGCGGAGGCGATGTCAGGTAAGGGTCTAAGATAGGACTTCTCGCTGGGCTTTCACAGCAGTGGCAGAAAGGTGGGCCGGTCCTGTAAGCCTCTTCTATAGGACACTGGCCTCATCGGTGAAGCTGTACTCTCCCAACTCAAGTGCTGCCCAAATGCTCTACTTGCAACAGTTATCCCATTAGTACTGAGTTCCAGCGTAAGTTATTTTTAGGAGGACAGCAACATTCAGACCACAGCACCTCCCAACAAACACCAGAGCCAGGGCTTCCATGTGTAAATTAGGGGTTTCATTATACTCTGTGTCTGGCTAGGTGATAGGTTTAAACTCAAAGCTAGCTAGGTTCAGTGACTGACAGGTAAGTAAGCGTACAGGGCAGTGTCAATGTGTTGTGATATCTGGGTTGTGTCCCTCTGGCCATTCTAAAAGGCACTATGGGGCTTGAATTCCGATGGGGGGTGGTGAATATGAGGGGACTCTTGCCTTCCTCAGGCAAAGCAACACCCATGGGCTTCCCCCTGCATCCTAAGACCCCACCGTGGCGGGAGAGTGGCCTCTGGAAGGAGCAGGGTGGAAGGACTTGAGGAGGCTTCACTTTCTGTCCCTTTGGGGACACAAACGTAGATTCCCAGTACCCTGTTGCTTCAGGACTAAGCAAGAATAAGTCCTGGCCCTGGCTTTGTAGCGTGGGAGAGGCTGGCTGGGGACGTGTGGCATACAAGGACCCTGCTGGCAACGCAGAACTGCATCACAGCTCATCAAAGCTCTACTCAATGCCCTACTGTGTGAGAAGCAGGGCTAGACAGAAACCAGTGCACGCAGAGTGAGTCAACAGGAATCAGCCAGAAAGAGAAGGCACCGCAGCCTGCTGGGCAGGTGCCAGGCAGGGAAAGGAGAGAGCACAACGCAGACCCAGGCGACACTGCCACTGTCCTCCAGGTCACGGTACTGGAGGCATTTGCAGGGGCATTGTTCATGGTTATCTCTGATGGTGTGTTTAAACTGGAACTGGAACAACCCAGAACATAGATACCCAACTCAAAAGAGAGTAGAACAAAGGGAAAAGGAGGAGAGGGGATGTGAGGGGAAGGGATACAAGGGGAAGGGAGGGGAGAGGAGAGGAAAGGGAAAGAGTGGGAGGGAGAAGAGAGGGGAGGAATGGAGAGGAGAGGAGAGGGAACAAATATGGAGACTTCCTGGGTGGGCTTGTCTGGGTGTTGCTCTACCTGTTGTTTTCTAAGTCTCATCTTAACCCCTTTCCCAGACAAGCAAATTAGCACCTTAGAGGAAAATATAATAATATAAACCTCCACTTGCTATGGAGGTTCAGAGCTTCCAAACAAACACAATTTCCTATGACTATCCAACAGCAAGAGAAATGGGGAAAAAATCAAGGAAAGCAAAGTACTGTTTTCATTTGGTGCATTGTTTGGGGATCTCTACCACCCACCAAAGTTGTGTTAGCTCCTGGGCTCCAAGGCTAGGGGTTATTTCCATTGCTTTTCCACTTTGTGGTTTTTGAGATAGGGTCTCACTATGCAACCCGGGCTGGTCCCAAACTTAGCCTCCTGTGGCTGGAGTTACAGTCATGCACCACCAAGCCCAGGGTTCTGTAGGTTTCAATGGCACAAAGAGAGCATCAGAGGCTATTTGCATAGAAAGAACTTGAGACTAAAGATAAAATCATGATATGGGCCAATCCACATGGAATAATTGTTCCATACATGGCTGGTGCTATAGGAATCTCCAGCGATTCTGTGATCAAACTGGACTAAGTTGTGGGTGTTGGACGCAGCTAAGTTCTGAACGGTTCTTCCGGACAGACATGTATCTGGCAACTCTGACAGCACAGGCTGCATTTTCAGTACTGGAAGGATGGTGAAAGACGGTAAGTAGTTGGAAGTCAAAATATCCATGGAAATTAAGGCCAAGGTAGGGGAGGGGAGTCCAAAGTCAGGAAGCAGAGAGAGCAAGGGAGGGGGCTATTAGGAGAATCTCAGGCAAAGATGCAGGGCCTGGAGCTCATTATGCCCTAGAGGCTGCCTTAAATCGGCCCTGGGTAATGAAGCTGGTCTTTCCTGTGGAGAACAAACCTTCCTATATCATACATTCTCCCAGGGTCCATTGCTCCCTGCCAGCATACCTGCTTTGATTTGGAAAGGTTCACTCACTGGTGTGAGTTAATGTTGGCTTTGCCCTTGAGTGTGCCTGGGTCTGGGGTATGCTGATATGCCTCATGCTATAGACAGCACAGTGCCAAGCACGGGTGGCACCCAGAAATATTTTGGAGTGGAAGGCAGAACTGCTCTGTACTCTCCCATAAATGATTTATCCATAGCACGGCTTCAACCACAAGCTAGAAGCTGACCATGCCTGCCAGATTCTCTTCTCCAGTCACATAGTCCATTGTTCAGTCGGGCTTTCTGTGTGAAAATGTTAAAGCCTCTCTATTGCACAACCAGGGACAAGACTAAGCTCCTGGACTTCCCACTCATGGACAGCTTCTCCTCCTGTGTTCTTCATCTCAGCTAATGGAGCTGAGCCAGGACCGCAGTGCCTCACACCTCTCTCTTCCACAATTCCGTATCTCTGGGCTTCTACTTCCATTTACTAAATCCTCTACATATTTCAATCCCATCTCTCTCTCTTTTTTTGGGGGGGGTCCGGTCGTGGGGCCTGAACTCTGGGCCTGGGCGCTGTCCCTGAGCTCTTCAGCTCAAGGCTAGCACTCTACCACTTGAGCCACAGCGCCACTCCCGGCTTTTTTCTTTTTGCTTATGTGGTGCTGAGGAATCGAACCCAGGGCCTCGAGCATGCACGGCAAGTGCTCTACCACTGAGCCACCTTCCCAGCCCCTCAATACCATCTTGTCACTGGCCAAATCGGTTAAGAATAGAGGTCATGGTGATGGGTTGCTCGGCTTTGAAAACAAATTCTACTGCTTACTAGGAATTTACTTAGCTCCTCTCCACTTAGTTTCCTTCTGTGCAAAGTGAAGGTAATAATGATATTGTTTTATAAGGCTATACATTGAGAAGTCAGTGGGGTACTATATATGAGGTGTTTTCAAAGGTACTAGCCACTACCATCACCATCCTCACCAAGAGGATGCAATGTCAAATGATCACCAAGATCATCATCTCCACCACAGTCAATACCACCATCACCAGCACCAGCACCAGCACCACCATCATTGCCATTTGAAGAACCTCAAATGCCATAACGCTTAATGGATTGAGATTAATCAGATCAAAGACATCAAATCACGTCTGAGGTTCAAGCAAAGGTTCTCATATCTAGCTCCTGGACACCTAAAGAAGCTGGCCATAGGAGGATCTCTTTTGATGCCAACTTGCGTCCTGCCCACAAGCAGTCCAAGAGAGTTGGCCATGCTAAAAAAGGTCTGCTCAGATGTGTCCAGGAGAGAGAGGAGGGGCATGCCAACAGGGAGCACACACGCCTCCACACTTACCCGGACCTCCGTCTGCACCGTGCATTTGACCAGTTTGAAGTTTTTCCCAGGGTTGAAGCTGTTGCTATAGAAGCAGACCTTGAGGATGCGCACATCTTCTTTCTCGATGTCCACAGGTACCACCACCATGGGCTCTGGGGGGCCCTCGGGCCGGCGTAACGTGCCCACCTTTACTCGGCTCAGGGGCTCAGACACCCCGGACATCCTTCCAGACAGCAGCTAGGACCGGCACATCTCAATCCTGCAGAGGCAGCAGAGGGACAGGCCTGACATGAGTCTGTGGATGGCACCCACCGAGCTCCAAGACAGACACAAATAACACACTCTCTCATTCCTGAAGTCTCCCCTTAAGGGCATTCAGCTTCCTTGATGGGAGAAGCTGCAGTAGAAGCAGCCTGCATAAACAGGCGGTAGAACATCCAGACTTCAAACTCACGAGCATGTCAACCATCTCTTCTGAAGCCCCTCTCCCTTCTGTCCCCCACCACACACACATACACAGCTGGCTCCCAGGCAAGGGGCCTACACTTCACAAAGGCAGCTGTGAGAGGGGGTGGCCACAGCATGGTTCCAAGGCACTACAGAAAAAGCAAGGAATGAGACATTAGAAAATAGCAGGAGAGAAACAGAGACAAGGAGAAAAGGCTGAGGAGAAGTGGGATTGGAGAATGGGAACCCAGGGGAACTACAATAGAGAAGGCAGAAGGGCCCAGGCATGATTGGGGGAGGGGAGAGAGGCCATCACTGGATGACTCATCTCCCTTCAACCCCAGCTACCAGTCACCACCTTCAGGGTCAGAGGTCTAGATCCAATAGAACATTGTTAGAGTATCTCTTGTCACAAGTAGGGTAACTGAAGTAAAACAACCTTCTGCTTCCTAGTTTAAACCCCAGTATTGCAAAAACCAAATCAAAACAAACCAGAAAAATCCCAGACCAGTACTGATAGCCTGGCTTGGCAAAGAAGCCTTGTAGATAAGTAGTTTAAGCCAGTCCTACCCTCTGAATCCAGCAGGACCATCGAAGAAGTTCTATCTCTGCCTTGGTGGTATCAAGCAAGGCTCTACATTGGGAGAAATACTAACTTTAAGCCCTTCTTCAGAGTTGCCTCTGTATGGGTCTGTGTTGGGGCCTGACATTGGTATGTTCCAAATATCTCAGGGGTTTTCAGCCTGGGCTGGGGCTACTGCTACAGGACAAGCTTGGGTCTTGTCCTGAAATCTTTAAATCTATCCTTGTGGAGAGAAGATCCCTCTTTTTTAGAAAGATTGGGACTTCCAAGGGAAATTCTTGGCCTGGAAGTTGGGACAAATGATGCAGTTGGCAAAGTTGAACCACAAACACAGTCAAATATTTTAAATATGCAATCATAGCTTATTTTTATTCTATATACTTAATTCATTTTCCTTTTTGTGACAGTACTGGGGTTTGAATTCAAGGTTCTTGGGCACTGTCTTTTAGGTTTTTCTGCTCAAGGCTATAGCTCTACTATGGGCCACAGCTCAACTTCCAGCTTTTAGGGGGTTTGTGGGAGATAAGAGTCTCATGGACTTTGTTGCTTGGGTGGACTTTGAACTATGATCCTCAGCTCTCAGCCTCTTCCAGACCTTCTATATTATTTCTTTTCTATGCTAGGCACTAGAAAAGACAGATGTAGATATTCATTATCTTTGAAGAGGCATTTTTAAAAGGAAATGCATTATGAAAACTCAAAAGAGAAATAAACAAGAGGGAGGGCAGATATGTCCCTCAGTCAGGGGCACATAGACAAGAAAAGCACCAGGATCAGAGATAACAAAGACAGATACAATTTGGGATGTGAAGGATGGAGAAGAGCAGGTCCAATCTATATTATTACAGTGGTGATGTACATCTATCAGTGTATCTTTATTTAAAGCCCTATCTGTACGACTAACTAGCTATCCTTCCATCCTGGAAGTATCCCTAATTTTCAGCAAACATCGACCGAACATGTCCTGTGTGCCAGTGTTCTGCCACGTGATAGAGAAAGGTCTGACTGTTTCCCTTTAAACTATAACAAGAAATCTGAAGGAAGTTATTTGAGAATTAATCCCAGGAAACACCAAGAAAGTGAAAATGTGTGCCTGGGAGGGCAAGATGGCCCGTTGAGGAGTCCCCGGAACACCTCCCATTCAGTTCTGCTGGAAACTTGGGGACCTAGAACACATCCACCCAGAGAGAGACGGGGGAGAGAGATCTGGGGTTATTAGACTCAACATTGCACACTTGTTCCCAGCATCTCCAGTCAGTTCTGCACAAGGGAGAACTCAGAAAGCACAACCAGGCAGAGCAGGGAGTTGAGAGTCAATACCAGTAAATACTGAAATGGTCAGGCCTGAGAGGACTGCACAGGGGATGGCAGAAATACCACTAGAGGACACGAATGTGTCCCTAAAGACCGTAGACTCTGGTCAAGCATATGCGCAGGAAGCTAGATGTAGTCAGGTACAGACCTCACACACAGCTGGTCCCAGTGTCTCTTGGGCCAATGGCCTTTGGCATTTATTTGCAAGAGTAAATTTACAAGATGTCTTCATGAGGCAGACTTACAAACCTGGTGTCTGAGGGAGGAAGTAGCCTGGCTTACAGTGTCTGTCTCCAGTGACTAGATTGTCCCTGCAATGCACTGGATGCTATGTCCTCTAATATTCAAAACCTAACCCCTAAGATGGTGGCATCAGGAAGTGATGAAGTCACTTGAGGGTGGAGCCCTCGTGGATGTGAGTACTGTCCTTTTACCTGAACACGTCTGATCACCTTTCTGGCAGCAAGCTGGTGATGTGCAGTTAGGAAGAGAGTTTTCACCTTGTCTTGGATTTCCAAAATTGTGAGAAGTAAATGTTATTTATAAATCAACCAGTCTGTGGCATTTTGTGATAGCAGCCGGGATTGATTAGACTGAAATCCTAGGGCTCTATGCATCCATCTCAACATGCTGGCCTTCCAAAGGCCAAGGGAAACCTGGGGGCCATTAGTGCTGCTGGAGCTGTGGACTGGGTCCTGGAAAGAAGGGCAACATAGCCACACCCACAGTTCACACCATGGCAGTCACACCACACGAAGCAGGCTAGGTTTGTCTGCAGCTCTGGAAGTCCCAAGAGCTGTCTCATCAACCCAGGTAGCATCCCCACTCAAAGTGTCATAACTCCAATGCGTGTGAACTGGAAACCAGGAAACCCTGGGAAGAGTGTGAGAGAATAGTTAAGCAGGAATGTGTGAGTAAAAATCAAGAGATCCAGCTGGTGAGAGCTGGGGAAACTCCATGTTTACTTATCTAGAGAGCAGAGTGGAGTAGAAAGCCTTCTATGATAGAAGGCAGGAGTAGAAGTAGAGCAGGGGACTTAGGAGCCAGGGCCCAGTTGGGGCGAGGGTGAAGTTTGGCAGGGATTTAGGGAAAAGACCTTCGGGTGCTTCTGAGCCTGAGCTGCTGCACTCGGTGGTGCTTTTCAACTAGAGTTGCTAAAAGGAGGTAAAAATCCAACCACAATGTAAGCACCTGCCACTCACCGCTGGTGGAGTGCACAATGGTGCGGCCATTTTGGAAGACAGCTTTGCAGTTTCTTATAAGACGAAACATTCTCTTACTACATGCTCTAGCAATCACGCCTCTTGGTATTTATACAAAGAAGTTGAAAACATGTCTACACAAAAAACCTACACATGGATGTTTATAGCAGCTTTATTCATGATTGCCAAAATATGGAAGCAATGGAGATGTAGGTGAGTGGATACACAAACTGTGGTGTATCTAGCTAATAGAATATTATTTAACCCCAGAACCAATGAGCAATCAA
This sequence comes from Dipodomys ordii, assembly GCF_000151885.1. NCBI lineage: Eukaryota > Metazoa > Chordata > Mammalia > Rodentia > Heteromyidae > Dipodomys > Dipodomys ordii. The sequence continues at coordinate 238,373 of NW_012267290.1, read as the reverse complement.
TCCATGAAATATAAGGAGGAACCTTAAATACACATTTTTAGATCAAAGAAGCCGGTTTGAAAGGCTACGTGATTTGGACTCTGTGACATTCTGGAAAAGGTACAAGTGTTAAGGCAATGATCAGTGGTTTCTGTTGTTGAGGGGCAGGGAGAATGATCAAGGGGAGCACACAGAAAATGGTAGGTTGGTGAAACTATTCTCAATAGTGGATACAAGTCCTTTTGCGAAGGTCGAATATAAGAATGAACCATGGTGTACATTATGAACTAGACAATAGTGATGTACTACCAATTGCAATAAATATTCTACTCTGGGGTAAAATGTGAGGATGTGTGTGCAAGGCTAGGAAGATCTCTCTGTACTTTCTCCCCCGTTTTGCTGCGAACTTAAAACTTCTCTAAAATAATAAAATCTCTTCAGGAAAGATTATAATGAGAAACCACAACCTGAATCACACAAGGTGGTCTGCCTGAGAGGTTGCCTGCTTCAGTTAGGAGCCAGGTCTAATTCTAGCCGTGATCAAAAATTGATCTTCGATAAATCTGATCAAATGTGGCCCATGCAGACAGACATGCAGGCATTGCCCAGCTGCCTGGAGGAGGCTAGTTTCTTATCTCAATCAGCTTCTCCTGGCCCACCAATCACCATGTCCTACAGGGTCCGGCCTGTTATTTCAGTCACCTAGACTCTTCCTTTGCCTTCAGCCTGGCACAGCCCTTCATCTGTGCTTTCAGTCCTTTGCAGCAGCCACCACTGCTCTGACTAGGCATTCCAAAAATAATTATGATGGAAAGTTTGGAAAACAGAAACACAAATGTTCTGTACAACAAGGGGCAGGAATGAAGAAACCCACTTTACTGATGAAAAACATTGCAAGGAAGGTTTGAGCCATTTGGTCAAGGATTCATGCCGGTGAAGAAGGAAACAAGGCCTGTAGGGGATGCCGGTCTGTGGTAGAGTCCTTGCCTGGCATGTTTGAAGTCCTTGATTCAATCTCAGCATAAGTGGGAGGAGGGAAAGGGTGAACTTGGATCTGGAAGTAGGTTTAAATGCAGGCCCAGAACGTTTCCACTCCCTAGCTGTCTCTGAAGAAGGTAGCACCTCCCTCAGGGTGGCATAAATTCCATACAAGAACAAATGTGTCAGCCCAGCATAGAAGAACCCAGTGCACGAGAAATCCCCTGCCTTTTCTCCCTGTGGTAATGCAATGCTTCCCATGCTGGCACTCTGTCTGCCCAGGTCCTGATAGGACCTTTCAAGATTGAAAGGTAGGGAGTTGGTCAAAAGAGCCGCACCTAGAAAGGCTGTACCCAGCTCTATTGACAAGTGGTAGCATCAGCAAGGGCACCTCGACCTCCTACCAGGAGGTACATATCTGCTGTGAACTACCACAGCCGTCCAAACCCAAGCAATGGGAATGCAGGGAGCATTAGCCATCTGTCCACAAGATCTTAAGAAAACATACCCGGAATCCTCACAGTCTTCTCTCAAACCACTCTGCCTGTGTTCTGATCCTAGCTCACTTTCTGTCTAGCTCTGAGACCTGTGCCAATACCTCAGCCTGTCCCAGGCTATGCTGCCTGCTCCACTTCCTTTAGAGGAGGATTATGAGAAGTAAGTAGACATCATGGAAGTTTATTGTAGCCAGAAAAGCACGGCCCCAAAGAAAGTCTCACCTAATCATTGTCTGCTTCCTAAGATGGCGGCACTACATGCTTTCCCATTCTTTGTTCCTCCTGCTAGTAGCTCTCTATGGAAAAAGCTCTAATTTTCAGCATTTACCAATTTCCATGGTGTAAATATTCCCAGGATGGGCTGACTTCAGGTCCCAACATGGATTACTGAATGTGGAGTTAGTACTCTAGGAGGTTCCAACTCCTGTTCCCGACAACAGAACTTTCCTGTTTCTCTATATTTTGCACCATTATTTGAATTTCTCCCCAATGGCTGGTCTCTGGCTTGGATGTTCGCAAAGTCCTCTGACCTTCAACTTTTGAACCCAAAACCCACACCCTTTCTCCAGAACTCTTTCATGGCATTCCCAGACCTGCTGATTGTTCTTCTTTGTGTCCTGGGCTGCCCCAGACATTTCCAGAGTGTCAGGGGTGTGAACATGCCATGGCACCAGTATAAACCCTGGCTATGATCCATTCTGGGCTCCAGCTAACCTCCCAGCCCCCAGAGCTGCTCAAGCCACAAGTGAAGAATAACAAACACAAGGAAATGGGCCCAAATTAAAACAGGAAAAGTTTTGATTGGCTATAAGAACTTCTTGGCCCAAAGTTGTAAAAGGTACTAAAGGAGGCTATTCAATCTCCAAGTCCCTGAGAATCTTCAGGAAGAAAATAAATTATGTTCTTCCTGAAAGGCAAGACGTTTACCTGCCTCAGGAATTAGGAACTGAAGCAAAATTAAACTTACGCTTAACCATCACAGATAAAGATAGTTTTTGCCCTGGATGAAAGAACAGTGTGATTCCTACTAAACATATACCTCTGGGTGCCAGTGGCTCACTCCTGTAATCCTAGCTACTCCAGAGAATGATATCTGAAGATCTGGGTTTGAAGCCAGTCCAGACAGAAAAGTCTATGAGACTCTTAGCACCAATTAACCACCAAAAAGCCAGAAGTGGTACAGTGCTAGCCTTGTGTGGAAAAAGCTAAGTGACAGTGCCCAGGCTCTGAATGCATGCTTAAGTACTGGTATGTGCACACACACATACAAGCACACACATGTGCCAGAGTTTCAGTATATAGTCTGACTTGTTTTCCCCAAGAAAAATAGATAATCAGCCTCATGAGGCCTAAAGAAATCAGCTTGTCCAGATCACAGTGGCAGAGCTTCTGGGCCTCCATGTTGCCCAGCTCCAGTGTTGGTGATGAGTAATGTCCCAGGGTATAGTGCAGTACCCCACAGGCTTTAAACCCGGTCAGAATGAGTCAAGTGCATGAGCGCTCATCCCCTTGATGTCACACTACCACCCTACCACCCTCTGACTAACGGCAGTTACCACACGCCAGCGGGCTGGTACCATGCCTAGGGGCTGACGTCAGGATCAGCTACTGACCAGCTCTGATGCCAGAGTTTCCATGCAGTGGTTGGGACACTCACGGTGGTTTTGATGAGGTTTCCATGCATCCATGGCAAAATGGGAAAACTAAGAGCAGTATAGACAATTCATTCTAAAGCTGAATGTGTTCAATGAAGCTGGCATTTTATTCTAACAGAATCCAACTTTTTCCAGATTCACAATGCACACTGGTTTATAAAATAGTTTTGGGCAATTTGAGCACCAGGTCTCTGCAGTTAATCAACAGTGAGATCTGAACAAAAGGGACCCATCGAGGCCTCTGTGTCCTCCCCTGGGATAGAAGGCTAAGACCATCTACGGAAGAGTCAGAGGTGACCTCTGTGAAGTGCCTTCAAATGTGTTTTTAAAATACCTATGGATGGGCCAAAGAAAGAACTGGAAATCTTACAGCAAGATGTTCCTTAAGAGGCCCCCTTGGCCTGGCAAGTGCAATGCCAGGTGGTCAAAGCAGCACCCAGCTCCCGTGTCCAGGGCTCAGGGCTGCCTCTCCATCAAGACCCCCTTCCTCCATCCACTCCATCCACCCATGTACTTAAAAAGGTCCCCCTCCCTCACGCTCTGTTCCTCCTGGTCCCTTGCTGGGCCTGAGGACACACAGGGCAGGAAGCATCCCGGGGAAACAGGCCAAGGGCCAGCCCCTTGGGTCTAGCAGAAGTCAGAATGTCACGAGAGAGGCACACTTTATTTCCACTGTCTCTGACTCACTTCCCCTCGTTGTTTCCACCAGCAAATGGGGAAGGCCTTTCCGATCAGAGACCAGCTGAGTGCAGAGTCTTGACTAACTGCAATGACCTTGCAATCTTAGGGAGCCATTTCTGTGTTTCTGGGCAAGGTTGGCCCCTGATGGCTCCATGCTGAGTCCCCTTGCCAGTCCAAGTCCTTTCAGTCCCCAGTTCCTGCAGGGCTGGTATTCTGCTGCTCCAGGGCCCCCATCATTTGGTTAATCCTTTCCCTTCTCTCTAAGGATCCCTCCCCACAATCTTGTGAAGGAAGGAACCAGAAAGGTTGTGATTAGTGCCAGCTATAATTCAGTGTAATTCAAAAAAGCATTTGTGGAGACTCTACCACATTTTGGCTCCCCACCCCCGCACCCATTACCCACTTGGAGCCCTTCTGCTGCCAGGACCTGCCCCCACCCAGGGCCAGCTGATACCGCTGGTTCTCAGGCAAGAAGGAGAAGCAGGGACATGGAATATAACCTGCTTTGTTAGGGTGACCTCTGCTCTCCGAGCTGGTCCAGTTCTTTAGCTATCTCTATAGTTAAGATTCGTCTTTCCTCTGATTTGATCTTTGGGTTCCACTGCTTCCCCAACTCTTCAAAAAACTACAATTCTAAACTGGATGTGGTAGTACTTGGGAGGGGGGGCAGGAGGATCACCACTTTGATTGAGGATAGCCTGAGCTATCACAGTTCTTTTGCTTTCCATTTGCCAATTCATGAATTGTTTTTAGCTAGCGTGTTTTTCTCCTTCTGTGTCAATTTCCTACATCAATTCTTCTGCTCTCTCTCTCTCTTTCTTTCTCTTTCTTTCCCTCTCTCCTTCCCTTTCCACCCTCTCTGTCTCACTCCTTTTTTACACTCACTCACTCACCTTCTCTTTCTTCCTGTGTCTCAGGTACCAGGAACCACAGCAGAGCTCAGATATATGAAAATAAGCATACAGGGACCAGGGGCAGGCAAGAATTCAGTTTAGCACTCTACTAACTGAGACCTCAGGGGAAGAAGGGAAATTTCAACATCACTGGCATCCAGCCCACATCTGACCCTTAATATCCACCTAACTCCTGCAGAATCTGTTGGATAGAGTCATAATCTAGAAGAGAGAAATATACACACACATACACACATGCACACGCACACTATGGGTTCTAAAAGGTCTCTAAGCTTGGTATCAGAAGACCACTGAACAGGATTTGCTCACTAGGCTTTGGTATCTCAGGGGACCCTTACTCAGCAAGATCAGGAAACCGAATGATATGATGCTGGGCTGGGAAGGAGAATGTGTGGGGTGTCTTTAAGACTAGAAGCTAGCAACATATTAAGAAATTTGATGGGTGGGGAAGGAAAGTGGGAGAAAAATGAGTGAGGGGGTAATAAGTTCGACAAGAAATGTACTCACTACCTTACTTATGTCACTGTAACCCCTCTGCATGTCACCTTGGCAATACAATTAAAATTTAAATAAAAAATTTAAAAAGAAATTTGAACTTCATCCTACAGGAAAGCAGATTCTCATTTAAAATGTTATAACTATGGCAGCGGGATGACACACAGATGTGACCTAGCAAGCCACAGGAACTGTCAGGGGAAAGGGTGGTATGTCCAGGGAGAATGCATTGAAGCATTTATTTTCCCCCTTCTGTCGTTCTCTCCCAATCTTTCCCTCCCATCCCTACCATAAGATATCCAGTTCATTTTCTACATAGTATCCTACATACCTTTTTGCTGTTAGTTTTGAGACAGAGTCCCATTTTCTGCCAGGGCTAGCCTGAACCATGATCCTCTTCTTTTCACATCCTACCATGCCAGGGATGACAGACACACCCTGCTTGAGATGGGGTCTAGCAGACATTTTTGCCTGGGTGGGCCTGAAATTGAAATTCTTCTGATCTCAGTCTCCAGTGTGGCTGGGATGGAGAAGTGTTTCCACCTGCCAGCCGCCAGCCTGCCTCTGTGAGTCCAGCGTACACGGAAAGTCTGCTTTCTGTAAACAGACATCAAAACCACCAAACACAACAGCACCCATCTGTACTGTGCAACAGTCAGCCTTCATTTGAATGTGAATTGAATAAAATAACAATTTAGATGCCCCATCATGCAAACAGGATGCCACCTGTGTAGAAAAGATTTGGAGAAAATCAAAAGTAGATGAAAAAAATCTGAGTGGTTAAAAATGTCAATGAAAACAACTTGGAAGAATCCATACTATAGTCATCAAACAAGCCAAGAGAATTAGAGAAAAGTAATAAAAATCATATGTTTATGGACTCATAACAAAACTGCTACTTTTGTCAATGAATTCAGAAATGGCTTTCTGAAGAGCAAGACAGTTCAGTATGAAACAACTTGCATGTGTTGACCTGGTCCCCTCAACCTTGGGAAACATGCTCTACACATCTAAGGCAAGGGCTATAGGTCACTGACACAAAGACGTTCCCAGCTACACTGTTCATCATAATGAAATAATGAGAATAAGAACAAAGACCCAGTGAAATGCTAGGGGGCAATCTAAGCAAACCAAAAATGATAAGTCATGAAACAGATATAAGGAGCAGAGCCAGGGTCAGTAGCTCACCCCTGTAGTTCTAGCTACTGAAGGAGGCTGAGAGTTGAGAATCTTGGTTCCAAGCCAGCCCAGGAAGAAAAGTCTGGGAGATTTTTATCTCCAATCAAGCAGCAAAAGCTGGAAATGGAGCTATGGCTCAAGTGGTAGAATGCTAGCCTTGAGTAAAAAAAAAAAAAACCAAGCAAGAATGCAAGACCCCTAAGTTCAAGCTCCAGTAACGTGTGTGTGTGTGTGTGTGTGTGTATGTGTGCGTGCGCGCGTACATGGAGTAGTAGTACATGAAAAAATTTATATAAAAATGTTAAGTGACAGAGAATGGAATTTACATACTGATTTTATCTAACTACATAAAAATACATCCGCATTTAGAACTGCGTGCCGTTGAAAGACCTTAAGTTCTCTTTGTGCTATCTTAGTTAAATATATTTAAAACTATGTACAGTCTGCCCTACAAAGCTAAAGCTGGTCCTCTTCCCTATGCATCTGCCTCTTGCTTCTTTCCTTGCAGTCTGACTTCCTGTGCTCTCCACGCAGCCCTCAGAGGGTGGTCAATCTAATCTTAGAAGCTGGAGGAGAGAGTAACAGGGCCTACAATGTACATGTCCAGACCCTATCCAGAATCAGGGTTGGGGTCTGTAGTGTGGAGAAGCCACCAGTGAAGGGTGGCAAGGAGAGCCTGACACCACAGGAAGTCACTCTGTTCTCCTGGAGTCCACGGCATGTAGCTAGACCTCTGAGTTCTTTGCCATGCTTGGTCCTAGGTTCTCTCTCTGGTCCTGAGACAGCAGTACCCCCACAGCCCTTCCTCTACCCCTGGTCCCGTGTCACACTGGCGGGAACACCTCTCAGCACTTTCCCTGCATGGTGAGCCCACACCACCCTCATCACTCAAAAGATAGCCACTTTTTTTTTCTCTTGCTTTGGTGCTTGGGGACCCTGGGTCTGAGCATGTAGCTCCCCAAAGATTGCGGGGAAGGCAGAAGGTAGAAGTGTGATTTGAACAGAGTGCAATCAGCCCCAGGCCGGGCTGTTGGCTGCCACACCCTGTGGTAATGGAGAACCTGGCAGTGGGTGGACCCCAGCCAGACTGGGCCTTCTAAGGAGGCCTCTGCCCACACTCAAGCAGTGTCCTGCGGAGCTCTGGGTTCGAATGCTTACCAGACTGAAAGCATGGCCTGAGAGCTACCTATCTGAATGGAGACGTCTGAGGTTGGCTCTGCCATGTGTACTTTACAGGAACATTTTTTTTTTTTGGCAGTGTCTCACTGTATAACCCAGGCTGGTCTTAAACTCACTGCATAGCCTAGGCCAGCCTAATGACCCCTCCAGCCTCAGACTCCCAAATGTTGAGATTACAAGCAGGCACTAAAGTGCCCAGGTCCCAGGTGATCTTTTTTATTTTGTAATTATTTATTTGTTTATTGTTTAGATGGAATCTCACTAGGCTCAAATAATCCTCATGCCTTTGTCCACACAACAGCTGAAACTATAAGGATATACTACCATGCTTGGCTTACATTTTTAAAATAAAATTTAATTGAAATGGTTTATACTTAAGGCATACAGTTTCATTATGCCTTATATTCAAGTCAATTAGCATAGTCATTTCTTCACATAGTTATCATTTGTATTATGGAAGTTTCTCTCTGCAGTAAGAGAAACACAAAGTACCTAATACCATGTGATTAATCACAGCCCATTAGCTCACTAGGACTTACTCATTCTACATTAGTGAAACCTTGTCTCCTGTGGACAACACAGGGCCACTTTGCAGTCCATGGCCTCCCCTGTGAGGCTGACACCTGTCCTGGGAGGGTGACGAGCCACCAGTCTGGCCCTTGTCTTACTCGTCCGAACTGAGTTCAGAGGATCTGGCTTGATCCTTCAGTGGGGAGCTCAGGTCCCCCAGTTTCCAAGTGGAGGCCCCCCGCAGCCAGGGTGGGATTCACCACAGCTCAGTATTGCAATCTCCCTTCCCAGGTGCCTCCAAGCCTCTCATTGCAAAGCATGTGGTAGTTTCTATTTGAGTGTCTTGTTACCCTCTATTGGGAAATGGACAGAAAGAAAACAAACTGGGGGATCATAAAGAACTCAAAAAATTTGGGGGAACTTCGGTTTTCTACAAAGCCAATTGTGAGCCTGGGTGCAGAATCAAGACACCCCCGGTGGGAGCTATTCTCTAGCAACTTTCTCACCACTGTTCAAATTACACAGGTGTTTTCCTCCCCTGGTAGAAACTAAAAGAAAAAAAGAAATACCAACTAAAAACTTCCTGGCCACAAGAAGTATCAAAATAGCTACAATGCCTTTAAAAGAGCCATGCCCTCCCTCCATCTTCCAGCACCCACCCACACTCCCCATGGAGCCAGGCTGGGAAGAGAGAGGTCAGACGCCTGGATTCTACTTAAGAATCATGAATCTAGTTCCCCCACATTTGTTTGACCTAACAGTTCCTTTCTTCCTTCAGATCTTTTTTTATTGAGGTTTCTGAAGAACACAGGAAGTCAGAAAAAAGAACAGCAACTGACTTCTCCATAGCTCACCGCAGACATGAGGTGGGGAGAGTAGAGCAGAAGGGCTCCGGGACTGGACAGGTCACTTCCTGGCAGACAAGGGAAGTGGATCTGAACACAAGCACGGACTGAGTATAAGGGTGATGTCCACATCTAGTGCTGGGGAGCTCCCAAAGAAACCAAGTTCTACTTCTCTTCTGGTAAAACCTTTTCTAGTTCACACACACACACACACACACACACACACACACACACACACACACACACGTGCACGCATGAGAGAGAGAGAGAGAAAGAGAGACAGAGAGAGACAGAGACAGAGGCTAGGATTTTACATTCTTTGGAATCACACTCAACTGACATTGCTGAAACATACTCTGATAACTTGATAACTTGGGTAAGACAACTCATCTGTCTGTACCTCAGTTCTTCTCATCTAAAAAGTGATGGGATTACCTAAGAGGAATGATTTTCCAAGGAAGCTGAGAGTGAATATTCAGACTGCTTGGAACAACAGGTTCGTCAAACCATCAAATACACCACTGTTTGGTCAAAAATGCTTCCCAGTCTGGAGAACCCCAAAGACACCTTGCTCCCTGCAAGCCCAGAGTAATGCTCCTGGAGAAGACTCCATGCATCTGAGTAGGGGCTGAAATCACAGGCCCCAGAGACAGTCATTTGGTTGTGGAAGGAGAAATGAGACAACCGAAAGACAAGATGTGAGGGAGGGCAAAGTGGCTAAGAAAGAATAACATGCAAGGTAGTGAGTCTGACTTCGGCAAAAGCTAAGGGGGATACTGATGGAGGTAAACCGGGCCCTGTGCTAACACAAGATGGAAGGAGCTGATCTGTTATGAAGCCCACCTTCCAAAGGGCAGATTATGCAGATGACTAAATTACAGAGCTAAACAGAACAAGGTTTGTTTTCTAGAACCTTCCCCCCAGTGCATCTCTCTGAACTCTATCCTACCCTGCCTGCTATGGACAGCCTCTGCCCATGTACAGAGACACAGATCTACTGTAATGGGGCCTTGGTGAAAGCACTCTTCCTTTACAAACAGTGCACACGGCAGCTTACAAGCTCTGCTCTTTCTCCTCCCTCCTCTCTGTGGAAGTAATGTGGGCCACCTTACAGGGAGGAAATGAGGGCTCAGAAAGGGTAAAAAGCTATCTTCAACAGGGATCAGACACTAGGCTAGAAGAGGCCTCCTAGGCCAGCCAAAGCAGGGATTCAAATGAGGGAGGAAGCTTGCATTCGGGACACAGAGCACGTCAGGAGGTCTGTCAAACCACTGGAATCATCTGAGACAAATCCTGCTGCATCATCCTCGCCCAACCTCACTGTGCTTGCTTACTAAGTTGGGCATGTTCATTCTTTACTAACGATACCTTGAAGATCAACAAAACTAAAATTTACAATGCACTTATTTGTAAACCACAAATCCCTAACACTGGATATGGGTCGTAACTACAAATCCTCCAATTTATTCAAGTTCCTTTAAATGTCTACATAAATTTTTTGGTGACAGGGATCCATCTTGTCAAAACAACCCACTTCTGGGTCATTGCAGGCCCAGAGAGAGTTATCTGTCATTCATTCCTACAGTGTGTTAAAGGAGTTTTTCTACATCTACTTACAGGTACCAGCTCTGCCTTTGTTGCTATCAGGCATTAGCCTCACCCTGGCTTTGCACTGTGAGTCTGAGGCTCTAAACAGGAGCCTACACAGAAACAGGAGGCTCTGCAGGTGGCTCACCCATTATTGTATACCTGGTTGCCCAGATAAAAATGTGTATAAGTACACATTTTATTCCAAGAAATCTGTAGGAATAGATTTGGAGGTGATCTGGTGACCCCAGTAATAGTAACTGGAAGCTTTGAAGGGCTACTCCCAGGAGAGGCAAGGTGAATAGCCAAACAATGGTCCTGGCCAATCTGCCTAGTCTGAATTCAATTCTCAGGATTTTAGAACTCAATGGGCTTCAAGGTCACACATCCCTGGAGCTTCTTTCTCCACGGTCCTGTAGCTCACACATATGGCTTCTGTCCGATTGATGTCCAGTCCACCTGACCCCTGCTTTGCGCTCATCCTTGAGCTGAGGTAGCAACCACACAGAACCCCCTGGGTCCCCACAGCACTGGCTGAGCAGACTCACCGCCCACTCTCGGGTTCTATTCTTGGCTGTCAACAGCGCCATCACTTGTCAAGTGTCTCACTGCATGGCTGAGAGCCAACTGAGGGAGAAGAGGGATCCAGAACATAGGCTGGCCCGCTCTCTGCCGCAGCCCACAGCCCTTCTGGGAATGAAGAGGTCATATGGGTACAATACTAAAGGAGGCAGGAATGGGCACAGTGCGCACTGCATACTGTGGGGGCCACCAGCAGCCAACCAGAGGAAGAAGAAAGGTCCACCGTGAAAGAGCCCTGCTGGGCTGGGGGAGCAACATACCTGGGAGACAGGATGCCTGGGTCCCGCTCTCAAAGCTTGTGACCTTTATAGACACAATTTACCTGTGCAAACCTCCGTTGCTCTATAGGACATTGCTAGTAATTTTTGTACATGGACTCACTCAGACTAAACAGAACACTGCAGTGTTGGAGGGGCATCTCAGAGATCATCTAGTCTGGTAGTTTCTAGAACTTGGAACTTGCGGGAAAAATCTTTAAAAATATACATGGCTTAGTCTATGTTTTCTGCTCATAATGAATGCAAAGGGTCTGCATTTAACAAGATGGGACTGGCAATGACTGGTAGGCCGATTCCCGAGTCACCAGTTCAGCCGCTCATCATGGTTCAGGGCAAGGCTGGGACTGGACTGAGGTCTGTTCATCCCTGTTCTAAGACTTTGCATTTGTGTCCAGGACAGACGAGGCTTAGAACCTTAGACGGAGACTGCAATACTGCCCCCATGCCGGCTGTTCTTAGGAGCCACCTGTGCTACAGCCGGGAGACACTTCCGAGGCCAGTTTGCCTAAGTCTGTATGGATTCTTCCAGGCAAAAATACAATAGCTGCTCTCTCCAGCCCCTTCCCATCTCAGGAAATAGTGGGAAGGCATTGAATTCCAGGCCCTGACTTGCAATTAACCAACACTTTGGTGAAAGTGGCTCAACTCTCTAGGCTCAGATCTTCACTTCAAGATATAGCAAAGCTATACTGTCAGTTTATTACAGCCCAATTTATAGCAGCTCAGGGCTGGGAGGAAACAGACATTAGCTAATCCAACACTGCCCTCCAGATGCCTAGGGGGCACCTAGAGAAATTGATCTGCTAGCCCTCAGAGCACAGGATGGAGCCTCATAATAACGGTGGTTCTAGTTTCTGTGTTTGGTGCTTTAACAAGGCCTAACCAAAAATGGAGAACATTGTTTCTGGGATTAGCTAGTTCCTGGTCGTATGCCTTTCCTATGAGAGAGCCCTGGCTTCCCACCACCTCCAAGGGGCTTTTAATCTACTGCTCATCTGCCCTTAGTCCCTGGCCCAGGTTCCAAATAACTAGGAGCAACTCTGCTCCCTACAGCCTCTGAATGCCTTTACATCAGACACTCCTGAACCTGTTCCCTGCCTCACCCTCCCTTCAGGAGGGAGCCACAGCAAAGGCTCACCAGGCTCCTAATCCACCCTGGGCTTCCCTGTGGGGCTCGGCAGGGCCTGCTGCTGGTTCTAGGGATATGTATGACCGTCTTCCTTCATGACAGCCAGCTCTACATATCTGTAAGGTGTCTTCCTGTACCTGATTGAAACAAATCCCCAGCAACTTCAAAATGGTCCTGACACGGTCTGAATCTCTGGGCTGAATGGCCACCCCAAGGCTCCAGATCTGTTCCAGCCTACCTCTCGCATGCTATGCGAAATCTCCAGTGTCAACCACACATGAAAAAGGTCTAGAATCCTAAGCCTCTAGTTCTCTGCAGTCTCGGGAGCCCCTGGGCCTCGGGCCTCGTGGTCCATGTACCAGGACTTTCTAACCCCGGGAAACTTTCCTTGCCAGCTTTGTCTTCTCACATCTGGTGGGCCCTGAATAGATTTGGACACTATAGGACACAGAATTGGTTCAATCATGCTTCAGTGTGACATCGTTTCTGCTTTTTTTTTTTTTATAAAGCACCAAATCTGGCTTTTCAGAAGTTTCCTTCTCCTACCTAAACACTTTTGGCTTCCTCACTGTGCCCAGAAGTGGAGTGGCATGGCTGTCACTGTTCTGTGGTTCTAGAAGACTCTATCCCAAGGCCTAGAAATCTCCCAGGATCCTGCTTCAAGGGCTTCATGCATGCTAGGCAAACACTCTATCACTAAGAGACATTTCCAGCCCTCGTTATATACATTTTATTTGTTCAGTTTTTCTGGAATATTCTGATTAACAAACTCTCCTTAACCAAAAGACTGCAGCTATAGCTATAGTCTCTAAAACTTCCTCTAAAGCTACAGCTTTAAGGAAGGAGCAGAACATTTTCTCAAATGAAAACACCTCTTCCAATTCTCTGTTTCATTTATACCATATTTCTATGAATGTAATAGTAATAACAACCACCACTTAGCAAGTTCTTTTCATGTGTCAATCATAACATCAGGCAATACTTGCATGTTTTCTTATGCAATCCACATAACATGCTATCCCCTAATAGAACACACGGGCATCCTTAGGATAGACTCGATGCCCCCTTTTGGACCTGCGCTTGATTCAAGGAGATGCCCAATAAACAATGTGTTGAACTAAGAAATTAATTAGTTTTTAAAAATATTGTTAACGTCATATTGTAGTCGAAGAACCTCTCATAGACACTAAATAACAGCCCAAGATCCCAGCACTAAGAAATGTTGGAATCGAGACATAGTTTCCTGATGGGAATCTGCTTTGTTCTCATTACTCAGTGTTGCTCCCACAGCTTGGCCACTGACTACTCCCCACTCCCTTTCCTGAAATTCTCCAGCCCATTCTCCAGCCCCAGAATCACAATATAAATGTGGAAGCTCGCTGCCCATCCGCACCCCTCAGGTGTCAGGCACCCCAGTGCCTCCATTTCAGGCCCTCACCACTAACTTTCAGGGCACAAAAACCCCTTAACTACCTCTACCCTGCTCTGACCTGGGGTTCTACTTAAGCCCCTCTACCCCTGCCCCCACTATGCCTTGTGACTCCTGATTCTGCTCAGGTCTCCATGGAGTCCCTCTTCCAACTTTCCATTAAAGTTGATCTGGTCTGTTGAGTTCGCTTTCTGCTATTTTTTTATTCGAATAACCTCATGACTCAGTTTCCTAACAATCCCATTATTTGAGTTCAGAACGCTTGTTCTTGACTGAGTGCCCCATTCTGAGTGTATGGTGTAGAATCAGGACCATCTCCATAGTCTGGCCTTGACATTTACACCTACAACTCTCTTGGCCAATGGGAATGCCCACAGTGAAGCTCCCTCACAGCTCAGACTCCGTGGCCATCCCCAGACCTAGAGCTATGCTCCTCAACTACCCACTGAGGTTTCTAAAGTCTAACTGGGGAGTCTAACCACAGTTTCATCTTCAAAAATAAGACAAAACCAAGAGAGGAAACCCACCAAAGGTATCTCAGAGCTCCTTCTTTTCTCAGAGCTTCTTTCAGGTAACAAAGGAGCCAGGCAGATCTGAACTGACTGTGTCCTAATCACATAGCCCTGTCACACTGAGATCTCTGAAATGTGGTAGGAAGGGGTGACGGTTCAGGGGACAGAAATATAAAACAGATTGTATGTATGCAAGTATGCTTTGCCTAAGATAAACAGTCAGTCTGGTTTATCTTGCTAGCCTCTGCATTAGCACACATTTCTCCCTTCAAGGATTACAACGCAACATGGCTGTGACATCAGGACTTAGTAAAGTTCCAGGAAATCTGAACGCTTGGGGTGGTATGGCTCCCACTGGCACTGGCAGAAGTACTGAGAACCTGAGCATAGCATGCCTTCTATGAGCATAGTATGTCCCCGCAGAGCTCAGTATCAGTTGCCTTGTCTAAGCAGGAAGAGACTGCTTTTAAATTCTTTGACTTAAGTTCTTAATACTGGTTGAGCTTCCCTAATCTGAAAATACAAGATCTGAAATGCTCTAAAAACCTGAAACTTTCTGAGGCCAACATGACACCACAAGTAGAAATTTTCATAATGGAACTGACTACATGTGACAGGTCTCAGCCAAAACACAGGTGCATCACAAAGATTATATACAATCATCTTCAGGCTATTTGTATACGATGTTTATGAAACACAAATAACATCGATTTTTTGACTTGAGTCCTATCCTCAAGATTTCTCATAATGTCTATGCAAACATTCCAAAACTCAAAAACCCTCAAATCTAAAACACTCCTGGTCCTACCCAGAACCTGCAGGTGAACTCCAGCATTTCCTGATGTCATCTTTGTAGGTTGGACTTCATGGAGACCCAGGTCCCAGACCAGGGACTGGCTAAAGCAGAGTCTGCTATACTTGTGATTGTTAAGTTGGAAGAAGGAGAGCACTGGGGCAAAGGATTTGGAGGAAGGAGTCCCAGAGCAGAGCCTTCAAGAGGGAAGAGAAGTTGGAAAACATTGGGACACACAGGAACATAAAAAGAAGATGAGAGCCCTTTCTTGTTTTATCCCCATATCACAGCTCTGTTTATTCTGAGAAGCAACCAGCTGCAGTTCCAAAATAGATATGCTGAGAACCACCTCTAATGACAGAGAAGCCTCTGCGGGAACCAAGCATGGAGCAGCCCTTTTCAAGGGACAGAAGCACCACAGGGCCTGGGGAAGGGAATGCTCCTGGGGGTTCTTCCTGCTCTGGCCCATCCCTCCTCCTTTCTCTAGTACCAGGCAGACTCAGTTCCACTTTCCCGGCTCTAGGGAGCTAAATGTATATAGCCTGCTGTCGCTCCCAGACCCCAGGAGTCTGGCTAGCTTTCCCAGACTGGGCCTCTGTGCCCATGTGGCACAGGTATGTTTTCTTCTTCCTAGGCTTTAGTTTCCTTTCCAAGAAACCTTTTTGAGAGAGCAGGCGAGATCACTGGACAATCTGCTGGATGTACAGATTCTCTTAAAATCTGAGATAGTTGGGCACTGGTGGCTCACACCTATAATCCTAGCTACTCAGGAGGTTGAGATCTGAGGATCATAGTTCAAAGCCAGGCCCAGGCAGAAAAGTCCCTATGAGATTCTTATCTCCAACTAACCACTCAAAAACTGGAAGTGGCACTGTGGCTCATGGGGTAGAATGTTAGACTTGAGTGCAAAGAGGCACAAGAACAGCACCCAGGCCCCGAGTTCAAGCCCCACAAATGACAAAAAAATCTGAGATCAGAATTGCTTGAGTTGTGGGCACAAATCATCACACTGGATGGAAGAAAATCCATTAGTCTATTTTCAAGATTACTGCAGCAGAGACCAAGACAATAGCAATGAGGGACAGAGATTGGACTCAGTTGTCACCACAGGAGGAGCTGGGATGGGAAGTCAGAGGAATGACGGTTACTTAGACACATTTAATTTAGTAGCAATGGAGTTGAGGCAAACTGGGCTTAGCAGGCCAAGGACTGGTGCACAAAAGGGTTTGTGAGGGCCTCCAAACAACAGTTTGGTCAAGAGACACTCCTCCCTGCAAGCAGAAGGGACGCAGAGACAGCGTGTGTTTGGGTCATAGTTGTTTCGCTCTCTTATCCTCCATAAGCCACTCCCCAGCAGAGGGTCACTGTGATCCCAGGCTATCTGGTAGCAGCTGACACCAGGATTTGGGCCACAGAAAGGCAATCCCATTTCCAAACAGGCCTAGTGGGGGCCGACTCCACACATCCTAGTCCATGGGGTCTTCTTTGTCAGCTGGTTTCCAGTGAGGGATCAAAGAGACACTGGCAGAGGCTTCCCCAAGGCATGCCCATTGCATAGGCCCAGGCCTTGTCTCAGGGTGGCTGAGAGGAGACAACTATCTTCCTGGGGCCTTCAGCTTGTCTCTCTGTTGAAGTGGGTATTTGGCTCAAAAAAGACAGCTAGGCAGCGGGGTATGGTGGTGTACACTTGTAATCCCAGCACTCAGCTGAGGCAGGAGGATGAAGGGTTTGAGGCCAGCCTGGGCTGTATAGAGAGAACTGTCAAAGGAAGGAAGGAAGGAAGGAAGGAAGGAGGGAAGGAGGGAAGGAGGGAAGGAGGGAAGGAAGGAAGGAAGGAAGGAAGGAAGGAAGGAAGGAAGGAAGGAAGGAAGGAAGGAAGGCAGGCAGGCAGGCAAGGGAGAGGGGGTAAGAGAGAAGTGAGAAGAGAGAAGGAAAGGGGAAAAGGAAAGGAAAATGATGGCTGGTTGTCCAGATGCCTACATACCTGAGCTGTCCAACCCATCAGCATCCCAAGCACTAAGAGACAGCCCCCAATAAGGTCTACAGGCTGAGCTGGACACAGCGTTTTGTTCTGGATTTTTAAATTTAACTTTCTAGAAAAGCAGACCTTCCAACCTGCCTCCCTACGTCCACTAGAGTTTTTCTCAGGCAACCCTGGACAACTCTAAAAGCCCAAGACCTCCTTGCTCAGGCCTGACAGGACAGATGACCTCCAGGCCTAACAGGAGAGGTGACCTTTAACATTGTTTACAGTCCAGTCTACTCATGTTGTCAGTGTAAGAATGTGCGCATGTGCACAGGTGAGCAATACAAAAACATTAAAAAACCCACCATTAACTAGTAAAAATTAAACATTTAAAATACTTCATAATATTTGTACTTTGGCTTTTTTCTTCTTTCTTAAAAAACCCCGAGAGCCTTCAAAAATGGAAGAAGCCCAGACCCATTTCATTTCCTTCTTTCTTTTTCTTTCTCTCTCCCCCCAGCTCCATTCTACTTCTTCCCATCTTTCCTTTCCTCTCTTCTCCTCTTCTCTCCTCTTCTTTTCCTTAAATTCCCCTCTCTCTCTTTCCTTTCTCCTTGTTTTTTCCTTTTTGAGACACCAGTACTCTGAAGGCCTGGGCATGCACCACCACATCCAGCTTAGAGTTTAGAGAATGATCAGAGGAGCTCTCCTCTCCCCGCCCCTCCATTCTGTTTTGCTAAGCTGGTGTTTATTTCCCCCTATATAATCACCCCTCCCCCAGCCTTGCCCTGCTCTCCACCCCCTCCCCCCACAGGGACACACAAATGCAAACACCCCAGGACTTACTTGGAGCTGAGTTTCAGGGCCTCTCCTCTCTCAGGCTCTTTCCTCAATACTCTAGAGTTTCATTTGAGACTTCCTGCCATAAGCTAGTTCACACAAAATTTGCATATTGCATAGACTGACTTGTACTGGAGCAAGTCCTAAAACACCTGCCTGAGCACAGGCCGTTAGACTGTAAGGGCAGAAGATAGGTGTCCAGAAGACACCCCAACCCCAGAGGCTCACTTGGATCCTGGCCTGGGACTGCAGGATTTAGTTGGTGTAAAGAGCTTTCCTCAGGTTAATCCAGTAAAGGCCATTATACCACCATAGGAACCTGGAGCACCCATTCTAGAGGCTGAACATTGCTGGGGAGATTGCTGATCATTAGTTGACCAACTAGGTTAACACAAAATCTAAGCGACTGGGAACTTGAAAAATAGTGGAAAGCCTTCTGAATCCTGGATGAAGCGATGGAGGAGGTGGGACGTTCTGAGGGTGGAAGTGCGAGTTTAACTAATTGTTAGCTCTGACGTGGGATAGTGACGCGTCACTGAAAGATCAATGAGTTTCATACTTCCTGTCACTGATAGGAAGTCTAATAGGAGGTTACACAAAGAATCTGGGCTGGACTCTGGCATAGGAGAGGAAAGGAGATGTGCTGAGTCGCGGCTAACTGCAGCCCTTACGAGTCAGGTATGAGATGCAAAGCACTAAACAGATCAGGTGTGATCAGCAGTCCTGTTTGGAATCCTTGCTTGGGACTCCTGGGGTGACCTCCTTCATTATCTTACCTCATATCCGCATCCTCTAGGAGCCAGTGTTGTAGAAGGACGGTAAATTATCAACTAAGCTGAACAGTCCCAATCCCCAGTTTGAAGAGATCTGCCTAGAATCACCTTATGATTACCAACATGTACTGTTCCAGTTACAAATACCAAACGCAGCAAACAGATTGATACTATTATTCTTCTGTCATGAGATATATCACCATGAGGCATGGTGAGATCAATACACTCAAAGCCACAGACAGCGAAGAAATGGCAACGCCAAGATTCTTATCCCATTTATCATACTGCTTCCAAGGGAATAGGATCACTTCATGTTATGGGGAAAAGCAAGCAGAGCTTGGGCAGCTCACTGTTCTTGCTAACGTGATTTTTTGCACACAGAAAAAAATGTCAAGGCTAATTTTGTGTTGTGAGTCTCCTGGTCTTCTGTCTTCACCCAGCTGGACTGGGGCTGTGCTGCACAGTTTGTGATTCCAGTCAATTCAATGAACACCTCTGAGTACCCACCTACTGGGTAGACAAAAGTCAGAATACAAAGGCTAGAAAGGAATAAGACGCAGAAAGGAATGGGGAACTTGGGAGAGACTGGAGAGATGGACATGTCCACCAAATAATGAGGACAAATGAAATTAAAATAGGAGCAATGCAAGCAAAGGAAATTAATCTTAAGTCGATATGAAAGGTAAAGTATAATAAAAGGCCCTACAGGATGGAAATATTTATAGAGAAGAGGAGGTGAGAAGGTGGTCAGCAAATTTAGGATGCATGCAGGAAAAATGACGGAAAAGTCAGGGGTTTGGTCTTATTATGGATTTGGTCAAAATTACCAAGGTCCATAAAAATGACCCTACCCACCATTACACAAGTCAGATCTGAAAGAGTAAAAACATTCTTGGGAAGAGCCACAATGTGGTGACTAAAGCATTAGTTCTGCCAATAATAGAGTCTCACTCAGGACTAGGTAAAGGCTGATATCCAAAGAGAATCCCTGGGAATCTATGGCCAATTGGAAGAGGCACTCATGTGATCTATAACCTTGTCCAGCCAATGCAAGGAACCTTAGAGTGAGACTCTTCATCAAGTCAGGTGAGGGATTGGGGCTGGGTCCAGTTATTAGAGGGTAGAGAAAGGAGGGAAGTCAATAATGATTGCCTTGCTATAGCTCAAGACTTCGTGGCAAAATTCTGTTTGGCCCCTTAGGACTGAGTACAGCATTTCCCCATGCCATGCCTACCTGGCCTTTTTGTAAGCAATCTCCAGTGCCATCTCTGCCATGAAGCTGCTTTGCACAGCCCTGAAAAGCTGAGTGCTTGTTCCTTGTGCAGTAGTATAAGTCTTGCTTACTGTGAATGTGTTGTGCTCAGTTTGGGGAAGGGGGAGCTGCTGATTTTTTGTGATCAAGAAATAGTTCAGGACATACTTTTTGTTGTTATTGTTGGTGGGGGGGTAGGGAGGGGCTTGAACTCAAGGCCTGAGCCTTGTCTCTGAGCTCTTTTGCTCAAGGCTAGCACTCCACCACTTTGAGCCACAGCTCCACTCTAGTTTTTTGAGTGCTTCATTGGAGATAAGATTCTCATGGGGACTTTTCTGCCTGGGGTTGGCTTGGAACCATGATCTTCAGCCCTCAGCCCTCTGAGTAGTTAGGATTACAGGCGTGAGACACCAGCACACAGCTCCAGGACATACTTTTTAATCCTACTTTTGTTTAACACAGGACCTGGAATACACAGAGGAGGCTACCATTCCCCCAGGAGCATGGAGTCACATGGCCCTGGCCCATGATCCTGAGATGTGCTTTGCAGGTGCACACCCTCCTTGTCCACAAGAGGTGTACTTTCCAGTCCCTGGGGGACAGCAGGCAGCCTGGGCAGACAGAGCTGGGGATAAGCGTGCTCAATCACCCCCAGACCTGTCACATGCACACTGCCAACTAAGCTGGCCCTCCGCTTCCTCCCCTATAACACAGGGACAATAAAGCGCCTGTTTCAGAGTGGTAGTGAGGTGGTAAAGCCAGGCTGGATGGATGTGGGATGTACTGACATCCAGGCTCAGAGCAATGTGGGCAGTATGTAAACACCCAACCAATGTCTGCTCTGCCTGTACAAGCATGTCGAGGGCAGGCAGCCAGCTGTCTAATCAGCCCTGCTGGGGCCTGGCTGCTTCCTTACTTCCTCCTCTGCAGTGTGTGGGGCAATAATCGTGACCCACAGGCCTGGGGGTGGTGCCATGACCAGTGAAAGT
Organism: Dipodomys ordii; assembly: GCF_000151885.1. Lineage (NCBI taxonomy): Eukaryota > Metazoa > Chordata > Mammalia > Rodentia > Heteromyidae > Dipodomys > Dipodomys ordii. The sequence goes on along the minus strand of NW_012267290.1, from coordinate 217,331 downwards.
TCACACACACACACACACACACACACACACACACACACACTGACCCACAGGCCT